>NC_092874.1:468689389-468994111 GCF_028372415.1 Notamacropus eugenii | reverse complement strand
CTCCATTTATTTCTATGCTCTCCAGTGTTTTCAATAGGAATAGGTGTTGTATTTTGTCAAAAGCTATTTTTTGCATTGATACAGATAATCATATGGTTTCTGTTAGTTGTGTTGTTGATATGATCAATAATGTGATAGTTTCCTCATATTGAACCAGCCCTGCATTCCTGGTATAAGTCCTACCTATTCATAATGTATTATCCTTGTGATAAATTACTGTAATCTTTTTGCTAATTTTTTATTTAGAATTTTTGCATCTATATTCATTAGGGAAATTAGTCTATAATTTTCCTTTTCTGTTTTGGCTCTTTCCAGTTTAGGTATCAGAACTGTATTTGTATCATAAAAAGAATTTAATAGGACTCCTTCAACAATTTTCCCAAATAATCTGCATAGTATTTTAATTAACTGCTTGTTAAATGTTTGATAGAATTCACTTGTAATTCCATTTGGCTCTGGATATTTTTTTTACTAGGGAACTCATTGATGACATTCAATTTCTTTTTAGATATGGGGTTATTTACGTATTTTAGTTCCTCTTCTGCTTATTTGGGCAGTTTATATTGTTTTAAAAATATTCATCCATTTTACTTAGATTGTCAAATTTATGGGCATGAAGTTGGGCAAGTTAATTTCTAATTGTTGTTTTAATTCCCTCCTTGTTGGAGGTGAGTTCTCCCTTTTCATTGTTGATATTGGTAATTTGATTTTCTTCTTCCTTTTTTTATCAAGTGGACTAAAGGTTTATCATTTTGGGTTTTTTTTTTTCACAAAATCAACTCAGTTTTATTTATTAGTTCAATAGCTTTATTAATTTCAATTTTATTAATCTCCCCTTTGGTTTTCAGTATCTCTAATTTGTTATTTACTTGGGGATTTTCAATTTGTTCTTTTTTTACCTTTTTCAGTTGCATGCTTAATTATGTGATCCTGTCTTTTTCTATTTTGTTCATGTGGGCATTCAATGATATAAAATTTCCCCTAAGAACTGCTTTCACAGCATCCCATAAGTTTGGTAGGTGGCCTCATTATTGTCGTTCTCTTGAATGAAGTTATTGTTTTATGCTCAGTTTTGCTGGGTAATTGATCCTTGATTATAGTTCAAGCTCCTTTGCCTTACAAAATGTCACATTCCAATCCTTCTGATCTTTTAATGTAGAAACTGCAAGGTCTTATGTGATCCTGTGATATTTGAATGGTTTCTTTCTGGATGCCAGCAGTATTTTGTCCTTAACTTGATAGTTCTGGAATTTAGCAACAATATTCCTTGATGTTTTCAGTTTGGGATCTCTTTCGTGAGGGGATCAGTGGATTCTTTTGATGACTATTTTACCCTCTGGACCTAGGACTTCAGGGCAGTTTTCCTTGATGATTTCTTGGAAGATATTGTCCAGACTCTTTTGTTCATTATGGCTTTCCAACAAACCAATAATTCTTAGATTTTCTCTCCTGGATCTATTTTCCAGGTCAGTTGTTTTTCCAATGTGACATTTTACATTTTTTTTCTATTTTTTCATTCTTTAGATTCTGTTTGACTGATTCTTGATGTCTCATGCAGTCATTAGCTTCTACTTATCTAATTCTAATTTTTAATAGATTGTTTTCTTCAGTTACCATTTCCATCTCTTTTTCCACTTGTCTAATTATTCCTTTTAAGGACTTATTTTCTCTAGTTAGGTTTTGTACTTCATTTTCCATTTGCCCAATTTTCCTTGTTAAGGAGCTGTTCTGTTAAGTGAATTCTTTTTTTCATATTTTAAAATTCATTGGTC
Organism: Notamacropus eugenii; assembly: GCF_028372415.1. Taxonomy (NCBI): domain Eukaryota; kingdom Metazoa; phylum Chordata; class Mammalia; order Diprotodontia; family Macropodidae; genus Notamacropus; species Notamacropus eugenii. Next base: position 468,992,339 of record NC_092874.1, on the reverse strand, counting down.
AATTTTTCTCTTACCTCTCTAATTTGGCTTTTAGAATTCTTTTTGAGTTCTTCCAAGAATCGTCTTTGAACTTTAGACTAGTTCATACTCCCTTTTGAGTTTTTAGATGTGAGTACAGTCTCAATGCTATCCCCATCTGAATTCTTGTTTTGGTCGTTGTCCTCATAGTAAGATTCTATCTTCTTTGGTTTTCTGGTTTGCTTTTTGCTCATGATGATTGCCTTTTTCATGGCTTTTAAAATAGATCTTTGCTTGTGGGGCACAGGGGGCTCTATTACATGTTTCTTTTGCTGAGAACTTGAGGTTTTGTGTCTTGTGGCCTCTAGTTCTTTTGGTTAGAACTGGAGTGCTGCTGCTTACCTAGTGCTGATCTGGCTGGTGTGCCATGGCAGAGGCCAGGTGAAGTCTCTCTGAGTTATCCTGGGGTTACCCTGAAACACACTGCATTGGGTGTGGGGGAAGGGTGGTCTGGCTACAGGTGGTCTCCTCTTCCCCTGAGCTAGAGGACAGACAGGTTCAGTGGCTGGTGAACTCCTGTTTTTGCTGGTGTCTGCACAAATCCCCTGGCTGTGCTATGGCATGACTGGGGCCCTGATGTTGGGGTTTATGGGCTCTACCTCCCTGGAGTTCAGGCTCTCCTCCTAGTTCATTGATGTGGGGCTGTCTGGGACACCTCCCATCCTGCATGGGTCCCCTTCAACCACAGCAAGAAGGATTCTCCTTGACAATCTCCCTAGCCTCCCAAGCTAAGGGACTATTTACCTCTTCAACTGATCTCACTATTCCAGGATTTTTCCTGGGGCAGTATTTTTTGGATTTTTCAAGGTCAACAAGAGGAAGATGAGAGCACTTAAAGTTTAGTCCACCATCTTGGTTCCCAGAACTTCAGGTAGGTGATTTACAGACATTTAAGCTGTGGACTGATTGTCTCAGGAGTCGCTGCTGCTGTTACCAGGGGTCCTGAACTTCTCTCTCACTCAGTTTCTTCAGATTCCCCTCCTGTACTGATATATTCGAGGATTCACATTGCTGCCTCTGTCTCAGTTTACCCCAGTGGTTGCTTCTCTGCTCTGCTATGGTGAAGTCTGTGCTGGTGCAGCCTGTGTACTTGACACCCCCCTAGCCCCATACAACAGACCCTTCCCCATCAACCTTCTGGGCTGTCCTGGGCTGGAAATCTGCTGCACTCTATCTCCTAATGGATTCTGACCCTAAAATTTGTTCATGTTCCCTTTTGAAAGTTATCAGAAGGAATTTGTGGTAGAACTAAGATGAGTCTGTGCTCTCACTCTGTCATCTTGGCTCCAGTATGCCTAATCTGTCTTTTTCTAACCAATAGTGATTTAGAGCATTTTGTTTCATGCGCCTATAGATAGTTTTTATTTCTTCTTCTGAAAACTGCCTGTTTATATCCTTTGCCCATTTATCAATTGGGCAGTCACCCTTATTTTTATAAACTTGACTCAGTTGTATACTCAGAGCATATATTTGAGAAATGAGGTCTTTACCAGAAAAAGCTACTCTCAGTTTTTTTCTTATATTACTTCATTTTATATGGTACCTTTTAACAAAGTATAGTTTCCCTAATTACCTCTTTTAATTAAGTCTATTTTGTTTTGCTTTGTTTGATATCATAATTGTTATCCCAGTCTTTCCAAATTAAGCTAAAGCTTATTAGAGTTTATGCCAGTCTTTTATTTTAACATTGTGGGTGTCTCTGGTAAATCTGTTCTTGGATTCTGGTTTCCTATCTGGTCTGCTATCTGCTTCTATTTTATGAGTGAGCTCATCCTATTCATATTCATGGTTATGATTACTAATTGTATATTTCCTTCTTTCCCATTATTTTCTGAGTCTTCCTCTCTCTCTCTCTCTTTTTATCCTGTCCCTCTGCAAAAGGCTCTTTTGCTTCTAATCACTACTTCCCTTAACCTAATCTTTCTATTATCATCCCCCCACTTTTTTTTAATCCCTTCCCCTCTTATTTCCCTGTTGAGTAAATTACATTTCCATAGACAACTGAATGTGTTTATATATTCTTTCTTCTTTGAATCAATTTCACTGAGAGATTCAAACATTGCCTGCACCAACACCCCCATTTCTCCTCCATTGTCAAAGGTCTCCCTTACATGCCTCTTTTACATGAGAAAATTGTCCCCAATTCTCCTTCTCCCTCTCCCCTTCTCCCAGTGCATTCCTCTTTCTCAACTCTTCATTTAAAAAAAATTATTTCACTATAGTCAATGCACACCTATGGCCTCTGTCTATGTAAATTTTTAAGTGCCCTAACAATGATAAATTTCTTAAGAGTTACCTGTATCATCTTCCCATGTAAGAATGCAAACAGTTTAACTTTATTAAGTCCCTTATGATTAGTCTTTCATGTTTTTCTTTTTATGCTTCTGTTGAGTCTTCTGTTTGAACATCAAGTTTTTTATTCATTTCTGATCTTTTCATCAGGAAAGCTTAAAAACCTCAATTTCATAAAATATCTGTTTTTCCTCCCTGAAGCATTACATTCAATTCCTCTGGGTATGTGATTCTTGTTGGTAACCCTAGCTCATTTCCCTTCTGTAATATCATATTTCAAGCCCTCTGCTCTTTTAATGTGAAAACCACTAAATCTTTTGTAATTCTGACTGCAATTCCACAATATTTGAATTCTTTTCTGGCTACTTGAAATATTTTCTCTTTGAACTGGGGGTTCTGGAATTTGGCTGTAATATTCCTGGGAGTTATCATTTTAGGATCTTTTTTGGGAGGTTATTGGTGGGTTCTTTTAACCTCTATCTTATCCTCTGGAACTATGATATCAGGGCAGTTTTCCTTATTAATTTCTTAAAATATGATGTATAGGTTCTTTCTTTGATTATGGCTTTCCAGTAGCCTGGTAATTCTTAAATTACCTCTCCTTGGTCTATTTTCTAAATAAGATATTTTTCTGATGAGATATATCACATTACTACTATTTTTTTCATTCTTTTGACTTTGCTTTATTGTTTTTTGAAGTCTTGTGGTGTCATTAGCTTCCACTTGCCCAATTCTAATTTTTAAGGAATTACTTTCTTCAGTGCAATTCTGTACGTTCTTTTCCATTTGACTTATTCTGCATTTTAAAGAGTTCACTTCTTCAGTGAATGTTTCTGCCTCTTTTACCATTAAGCCAATTCATTTTTAAAGTGTAAAATAATAATAATAATAATTAATATGTGTTAACTAATTCATTTGATCCTCACTACAACCCTGCAGGTAGTTGCAATTATTGTCTCTATTTTACAGCTGGGAAAACTGAGTCAAAGAAAGTTTAATTGACTTGTCCATGATCACACAGTTGGTGAGTTTATGAGGTAGGATTTAAATACAGTACTTCTTAACTTCAAGTCCAATGTTCTGTCCACTGTATCATATGATTCCTACCCAAGGTAGAAATTGGATTAGATGGATGCTAAGGTCCTTTAAAGTTCTCAAATTCTTGGCTTCTGTCTAGGCATTAGGCTTCAGGGAGTAATTTACAATTACATTTCTCTACAGGTTAATGACTTTCAAGTAAATTCAGACCAAAACTTCAGGAAAAGCAGAGTAAGACAGATAATTACTAGTCCCTAATTATAGCTATATATCATGTTTCCCTTTTTTTTCATTATTAGGAACAGCTTCAAGTGAGAAAACATATGTTAATTTTAATCATTTGGCTAGCTCAGTTCCCCACATCCTCATCCTACTAAGTCCTTCTTATCATACCATGGCAAACTCTCTGCACAACGTGAGAAAAAAGAATCTTACTAGCATATAACACTGATGTCGATTTTAAGATTTGCAAAGCACTTTACAAATAGCCTAGGCTCAGGCCAGCCCCGTGAGCTAAGCACCACCATCCACATTTTTCAGATGAGAAAACTTAGGCTTAGAAAATTTAAATGACTGATCTAATATCCATTACCTTGAGACTTGGTGGTTATACCAATCCATCAACAAGCATTTATTAAACACTTGGTATGTGCCAGGAGCTGGGGATAAAATCAAAATAGTCCCTGACCTCAAAGAATTTATATTAGAATTGAGAAGATAAGATGCAGATAAAGATGCATATTCACATTATGCCCAGACAAGATACAAGGCAACCTTAGGGGTAGGACACAAGCAGCTGGGGAAAGGGGGGACCTCCCTGTCAGAAATAGTTCCTTAGTTTTCAAGTCAATTTACTGTGGAGCTGAATCAAATAGATTTCCCCTCTGGGCTAGCTTCTCACTGGTCTCATCTATTACTACTACTTTGTCTAGTGGTGGAAAAGTCATTGGGCACAAAATCATTGTATATTGTACACAAGGTCACACCCTGCTCCATCTCAATTTCAGATGCCCAGTCACCTAACATAAGGAAACAGTAAATGAAATAGAAATAGATACCATGTACTCAGGGTCACATGGCAGTTGGGAGGGGAGATATGGCAGCCCTTCTTCCTCCCACTAATTTCCAGAATTTTTTTCTGGCTCAAAAACAACCAGAAAAGAAGACCAAGGGAGGGTATCTAGCAATGCTTTGTATGCTAATTCAACTCTTCTTTCTTGTCACTCTTTTGATTCTAAAGTCAGTTAGGAAACTCCTTGTTGCTTCAAAGTAAGAACCTCTCAATCTTTCATACAAGAAGGTCACCAAGCCTCCACATATCAGATTGAAACCATTTGAGAAATACTGCCCTAAAATTTGGGACCTCATTGGCCCAGCCTGCACTAAAGTATTTCACATCCTTCACCCCTTATAAATGTTCTATTATAACAAAATTGACTAGGGTGCATTTTTGTAGTTTTTATTCATATTCTTGTTCTTCAGAAATATAAAAAGGATGATGGTCCCTGGGAGGCTTAGGCATTATCTTATCATTTGATTCCCCAGACCCACATAATAATGTATGTGAAAACTTTCAATTTGGCACAAATCATATATAGTCCCACGTATATAGGCAGAAATCATAATGAACACCAAGTACAGTCATGCAAATTCAGCAAAGAGTATTTTGAATGACAGATACATATTGCCACCTGTGATAAAGTATAAGCTCTTTGAGGGCAGAAATGGAATCATTTGTGTGTACCACATAATATAAGGTTCTTAATATGTGCTTATTACAGGAAGACTAAACCCTATGGGACAGAGTAGAAAAACAAGTTGATTTGGACTCAGTCAGAAGTGTGCTGGACCCAGTTCCAACCAGCTCATGAGAACCAATTGTTAAATTTTTAATATGAACATTTATATCTTAGACGTTGGCAAATGCAACAAATTGGATATAAATTGATTTCTTGGTTGTTTAAACTTAAGAAATTGATTTAGAAAATGTTAATAATACAGGTTAAATTTAAAAATATGTCATACATATATTTTCTTCAGAGAGTTCATTGTTAAATATATAGCAGCACAGTTCTGGACTGGACCTAGGTGTGAGTCTTGGTTATCTGACTTTGGACAAGTTATGTAAACCCTCTGGGTCCCTGTTTGCTCACCTATCAAAGGAGACACTTAGACAAATCATCTCTAAATTTTCTTCCAGCTTAAAATCTATAATCTTATGAGATTATCCATTTTGCTTGCACCAGTACCAAAGACACAAATCTAGAAGGAGAGACACAATTCCATTCGCAACGGCAATGTTGGAATGACCACCAGTTACTGGACTTCCTCAGGCTAACAAGTTGGAAAAAGCCCTTGATTTGGCCCAACTTGGGTTCAGATCCCTGCTCCATGATATACTGTGATCTTGGTCTAGCCTCTGAACTTCCCTGGGTCTCAGTCTCCTCACCTCATCTTCAAAGTAAGGAAAGTGGTTTAGGTTATTTCTAGGGTTCATTCCAACTCTAAAACCCTATAAATACTATTCTTGGCTACACACACACACACACACACACACACACACACACACACACACACACACAATCACTATCTGTAATAAATCCCCAGCAAAGCTGAAAAAGAGGCCATCAGACTCCCTAGCACTCATAGATCTGTGGGATAACATTATGTACTGGCATACTTACTGCTTTCAGGCAGCCACTAGTACATGGCTGTAATTGAACCTCTTAGGTAGTTGTTTACAGCCTGCTTCTTCAGCTCCTCTGAGGCTCTGGGACTTTCCCACTGAGGAGATGCAAATGTTCTCACTTGGGAAGGTTCCAAGCAGCTTCCACCATGTATTCAGGATAGAAGTGAAGAAACCTCTACACATTACCATGAGAAAAGGTTTGTGTAGGCTGTAAGTGTGAGGAACTCTTCAGGGTATTCATTTCCTTGCTCCAAGTCTAACAACAGACCCCAGTGATATGAGGAGAGCCCTTGAAAAGAGAAGCAGATGATGTATGAGAAGCAGAGATTTACATTGGTGTCTGGCTGCAAGTCAAGATGTGCAGAAAACCTGGTGTTCAGGGTCCTTGGGATCAAGGATCAATATCATTGAGTCCACTTCTTTCATTTACTAGATGAGTGAGTGAAGGCTCCAAGAGGGTTACCCAAGATTAGAGAGCTAGGGTTCGAACCCATGTTCTTTGACTCCTAATTCATCATGCTTACTAGGAGTTTGGATATGGGTTTCCCTTCCCAGCTATTTGTAAAAAGAACCAAAGAGGCTTTTGTTTCTCTCTTGTATCTATGTTGATCTAATAATATCTGGGCATGAAGGGGAAAAGGGCCAGGCAAAGTTTCAGTGTTTATCTCCATGTTTCATTTTTTGTTTGATTTTTCATGAAAGGATAGAGTGTAAGAGTTCCTGCAACTCATAAAATTCTGACCTGAAAAAGGGGTGGAGAAAACATTTTTCATCTCAAAGTCCAGAGAACATAGGACCAAAGATTCAGAGGCAGAAGGGACTTCAGTGGTTACTGAATCTACTTTTCTTTTCAAGATAAGGAAACTGAGAAGCTGAGACATTACATGACTTACACAAGGTCACACCTAGGAAATCACAGAAATAGGACAAAGTCAGGTGCTCTAACTCCAAATCTAGGGCTCTGTCCATTGAATCACGTGGTCTCTATGTTTCTAGGCAGAAAGGAAGAAATTTCCATCACTGAAGACAATACTAGACATACTCATCTCTTTGACTTATAATCATTGTATCAAATGAAATGCATTTATTCCTGTCTTCCTCAATATGCTATACAGTTAAGTCTACATTACTCAAATTAGTAGTAGGATATAGCATTAAAGATAATTCAATACAGTTAATAATTTTTAAAAAGCAGAATTATTTTAATTTGTCTTGGAAAGACATTTTTGAATTGACAATATCACAGAATTTCAGTTTTTAAAAACATCTCTGAGGTCCTTTAGTTCACCCAATACTTGAACAAGAATGTCTTTTTCAACCTGTCCCCAGCAATTACTCATTCAGCCTTGGTAAACTGGGCAGCTAGCTGGTGCAGTGGATAGTGTGCTTGATATAGAGTGAGAATTAGCTGAGTTTGAATCCTGTCTCTTACTCTTTGTGTCCTTGGGCAAGTCACTTAGCCCTCTGTCCCTCAATTTCCTCATAAAATGGGAATAATACAATTGGCTTACAAGGTTGTTGTGAGAAGCACATGAGATGATATACGTAAAACACAAGGAAAACTGAGGGGAAACCTACTACTACCCAAAGCAGCCTCATACCATTTCAAAATTTCCTCATTAGGAAGTTGTGGTTATTGCTATTTTCCCTGACTACAAATCTCAGATTTGCTCTTTTCAACATTTGTCATATTCCAATCCCCATATTTTACTTCTACTATTTCTTAACATGAATTTATCTGTTTTGTATGCAAAATGAGAATTCCATTCTCCTACTTCCTTTTAACCATGCCTTAACTTTTGAGTGCTTGGCCCTCTCCTTCAGTCTGTGGATTTCACGGGGGGGAGAGGGGGGGGTCTCTGAGTCTTAAATATATATATATATATGTAATGCCTGTTTTTTAAAATATCCATTGTAATTCTATGTATTTCCTTTTGTAATACTATATTTTAAATCTATCTTTGAACAGGGTTAATGAGGGAATATGTTTCACCTGACTATACACATTTATTACAAGGAATCTATTTCTTTTAATCTTTTTTCCCCAAAGGATAAGGAGTGGGAAGAGAAAATTGGATTTCTGCTATTTTTTTAAAGTTATTCTGTGAAAAACTTTACCAGACTTCCAAAGGGGACCATCCCACTCCCCGCCCCATACCCATCACAGAATCCCTATTCAAGAGATGTCACAACCATGATTTGCATCCCAGCAAGTTTTCACAATACTTATGATGTCAAATTTTCCATCTTTCATTAGAGTTTCAATTTCACCTTGATTGGTACCCATACTTTAAAAATTGTGAGTCATGGTTTAATTTGTAGGTCCTTTCCTGATTGTATTTCCACAATACTTGAATTGTTTCTTTCTAGCTGCTTGCAATATTTTCTCCTTGACCTGGGAACTCTGGAATTTGGCCACAATGTTCCTAGGAGTTTCTCTTTTTGGATCTCTTTCATGCGGTGTTCTGTGGATTCCTTGAATATTTATTTTGCCCTCTGGTTCTAGAATCTCAGGGCAGTTTTCCTTGATAATTTCATGGAAGGTGATGTCTAAGCTCTTCTTTTGATCATGGCTTTCAGGTAGTCCCAAAATTTTTAAATTGTCTCTCCTGAATCTATTTTCCAGGTCAGTTGTTTTTCCAATGAGATATTTCACATTATCTTCCATTTTTCCATTCTTCTCTCTTTGTTCTGTGATATCATGCTTTCTCGCAAAGTCCTTAGCCTCCATCTGTGCCATTCTAGTTTTGAAAGAACTATTTTCTTCAGTGAGCTTTTGAATCTCCTTTTCCATTTGGCTAATTCTGCTTTTGAAATCATTCTTCTCCTCATTGGCTTTTTTAGCCTCTTTTGCCAATTGAGTTAGGCTAGTTTTGAAGGTGTTAATTTCTTCAGCATTTTTTTGGGTCTCCTTTAGCAGGGAGCTGATCTGCTTTTCATGCTTTTCTTTCATCTCTCTCATTTCTCTTCCCAGTTTTTCCTCCACCTCTCTAACTTGATTTTCAAAATTCTTTTTGAGCTCTTCCATGGCCTGAGACCATTGGGTGGGCTGGGACACAGAAGCCTTGATTTCTGTGTCTTTGCCTGATGGTAAGCATTGTTCTTCCTCATCAGAAAGGAAGGGAGGAAATGCCTGTTCCCCAAGAAAGTAGCCTTCAATAGTCTTATTTCTTTTCCCTTTTCTGGGCATTTTCCCAGCCAGTGACTTGACCTCTGAATATTCTCCTCGCACCCACCTTGCCTCCTGATCCTCCCAGCCAGCATTTGGGGACTGAGATTCAAATGCTGCTTCCAGCCTTAGGGCTTTTGGTGGGGGCAGGGCTGCTATTCAGTATGAGATTATGTTCAGATGGTCAGGTCGGGGCAGGGCTGCCTCTCAGGATCATTTCCCTCAGGGGGTTTGTGCACAGACCTTCCACAATGGATTCAGGCTCCCACCCGCTTGGGGAGCCCCGGTCTGCAGCCGCCTCTCAGCTTCTACCTCCCGGGGGGGCCCAAATCATAGGGGCACCCCACTTCCCTCTCAACCCGCCAAAGAGACTCTCTCACCGACCCCCGTCACCTGTGGGCGGAGGGACTTGTGCAGCCGCTGGAGATCCCGTCCCTGAAGCCTGCTCGGGTCTGTTTCTCTTGGTGCCGTGGCCGCAGCAGGTCTGGGCTGGGCTGGGCTCCGCGTCTGCAGCGCGAGGGACCTTTTGCGAGAGGTTTGCAGGTCCCTCTGTGGGTGGAGGGACCCGCGTGGCCACTGGAGATCCCATCCCCGAAGCCCACTTGGATCTTTTCCTCTCGGTGCCGCAGCCACGGTAGGGCTGCCCTCAGCTCCCAGTCTGGGCGCCCAGTCCGCAGCGCGAAGGACCCCCCGCGAGAGGTTTGCAGGTCCCTCCGGAACAGAAATCTCCCTCGCTCCAATATTCCGTGGCCTCTGGGTGCAGAATTCGCCATGAGTTACTCCCCTGTAGCCATTCTGTGTGTTGTGGGTTCGGAGCTATGTGTATGTGCGTCTTTCTACTCCGCCATCTTCTGTAGGTCCTTTCTTGGATTTTTCTCTTGAGAATTCAGAGTATCTTAATTTTTATTCTTCCTAAATTGTAATTAATCTCTATGGTATCAATCTTGGTGATTTTTTTTTTACTGGGCCCATGATTCATTATTATGGGGACCACTCCCAAAGTCAATAGGCATGGGTGTATAATTCATAGTCTTAGAGAATTACCTAGGGCAGATCCTAGAGCCAATATATGTTATAAACACGAATTAAACTGAGATCTTCCACTCTCCAAGACCAACATTTAATATACTACGTCATGGCTAGCTCCCTTAGTACACAGAGAATTTCAGAGTTAGAAGGACTGGGAATAAGTGTCATATATTAAAAAGCCAGGCAATGTTTCAGAGACAACTACACTGTTCCCTGACCTTGTGCTAATTTTAAACCAAGGTACATGAAAGCTGATGGTTGACATGGTTTCCAAGTGGACTGGAAAATTGAGAGAACCTAATTTTAACTTCTGTTAATATGGGAGTAGCAAGAAAGTGACAGATGAATAAACGTGGAAAGACACCAAAGTGAGAATGGGGAAAACAGGAAGAGGAGGATGGAGGCACTGAGCTTTTGACTTGTCCATTGTGAAATCAAAATTGTTTTGCTTAAGGAGCTTGTGCACAGGACTAATAATAGTCACCAGAGACATGGGACAAGAACCAAAGTGGGAAAAGTAGCAGAATTGTGCTATATTTTTTCAGAGTGGCTTAAAATTATCCTTCAATGAAAGTCCTCCTTCTCCTTGAAACCTTCCCCGATACTTGACCTCTTCCTCCTTTCCCCTATTATTGCTTTTTTCACATTATACTTTATGTGCCTTAGTTCTTGATCCACATTTTATCTTCCCATATGACTATAAGAAATTAGTTAAGAGAGCACTGAACTTAAAGGAAGGAAGACACAGATGCAAATGTTTCCTCTGACGCTTAACTCATGTGTTTTTGTTGGGCAAGTATTTCTAAGTATTTGCTTCTAAGTATCTCTGGCAAATTCCTAGGACTTATTCATCAAGTCATACAGGATACTTCTCTCTTCTAGTTTTCCTCCTACCTCCCAGACCAATCCTTCTTGGTCTCTTTTCTTGACCCCCTCATCCAAATCAAACCCTCTAGTTTTAGGTGTCTCTCAAGGTTCTGTCATAGACCCTCTTCTTTTCTTTCTATCTGCTTCTCTATATTCCATATACTTTTCTGTATTCTTTCTATATATATATTTTCTTTCCATATCAGTTGGTGATCTCATCAATTTGCATGGATTTAATTAACATTTCTATCCTAATGATTCTCAAATCTATCTTTCCTGCTTTAGCCTCTCTGCTGACTTCTAGACTCCCATGTCCAAGTGCCTTTCTGACTCTCCACCCGGGTATCCACTAGACATCTTAAACTCAGCATGTCCCAAATGATACTCATCATTCCCCCCCCCGCCAAAGGCTTCTCCTTTCTAAGCATCTGTATTACTGTAGAAAGCATCACCATTGTCACAGTTCTTCAGGATCAAAACCTAGGAGTCATTTTTAACTTCTAACTATCTCTCACCCCCTATATACCATGATTACCAATGTCTGTTGATTAAACTTTTGTGGTATTTCTCAAAAATGGCCCCTTCTCTCCTCTGACTCTGTTGCCACTCCAATGTAGGCCCTCATCATCTCATGCATGGATTATTGTAATATCTTGTTTGTGAGCCTGCCTGTCTCAAGTCTCTCTCTCCCCACTCCAAACCATCTTCATTCAGTCACTAAAATGACTTTCCTGAAGTACAAGTCCACCATGTCTTCCCCACTCCCACTCCTTATTCAATAAACGCCAGTGGTTCCCTATCTCCTTCAGAATCAAATATAAAAGCCTTTGCTTGGAATTCAAAGTCTTTTATTACCTACCCCACCACTACCATGTAATCTTTGATCTAGTGAAACTGGCTTCCTGCCTATTCCCAAGTGGCTTCCTTACATTATGTTAAATCTTAACTAAAATCCCATCTTCTATACAAAACCTTTCCAAATTCTTAATTTAGTGCCTTCCTTCTTATTTAAACATTCTCTCCTCCCTTTCTAGCAGATTTTTTATCTACAAGTATTTCTGTCTGCAAGTATTATTTTTTAATCTTTGTATTTGATTTATTTTATCTTTTTATCTACAAGTATTTTCACAAATATTTTGTTTCAGATGGGGGAGTTTCTTTTTTGAGACTTCTACCTATTATAGCAAGCAATGAGGTCAACTATAGGTTCAATTTTTACCAAAGATCTCAAAGTATCATCATTTTTTTAGTGTCCAAGAACTACACTTTTCTTGTACTGTTTCCTTAGTAGGATGTAAACTCTTTGAGTACAGGGACCATTTTCCTCCCATCTTTGTATCCTTAATATTTAGCACAATGCATTGCACATCAAAGATTTTAAACAAATGTTTTGTTATGCAATTTGTAAAAGCCTCTGTTATCTGGAAAACTCATGTTGGTAAAATAGTTTCTTCTTTAATGATTCCTAGGTACATGCAAAAATAAATAATTTTACCCCTAAAATTTTTCATCCGAGAGTTTAGTAATGAATTATAGTATTATCTCATAGAATCATAATTTTGGAGCTAAAAGGTCATCTAGTCAAATTCTTCCATTTTACAAATGAGGAAACTGAGATCTAGGGAAGTAAAATGACTTACCAAGGTCACAAGTATAACAAGTGGCTAAGTAAGACTTATTTGCCCCCAAATCATTTTATTGTCACTTTGATATGAATCATTTCATTTCTCCACTAATATGTTTCACAACCCCTTCATACCTTAGCACACATGAGCTACCATGACCAACATAGTTCATCACTGGAAGATCATTCTGGCTAAGTAGACAGGTCCTCTGTATCAGGCCATTTCAGTATGACAGAACTTGTCAAATTCTGCTTTCTCTTGGCAGAGTCTTAGGAAAACCAAAGATGTCTCCATGGTAAGAAATCCATTGGACAAAGACTTTACTCTTTCAGAACCTTAGAGATTTTGCGGGAAGGAGTGGGGAGACTACCCTCTGAAAAGTTTCTTTTAGTGCTAGAATACAATCAATATCAGTGGACATTTATTAAGCTTCTGTTATGTACCAGGTATTGTGCTTGGTGCTGTGGATACAAAGACTAGTAATAAATAATTGCCTCAAAAGTGTTGAATTCTAGAGGGAACTAAAATAAGACAGAGGATGTCCTTCAAACATTGCTTAATGAGATGACAGGATTTGGAGATGGAAGGTGGTGTACTATGGCTAACAGATAAGAAATAGGCAATCCTGGGTTCCCGTCTTTGTGATACTTTCAAGTCCCTGATAGAGGAGAGAGAAAATCTACATTAAATACTATGATTGACTTGTCAAAGTCTGCCTTTTGTTTTTGTAACCTTCCCTGACATCCAGCTGTTAGTACCAAGGAGAGCGCCTCCTTCTCTCTACACCCTTTGGGTATAATATCTAATGTCTGAATGATAACTGTTCCCAAGAACTGATGTTGTTCCAACCATTTAAAACTGAGTGTGCACCATCACCTCCAGGGGTACCTTAATTCTGAATTTTATTTCTAATTGATCTGAATAGTTCAGATTTCCACTCATCCAAGTCTGCCTGTCCTATAGGCAGAAGGATATAAACGTATATAAATGACAGGATCATACATTTGGGCTGAAAGAGTTCATCTGCTTCCACCACATCATTTTACAGGTGAAGGAACTGAGGTCCAGTGATGTAAAATAACTTGCCAAGGTCATGTAAATAGTAACTGGCAATTGGCAGAGAGATTTGAACTTGTCTTGTGACTTCAGATCTATTGTGTGTGTGTATGTGTGTATGTGTGTGTATGTGTGTTGGTGTGTGAGCAACATGTCATACTAGCTACATGGGTGCTCTTAGAGTCAAGAAGGCTGGAGTTCAGGTCCAAGATCTGCCCCTGCCACGTTCGAGTTACATACTGATGACCAAGTCATTAAACCTCTTAGTGTCCATGCACCTCTCTAACACTATTCATTTAATAACAGTTTAATATCTACATATTAGAGAAAATGTTCATGTCAGGAATTGTTTATTACAATAAATTTATAGGTTTAGTCCAAAATATAGGATGTTCTAAAAAGTCAGTGCAATTTTAGTCTAATAAACCTTGAAACTGCACTAAGAATTTTGGGACACCTGCTATCTACATATATATATATTGTGTTAAAATACACAATATACCCATGTTTAATTAATGTGATTACTCCATCCAACTCCAGGGGAATTTAATGCTGCACACGTCAAAAAATACAAAAGAAAGGAGAAGAATGGAAGCTTACACATGTGTACACCCACACATAAGACATAATCCATTAGAGCTTATCAGACTTGGTCTTTAGAAATATTGAAATGATTCCCCCAGGCAAACTTTTCCAAGTACTGCCTCTAATTGAACAATTCCAGCAATACCCAGGCTCAGTCTTCCAGCCATGTTAATTGAATCTGTATGTTTGTGAAGCAATTAAAAAGAGAGAGAAAGACGAACCAGAGTGCAGATAATGAAAAGGTGCATAATTACAAACAGGGAGATTGTTATTCAGGTCCCAGAGCTGGTGTGGCTGAGAAGCATTTGTAACCTATAATAAGGTATTAATCATGGTTATTCATCTAAAATCCGTTTGACTGTGATGGCATTTCAGAGGGCAGGTTTTTCCTTTAAGAGATATTCTCTTGAACCTCCACTAAAACCTCACTTTGATCATTCATTTTGGAGTCCTGCCACCAGAACCCAAGTTTCGCATGTGCTCATCTGTCTGCTTTGTTCTTTCCTCATCTATATTACTATACTAAATGTGAATATCCTGCAAGGCTCATCCCTGGCTTCTCTTCTCCTTTTACTCTATATGTTCTCATTTAGTAATTTCATCAGCTCCCATGAGTTCAATTATCATCTTTGTGCTAATGACTCCCAGATTTATGTAGTATCTTTTATGACCTCCAGTCTCACATTGTCAACTGACTATTGGACATCTTGGATAGCTAGGTATGACATTGGATACAGCACTGGGTTTGGAATCAGGAAAACTCATCTTTATGAAAAATCTGGCCACAGACACCGAATAGCTGTGTGACCTTGGGTAAGTCACTTAACCCTATTTGTCCCACTTCTTCATCTGTAAAATTATCTAGAGAAGGAAGTGCAAACCACTCCAGTACCCTTGCCAAGAACACTCCAAATGAGTTCACAAAGAGTTGGGCACAACTGAAACAATTCAGCAATAACAATGACAGCTGGATAACTCAAAGTGAATCTCCCATACTCATCACAAACTCAAGATGTATCCTCAAAAACTCCTTCAATATTCCCTATTGCTTTTGAGGGCACCACTATCTTCCCTGTCACCTAGTCTCATAGGCTCGATGTCATCACAGATGGCTCACTTATACTCATTGCATATAATTAATCATTGATACATCTTGTTTCTTCTACCTTGACACAATCTCCCTAATACGCCTCCTTTTCTCCATTCACAAAGCCACCATATTCATAGTTCAAGGCCTCCTCATTGTTATTTTTGGCTGTTACAGAAGTCTCTTGATCCATCTCCAGTATTTATTACACTCTATATTAGGAAGTTTTTTCAGATGAAAGCACCAGCTGAGAGAGTATACCAAAGATTGAACCAGGTTAGAGTAGGCTAGAATACCCAAGAAAGAGTAGAAATCATAGCCCAGGTTCCAAAGCTACTGAGTTATCCTGGAGTCTGTTTAAGAGAATGTGCCACAAAGGCAGCAGTAGGATTATAGAAGCACAAATTTATAAATGCAAAAAAAAAAAAATACTTAAGAGGCTGTGTAGTCCAAGTGCATCATTTCATAGATGAAAAAACTAAGTCTCAAGGGGATTAGGTGATTAGGTCATGATCACACAGGTATTAAGTATCAGAGATAGCATTTGAATCCATGTCCCCTGATTCCAAAACTAATACTTTTGCCATTTGGCCACACTGTCTCTTTTAATATGCCACCAAATTTCCCTGACCCTAATGACCTTGTTTTATAGCTATGGTGTGCTATGCATGTGCTCTTCTCTTGGATACATTACTGAAGGACTTAACGGTCCTATTCTGGATGACCAGCCATCTTAATAGCATTTAGTCATGGGATAAAGACTTGGCTGACCATGACATGACAGTGATGATGTCAACAATAATGATGATGATGACGACAATGGAGTGAAGATGATGATGGTGGTGGTGATGATGGTGATGATGACTGACACCAATATACAGCCCTTTAAGTTTTCAAGATGAATTGCAGGTATAATCTCTTTTGGTGTTCATTTCAACTCTGGACTAGGTACTATTTATACTAACATTCATATTTAACAGCTGAGGGAATCAAGACTCCGAGGAGTACAAGTGACTTTCCTATCATGGCTCACCTATTTACACTCAGAAGTATAAGTCCCAAGCAGGTCTTTATCATTCCAAGTCCAATAGTTTTCCAATGATACTACTCTGCCTTTCCAATAACAATATCAGTGGTGCAGCTAGCTGGGTAACTCAGCTCCTCCTCTCCTGTATGTCTCCCCCTCCCCTTCCTTCTCCTATCCATAGGAAGGCAAATTAGGGTGGCCAGAGGATGCCCAGTTTACTTGGGATTTACTGGCTAGACTTCTTCCTCCCCTTTCCTTTCCTTTTTCCTTTCCTTTCCTTTTTCCATTCCTTTCCTTTCCTTTTTTCATGGCTGTCCAAAAAGGACATTTCCCTTTCCTTTCCCTTTCCTTTCCCTTTCCCTATACCTCATACCTACTGCACTCTGAAGCCCATGGAAGGGACAATACTAGGCCCCTGCTCAAGCTCCACTTAAGGGTTGTTTTCTGGACCCTCCTGACGTAAGAGAGATTATCAATAGTAACTGTTGCTATTTCCCTCCCAACTTGAATTATATTTCCTTTGACTCATTAAAGGGGCCATCCCCTGACTACTTCTTAAACAAGCCTATGCACTGAATGGGTGTTACCTCACCCTAAGTGAATACTTGAATAGGCCTTGGCCTAAGGGACCCAGGTCTCCCATTGCATCCTTGGCCATCTCCAGTCATCCTGATGAATATCTGGTCACTGGATCCAGCTGGCTCACAAGGAGAAAGTAAGGCTGGCGACCTTGCACAACCCTCCCTCATTCGAAACAAAGTCAAGTGCAAGTCATGTCATCATCTTCGGCAATGAAAGATGAACACAACAATCAGCGGTGCAGGGCAGTCACCAGACTTTGATTTTAAAATGAGACTTTCAAAATCTGATACTAAATATACAAACTTCCTTTCAGGGTTTCCATGGTTTGTGGAAAGGAACAACTACTTGTACACTTAGAGGGATGGAATACTTAAACTAAGTTCATGATAAGTGCTATATCCCACAAGACCCCATTGGTATGGTTCCTGTCATGATTATCAGTTGATATCAATTAGTCATACTGCTTTAATTAGCATTTAGAAAAGTGTATTTCCCAAAGTGATATAGTAAGAACAACTTGTTCAAAAATATTATCCTTCCCCAAAGTTTGTGACACAGATCCTACTATACTGTAGTATAGAGGGGAGATATGAACTTAAGCTTAGAGCACACATGTGCCCGAGGGAATAATGAATTTACAACTTCTGGAATTCTTCTTGTTGGAGTCCTCTAGATCATGCCCTTAGACATGGTATAGATTTTCCTGCTGGGATCCTTCTAGAGCCTTGAAGTTGTCTTTCCCCATTGTGGTGAGTTTGTTATTAATTCCTGTTGCTGACACTACTAACAGCCCTGCTACCCCAGACATGAGGCTAGGATGCCAGGTGAAAGATGGGAAATCCAAAATCCCCCAGACCCTTTGAAGTTCATAAAATCCTCCTCCAGCCATAGGATAACAGGAGGTAAAGGGAGGTCTAGGCAAAAGCTGACTCAGTCTTCTCACCCTACCCTAGCTGATTCCTTCTCAAGGGTTTGCCTAGAACCTAGAAACTGAGTAGCTACTCATACTCATCTCTGATTCCAGCTAATGTGATGATTTTATCCAGACCATAGAGAGAATGTGTCCAAATTTTTCAGGCAATGTGAACATTTTCTCTTACACTTAGGGGTTTTTTTCAGCCCTTGTTCTTTTTTTAGTGAAAATTGGGAATTATACCTTTTTATTAATTTATTTTTTTTCAGTTTTCTATAATCACATCCATAAGTCTTAGATTTTCTCCCCCTCCCTTCCTGAGATAGCATGTAATCTTATATGGGTTCTACACATACATTCTTATTAAACACATTTTCACATTAGTCATGTTGCATAGAAGAATTGAAATGAATGGAGAAACCATGAGAAAAATCCAAACAAAACAAAATACAACACAAGAGAAAATATTCTGCTTTATTCCGCATTCCAGTTCCATAGCTTTTTCTCTGGATATGGATGGCATTTTGCCTCAAGAGTCCTTTGAGAATGTTGTAGGTGCTTGCATTGCTGTAAAGCGCTGTCTATCAGAAAAATTCTTTGCACACTATGGTTGTTACTATCTACAATGTTCTCCTGGTTCTGCTCCTTTCACTCAGCATCAGTTCATATAAGTCCTTCCAGGGCTCTCTGAAGTCTTTCTGTTCATCATTTCTTATACCGCAACAGTATTTCACTACATTCATATACCACAACTTGTTCAGGTACTTCCCAGTTGATGGGCATCCCCTTGATTTCCAGTTCTTGACCACCAAAAAGAGAGCTGCTATAAATATTTTTGTACATGTGGGACCCTTTGTCATTTTTATGATTTCTTTGGGATACGATATTGCTGGTTCAAAAGGAATACACATTTTTGCATCCTTTTGGGCATAGTTCCAAATTGCTTTCCAGAGTGGCTGGATCAGCTCACAGCTTCAACAACAATGAATTAGTATTCTAACTCTCCCACACCTTCTCCAAAGTTTATCGTCTTTCTGTACTATCATATTAGCCGATTTGATAGGTGTGATGT
The DNA here is from genome assembly GCF_028372415.1 of Notamacropus eugenii. NCBI lineage: Eukaryota > Metazoa > Chordata > Mammalia > Diprotodontia > Macropodidae > Notamacropus > Notamacropus eugenii. The sequence goes on along the minus strand of NC_092874.1, from coordinate 468,973,290 downwards.
GGTACCTCAGAGTTGTTTTGATTTGCATCTCTCTAATCAATAGTTATTTAGAGCATTTTTTCATGAGTATATAAAGTTTTAATTTCTTCCTCTGAAAATTCCCTGTTCAGATCCTGTGACCATTTAGCGATTAGGGAATGACTGGTATTCTTATACATTTGACTCAATTCTCTATATATTTTAGAAATGATGCCTTTATCACAGACATTAGTTGCAAAAATTCTCAGTTTTCTGCTTTCCTTCTAAACTTGATTGCATTGGATTTCTTTGTGCAAAAACTTTTCAATTTAATGTAATCGAAATTATTCATTTAGCACTTCTTAATGTTATCTATCTCTTGTTTGGTCATAATTTCCTCCATTACCCATAAATCTGACAAATACACTATTCCTTGCTCCCCTAATTTTTTTGTAGTATCAATCTTTATACCTAGGTCATGTATCCGTTTGGATTTTTTTCTTGTCTTTGGTGTCAGGCATTAGTCTATGTCCACTTTCCTCCACACTGTTATTCAGTTTTCCCAGCAGTTTTTGTCAAACAGAAGCTGGGGTCCTTGGGTTTATCAAATAGCAGATTGCTATATTCATTAACTATTGTGTTTTGAATACCTAACCTATGCCACTGTTCTACCCTTCTATTTCTTAGCCAATACCAACTGATAAGTATGATTGATGCTTTATAATACAATTTGAGATCTAGTAGGGCTAGACCACCTTTCCTAGCATTTCTTTTCATTAATTCCCTTGATATTCTGGACCTTTTGTTCTTCCAGATGAATTCTGATATTATTTTTTCTAGCTCTAGAAAATATTTTCTGGTACTTTGATTGACATGGCACTGAATAAGTAAATTAATTTGGATAGAATTCTCATTTTTATTATATTAGCTCAGCCTATCCACAAGCAACTGACATTTTTCCACTTACGAAGATCTGACTTTATTTGTGACAAAAGTGCTTTGTAATTGTGTTCATAGAGTTTTGGGGTTTGTTTTGGCAGATAGACTTCCAGATATTTTATAGTGTCTACTATAGCTTTAAATGGGATTTCTCTTTCTATCTCTTCCTGTGGGGCTTTGTTAGTAATATATAGAAATATAGATGATTTATCTGGGTGTATTTTATAACCTGAAATTTTGCCAAAGTTGTTTATTATTTCAAGTAGTTTTTCACTTGATTCTCTAGGATTTTCTATGTATATTATCATATCATCTACAAAGAGTGATTACTTAGATTCTTCTTTGCCTATTCTAATTCCTTCAATTTCTTTTTCTTCTTTTGCTGTTAAAGCTAATATTTCTAGTACTATATTGAATAACAGTGGTGATAATGGACATCCTTGTTTCACCCCTGACCTTATTGGAAATGCATCTAGTTCATCTCCATTAAATATAATGCATGCTGATGGTTTTAGGTAGGTACTGCTTATTATTTTATGGAAATTTCCATTTATGCCTAGTCTGTCCAGTATTTTCATTAGGAATGGGTGCTGTATTTTGTCAAAAGCTTTTTCTGCACTTATTGAGATAATCATACGGTTTCTGTTAGTTTTGTTGTTGATATGATCAATAATGCTTATAGTTTTTCTTATATTGAACAAGACTTGCATTCCTGGTATAAATCCTACCTGATCATAATGTATTATTCTCATAATAAGTTGCTGTATTCTTTTTTCTAAAATCTTACTTAAAATTTTTTCATCTATATTCATCAGAGAATTTGAACTATAATTAACTTTCTCTGTTTTGGTGCTTCCTGCTTTAGATATCAGAACTATGTTTATATCGTAAAAAGAATTTGGTAGGACTCCGCCTTAACCAATTGTCCCATATAGTCTATACAGTACTGGGATTACCTGTTCTTTAAATGTTTATAGAATTTACTTGTAAATACATCTGGCCCTGGAGATGTTTTTCTAGGGAGGTCATTGATAGCTTATTGGATTTCTTTTTCTGAGATGAGGTTATTTAAGTATTCAATTTGATTTCCTGTTAATCTGGGCAATTTACATTTTTTTAAAATATTCATGCATCTCACTTAGATTGTCAAATTTATGGGCACAGAGTTGGGCAAAGTAATTTCTAATTATTGTTTTAATTTCCTCCTCACTGGAGAAGAGTTCACCCTTTTCATTTTTGATATTGGTAATTTGGTTTTCTTCTTTTTTTAAATCAAATTGACCAAAGGTTTATCAATTTTGTTAGTTTTTTCATAAAACCAACTGTTCATTTTATTAATTAGTTCAATAGTTTCCTTAATTTCAATTTTATTAATCTCTCCTTTGGTTTTCTATATTTCTAATTTGGTATTTACTGGGGGATTTTTAATTTCTTCAGTTTCTGTGTTTTTCAGCTGCATGCCCAATTCATTGATCTCCTCTTTCTCTATTTTACTCATGCAGGCATTCAAAGATACAAAACATCCCCTAAGAACTGCTTTCACAGCATCCCATAAGTTTTGGTACGTTATCTCATTATTGTTATTCTATTGAATGAATTTGTTGGTTGTTTGTATGATTTATTGTTTAACCCACTCATTCTTTAGGATTACATTTTTTAGTTTCCAATTAATTTTTGGTTTATCTTTCCATGACTTTTTATTACATATATTTTTGTTGCATTATGATCTGAGAAGGATTCATTGACTATCTCTGCCTTTCTGCACTGGATTATGAGGTTTTTATCACCTAATAAAACACATTTGTATTATTACATCAGTTAATTTATACCCACTCCTACCTATATGGCCAGTTTTTGTATATGTGCCATGTACTGCTGACAAAAATGTATATTCTTTTCTATCCTCATTCAAATTTCTCCAGAGATCTATTATCTCTACCTTACCTAGAGTTTTATTTACCTCCTTCACTTCTTTCTTGTTTATTCTGAGGTTAGATTTATCAAGTTCAGAGAGGAAGAGGTTGAGGTCCCCCACTAGTATAGTTTTGCTGTGTATTTCTTTCTGTAACTCCCTTAACTCCTTTCTTTTTAACGTTTTAACTTTCTTTCTGTACCTCCTCTAAGAATTTGGATGCTATACCCCGTGGTGTATATATGTTTAGTAATGATATCGCTTCATTGTCTATGGTGCCTTTTAGCCGGATATAGTTTCCTTCTTTATCTCTTTTGAATAGATCTATTTCTGTTTTTGCTTTGTCTGAGATTAGCATTGTTACCACTGCTTTTCTACATCAGCTGAAGCATAATATATTCTTCTCCAACCTTTTACCTTTACCCTGTGTGTATCCCTCTGTTTCAAATGTGTTTCTTGTAAATAACATATTGTAGGATTATGGTTTTTAATCTATCCTGCTATCCATCTCCGTTTTATGGGAGAATTCATCCCATTCACATTCACAGTTATGATTGCTATCTGTGTCTTTCTCCCTATCCTATTTCCCTCTGTTTATGCTTTTAGTTCTGCCTTCTCCCTTCCCCTCCATAACAGAGTTTTAATTTTTGATCACTGCCTCCCTCAGTCTTCACTTCCTTCTATCAGCCCCCCTCCCTTTTATTTCCCCTTTCCCTTACTATTTCTTCCCTCCCATTTAGCCTCCCCTCCCTTTTCTTTCCCTTTTCCCTTCCTACTGCCTATTGGGCTACTTAGATTTCTACACTTAAGTGATTTTGTTGCTCCCTCCTTGAACCAAATCAGATGAGAGTAAATCTCAAACAGTGTTCATCTCCATCCTCTCTTTCTGTCTACTGTAATATATTTTTGTGCCTCTTCTTGTGTTGTAATTTACCTGTTTCTGCCTCCTCCTTTTCACATCTCCCATTACAATCCCTTCAATCTCTTAAATCACATTTCTATTATCACATCAGTTAATTTATACCCACTCTTATCTGTCTGACTATCTATCTATCTATCATCTATCTATCTATCTATCCCTTTTAAATACTGTAATAAATATACAATTCACAAGATTAAGAAATATCATCTTCCCTTATAGGAGTGTAAACAGTTTGCTCATGCTGAATAACAAGGGATTTTTCCCTGTTTACCTTTTTATGCCTCTCTTTAGACTTGTATTTGAAGATCAAATTTTCTATTGAACTCTGGCCTTTTCATCAGGAAGGTCCAGAAATCCCTTATTGAATGTCCATCTCCTTGACTGAAATATTATGCTGAATTTTGCTGGGTATCTGATCCTTGGTTGTAGTCCCAGCTTCTTTGCCTTATGGAATATCATATTCTAATCCCTCTGATCTTTTAATGTAGAAGCTGCAAAGTCCCGTGTGATTCTGACTGTAGTTTCTCAAAATTTGAATTGTTTCTTTCTGGCTGCTTGCAGTATTTTCTCCTTAACTTGATAGTTTTGGAATTTGGCAACAATATTCCTAGGTGTTTTCAGTTTGGGATCACTTTCAGGAAGTAATCTGTGGATTCTTTTGATAATAATTTTGCCCTCTGGATCTAGGACCTTAGGGCAGTTTTCCTTGATCATTTCTTGGAAGACATTGTCCAAGCTCTTTTTTATCATGATTTTCCGTTAGAACAGTAATCTTAGATTTTCTCTCCTGGATCCATTTTCCCAGTCAGTTGTTTTTTTTCCAAAGAGATAGCTTACATTTTCTTCTATTTTTTCATTCTTTAGATTCTGTTTGGCTGATTCTTGATGTGTCATAGAGTCAATAGCTTCTACTTGTCCAATTCTAATTTTTAATAGAGCATTTTCTTTAGTTAACTTTTGCATTTGTTTTTCTATTTGTGCAATTATTCCAGTTAGGTTTTGTCTCATTACCCATTTGTCCAATTTTCTTTTTAAATTCTTCTATGAATTCTTTTTTCATATTTTTAAAATCATTGGCCATTTTTCCTCTACCTGTCTAATTTTGCTTTTTAAATCTTTCCTGAGCTCGTCCAAGAATGCTTTTTGTCCTTGAGACCAGTTCATATTGCCTTCTGAGTTTTCAGATGGGAGTACAGTCTCAATGCTGATCTCTTGGGTATTCTTGTTTTGGTCCTTGTCCCAATAGTAAGATTCTATGCTCTTTCTTTTTCTGGTTTGCTTCTTGCTCATGATAATTGCCTTTGTCCTGGCTTTTACAGTGAATCTGTGCTTCTGGGGCACAGGGGCTCTGTCCCCCAGTTCTTGTGCTTAGAACTTGAGGTTTTTTTTTATTGTGGCCTCTGGTTCTTTCAATGAGGCGCTAGAATGCTGCAGCTTACCTGGTGCTGAGCTGGATGGTGTGCCATAACAGAGGTCAGGTGAAGACTTTCTGAGTTTCCCCGCAGTTACCCTAGAGATCATGTGTGAGGTGTGAAGGAGGGGTGGTCTAGCCACAGAAAGTCTCCTCTGATGAGCTAGGGCACAGGTAGGATCAATTGCTGTTAAACTCCTGTCTGCACTGGTGTCAGATAATTCCTCTGGCTGTGCTAAGGCAAGCCTGGGATTCTGATGTTGGCACTTATGGGCTCCATCCCCCTGGGCTCAGAATTTCCTCCTATTTCACTGAGGTGTGGCTGTCTAGGACAGCTCTTGTCCTGCACTGGTCCCCTTCAGCCACTTCAAGAGGGACCCCACTTTGTGATTTTTCTGGCTTCTTAGGAAAGACTGTTTACCCCTTTGACTGATCTCACTATTCCAGGATTTTTCCTGGGGAAATATTCTCTAGGTTTTTCAAGGTCTACAAGGGGAGGGGGAGTGCATTTACAGATCACTAAACCATCTTGGCTCCTGGAAGTTCAAGTAGGTGACTTACAGACATTTAACCTGCATGCTGATAGTCTCAGTAGAGGCTGCTGCTGTTACCTGGAGGTCTGTGCTTCTCTCTCACTCAGTTCCACTGGACTCCCATCCTGAGCTAATATGTTTGAGAATCCACACTGCTGCTCCTACTGTTGCTGTTGCTGCTTCAGACTGCCCATTGGTTTCGGCCTGGCTTTGCTATGGCAAGGTCTGCACTGGTACAGCCTGTGCACTCTGCACTCCTCCAACTCCATGCAATAGATCCTTCCCGTCCACCTTCCAGGCTCTCCTGGGCTCGAAATCTGCCACACTCTGTCTCTTAGTGGATTCTGTCACTCTAAAATTTGTTCAAATTCTCTTTTGAGAGGTATCTGAAGTAGTTTCTCATAGAGCTTGGGTGAGTATGGGCTCTCACTTCACCATCTTGACTCTGCCCCCAGACCCTGTTCATCGATACCATTTTGATCTCAGTTGTCCTCAGAGACAAAGTGCTCTCCCAAAGGTGGAACTTCATTTATGTCAACAGTCTCATCCCTTTGTGGCATGATGGCTTTGGCAATCTAGTAGTATCTATAGATCTTCTAAGAATAATATTCTACATGTATGAAATCAAATATATAGGATTACCAAGGAAATTATATGAAAATTTTAATGTTAAAATACAGTTATTCAAATTATTTGAAAAATAAACAAGTTCATGAACCCCAGGTTAAAAACCTCCAAAATTGAAAACCAAACACATGGCCGCAGAAGGAAGGGAGAGATGGAGATGTGAAAGGAAAAGAAGCAAAGGAAAAGCAACTCATGGGAAATGGAAGGAAGAGGAAATGAAAAAAGGCAAAATAAGAGAAGGAAGAAGTCAAAAATAGTTGACATGAACTCTCTTCCAGTAACAGTAGGAAATCTGGCTCCTTAATTGTACTTCCAAATATTCCTCCAAAATATAATTAATGCAAAGTTTTAAATAGCTAAATTTCTAAGTTGTTAAAGACTCCTCTGAGGAGCTGATGACTCACACTAGGTAATATACAGATATTCAGCCTATCAGAATCCTTTCCAGAATCTGCCACCCTAGGAATCCAGAGAAGAGAATGAGCTTGAAAGCTAGATTTTCTGTCTTCTTGTATCCTGTTCCAGCTCAATCCTTTATGAGGCTACTGGGATTGAATGAAGTCTTGTTCCTATCATGATATTTTAATGGGTTGGCCATTAAAATTCTTTTCTATAACATGGCAAACACTAGGGGCCCTGGGAGATAGGCAAATTGTTAAGGAAATTTTAGCTGAAATTGACTAAAAACTTTCCACCTTCTTCTTCCCATGAGCCAGCTCCAATCCTACAAGCCTCCAATTCAGCTGAAGTCCCAGCTCTCTCACAGCTCTCTCTCTGAGCTTGGCAATTTTAATTCTATTTCCCTTCTTCCATCAATCTCTTGTCTTTTTTTCTCATTATGGCTGCTGATTGACTTTGTGTGTTAGTCAAGTACTCTATGGATAAACCTGGGTATTATTAAAGTTCTGCCTGACCCTGATTTGAATGAAGATTTCAAGGAAGTTGTTGAAATCCTCTAGTCTCTTTTACTAGAGGAAGAGGAGAACTCCGTTAGGTTTTCAATAGGAAAAATAAAGTTGCCATCCGGTACTGTGGCTCTCTGCAGAAGCGCTCACTCTCCTCTGTTCTAGGAGCATAATGATATTGCTTTAAACTCACAATGGTTGTTAATTTTGTCTACACATTTGTTGTAAAAAGTCTGCCATGGTCAACTGAGCCAACCCAAGCCTGAATTGCCTCTACACCACACAGGACAAGTGTTTTTCCTGCCTCTGCCTGCATGCATCTGCCTCATTTCAAGGAATCTATAGCCTTGCAGAGCAGGAAAAATATACTTGATTCCAATATAAATTACTTCCTCTGTAACTCTATGTACTTTATTTTATACATGAAAAATATTCTGCGAAGGGCTTCACAGGCTTCACCAGACTGCCCTAAGGTTCCATGATGCAAAAAGAGGTTTCTGTATTCTTGTCTGGCAGGGAGAAGCAAAGTATCTCTGTTTTCACCAAACATGACTCTTGTCTTTTATTTACCTCTCAGTGGCCAAAAGACTCAAATTTCATTTCGAGGAATGCATCATCAGATCACACGTGTGAAGCTGGAAAACATTTCAAAAATCTCCTCATTTTACCCTCTCGTTTTTCAGGAAACTGAAACCCAGAGAAGCAAAGTGACCTGTCCAAGGTCCTTGAGGGAGTAAGTTGTGGAACTAAGATATACAGCCTTGCAGATTTAAAGGCAGAACCACTTCAAAGGCCACCTAGTCCAACTCTCTTACAAACTGAGACACAGAGAGGAGAGGTGACTTACTCATAGGTAGTAAGTGCCAAAGCTCATTTTCAAACACCATTTTTTCAACCCCAATTTCTTAACACAGGGCTGGCACATAGTGAGTGCTTGTTGACTGACTGATTCCACTCTGCCTTGTTGCCTCCCTTAGCTTTGATTAAAAATGGACACAGCCTTGCTAACAGTTTAGCAGCCCACTCTGTTTTAGTCTTTCATTTGTACAACTTGGCACAAGTCCTCAAAAGTTCCACACACACTTCCTACAGGAACAGTTCATTCTCTCAGAAAACGTCCCTTTTTTCCAGATCCTAAATCTCTAGAGAACAAGAGCCTTCTTTCATCATTTCCCAGGTGGAACTGAGAAAGAACTAGAATGGTGTCTTTACCTTGGAAGATAGAAAGTGCTACTGACTCAGAGCTGTCTTCTGTCATCTCACTTCAGGCTGATAAGGGATCATTAAGTCCTCCTGACTCAAAGAGAAACTGTAAGTTTCATCATCCTCTCATTCTTTGGAGGGTAAGTTCACACGCATTCAGTATGTGCCAAGTCCACAGATAGACTGCCATTCATGAAGGTTAATATACTGATTCAGCTTCCTGGTGACACTCCTTAAGAAACTTACAGAACATTCAATCAAGCAACAAGGACTTATTAAACTCTTACTACTTGTCAATCAGACAAGAAACATTAATCTAGTGCTTCTGAGTGTCAGGCACAGTGCTAAGTGGGAGAGATACAAGACAAAATCAATACTTGTCCTTAAGGAAGCTACATTCTTTTAAAAAATTCATTTAATTTTTAACTTAAAGGATGAAACAAGCATTTCAATAACACGGCAAAATAAAAATGATGATTGTACATGAAACTTCAAATCATCTACACACAATTTCCTATTACTTTCAAATATATAACAAAATTATCATGTAAATTTGTCGTTCTTATTTTCTTTCTCCTTCCCCTCTCCTATAGATGGCTACTATTAGACACAAAATGGTATATGTGCATAAAAATATTCTACACATACTTCTATTTATCAGTTCTTTCTCTGGATGCAGATACCATTTTTTTCATATGTTCTTTATCGTTAATTTGGGTATTTATGATAGACAAAACAATTTATTCATTCAAAGTCTTAAAACAATATTGCTGTCACTTTATATGATGTTCTTTTGGTTCTGCCCATTTTGTTCTTCATTATTTCATGCATGATTTTCTAAAATCACTGAACTCATCATTTCTTATAGCACTGTAATATTCCATCACAAGCATATACCAAAACTCATTTAGCCATTCCCCAATTGATCATTTTATAATTCCACCAACAAAAGAATTAGTATTCCAATTTTTCTACATCCTCTCCAACATTTGTCATTTCCCCTTCTATCATTTTTGCCAATCTGGTAAGCATAAAATGATGTCTCAAGGTTGTTTTAATCTGCATTTCTCTAACCAATAATTATTTAGAACATTTTTACATGACTATAAATTGTTTTGATTTACTCATTGGTAAACTGCCTGTTCATATCATTCACCATTTATCAATTAGGGAATGACTCTTATTCATATAGATTTGACAACGTTATTTATGTATTTTAGATATGAAACTCTTATCTGATAAACTGTCTACAATTTTCCCCCAGTTTTCTGCTTTCCTTCTAATCTTGATCATTTTGTCTTATTCACAAATCTTTAACTTAATATAATCAAAATTATAATTCATTTTGCTCTCTACCTCTTGTTTATTCATAAATTGTTCACCTATCCATAAGTCTGATAATTACATTCTAATAGGATAGAAAAATGCCCTAAGGTATCACATGGGCTCTCCCTCCCTTACTTGGCGGAACTGACACAGCCCTAGCCATGTGACCATGAGTAAATATCTTCATCTTTCGGAGTGACTAACTCCTGCCCCGGAAGAAGCAAAGTCTATGTTGCTCCTATGTGAGAAAAAATGTGAAAAACCTTTGATCCAGATGATGTCTTCTGTTTGGGGAAGGAAAAGTGAAATTATGTCTGCAACAGTACTTCAATAACTAATACATACATAGGTGCTTATATTAAAATAACTTCTACGTACAGCTTGTTTTCTTCCCATTTGCTCCCAATTTTACAAGATCCTGGAATCGTAGAACTTGAGTTAGAAAAATCCTCCAGAGTCATCTGGATCAAACCAACCCTGATAAAGAATTGCTACTATTCCATGTGGGACAAGCAGTCTTCCAGCCTGTGCCTGCATCACTCAATCAATGTGTATTCATTAAGTACCTACGATCGGTCAGGTACTATATACACACTGGGGATACAAATATAAAAAACAAAACAATTCCTGCCGGAAAAAAAGAGAGGAGGAGAAGGAGCAAATGATAGATGGATGAATGGACGGAGAGATATATAGTGTCAATGTAAAGTAGACAAATGCAAATATGTAAAGTAAGATACTAGAAGATACTACAGGAGGGAAGGCATTAATGACTGGGAAAGATCAGGAAAGGTTTCATGCAGAAAATAATTTCTGAACTTCCTCTTAAAGGAAGAGGACTCTTTGAGGTGGAGGTAAGAAGGGAATGCAGTCCAGGCAAGTGAGATATCCAATTCAAAAGCTCAGAGGTAACAATGGAATGTCTGTGAGTAAAGAACTGAGAGGCCAGTTTGATTGGATAACAGAATACAGGAGGTGGAATAATGTTGAATGAATCTGAAAACACAGGTTGGGGTCAGGTTGTGTAAGTCTTTAAAAGCGAAACAGAAGCTGATTGAATAGAGGAGACACACAGTCAAAAGTGCTTTTAAGAAGAATTACTTTCACAGCCGTGTGGAGGTTAACCTTGAGTGGGAAGATTTTAGGCAGAAAACACAATTAGAAGGTTGTTTGAGGTTCTGAGGCCTTGAACTAAGGTGGAAGATGTGTGAGAAAGGAGAAAGGAGGTCAGGTGAAGGACATATTGAGAAGGTAGAAATGGCCAGTTTGGCAACTAAATGAATCTGGGGGATGAGGGAGAACAAAGAATCTAGGCTAACTGAGGTTCTGAATCTGACAGCCTCAAAGAATGATGGTACTTGCAGGAGAATTAGGGTAGTTCAGAATAGGGGAGGATTTGGAGCAAAAGATAATGAATAGTATTTTGAACTTATTGAATTAAAGATGTCTCTAGGATGTCTAGTTTTAAATGTTCAGTAAGCAACTATTTATATGGGCATTAAAATTCAGAGAAGATACTTAGGCTGAAGGTATATATATATGGAAAATGATAGCTAGATATACTTACGTGTGTGTGTGTGTGTATGTTCATGTTTACCTGTATATATAGAGATGTGTAGGTATTTATAGATGTCATCTGCATGATGATAATAGTTAAACCCACTGGAGCTAATAAGATTACCAAGAGAAAAAAGTAGGAGAAGAGACGAGGGACCAGGACTAAACTTTGAAAAAAATATCCACAGGTAGGGGACTTGATATGTAAAAGATGAGCCAATACAGCAAGCTGGATTGCAACAGAGCAAAAGGATTGGTTATTAAGAAGAGAGTAAGGTAAGAACGAGGAGGATATACTATTGCCTCAACCCAGAGGTGAGATGGTATCTGAGAGAAGAGGGTGGTCAACAGTATCAGATGCAGCAGATAAGTAAAGACAGGCAAGGACTGAAAAAAGACCATAAAATTTGTCAATGCCATGGTAACTTTGGAAAGTTTGAGTGGTGATGAAATGGTAAGTCATGTTGCAAAGGGTTGAGGAATGAGTGAGAGGAGGGGGAGTGAAGGCAGGGAGTGACTGATAAAGGGAGAAAGGTTGCTTGAAAGGACAGTATTGTCTAGTGAGGGGAATTTTATTAAGATAACGAAGGCTTGGGGATGTTTGAAGGCAGTAGGGAAAGAAGCAATTCATGGGAGAGTGGTTGAAGATTAAAGCCCAACGATGACTCTTCTCCAAGGCGTTCCTTTTCAGGACATTAGGACATCTCCCACCCCCATCACTTCTACTTCACTGTGGGGGCTTCCGCCCACCAGAAGGCATATGGGCAAATGTCACCATTGATCATTTCCCTTGAAATCCTCTCATACTCATTGCTCTGCAAGGGAGATGTTTACTTTCATCAAGGAGTACCACTTTCAAGTAAAGATACTCTTCCCTCTGTCAAAACAAGACAGAAAATCACAAAGAATACTCCATTATCTCAGCCCCAACCATTTTCACACTGGACTGACTCTTTCAAAGGCTGCCTCCTACACAGCTCCCACACAATTAGGCCCTTCCCCCCACATGACTTTGTTTTTACATTGTATACATTTCATGTTTCCTTATGGGTATTCATTGTTTCCTTCTAAGAGAATGTAAGCTTCTTATGTACAGGAACTATTTTTCATCTTTTTTTTTTCTTTTTTTCTTCTTATCTCCAGAGGCAAACCCAGCATGAGACAGATAGTAGGCACTTGATAAAAGTTTGTTGAATGAGTCAGTCAGTCAACTAATAAACATTTATTAAGCTCCTTCTATTTGCCAGGCACTGTGCTAAGCACTGGGGATACAAAGAGAGACAAAAGCTGGTCCATGCCATTAAGGTGTTCACAACCTAATGGGGGAGACAACAAACAAACAAATATGCACACACAAGCCACCTACAGGATAAATGGGAAATAATTAAAAGAGAGAAGGAACTAGAATTAAGAGGGGCTGCGAAACACTTCCTCTGGAAGGTGGGAGTAAAAAGATGTTATAGATGAGAAAAATGAAACTAAAAGAAGGTAAGTGACTTGTCTAGGGTCATGTAGCTAGTAAGGTTTGACACAAGGGGAGGATCATCTGTGTAAGAAGGAATGATCACAGACGATGGTCAGAAGAGTGGATGTCTGTTTCTTAGTTTCTATTCTGTTGTAATTGTTGTTGTTGGGGGGGTTTTCATTCAAGAAACTTTGGTCAGGAAAAATGGAGTCACAATGGTTAAGTATTAAAATTAAAAATTTCTCTAAAATCCCCACTAGTTATATTTCCTTTCATTTTCTCACCATGGTATACCCCATGGCCTCTAACAATATTAGCAGATGTTCTCAATTCCCTCTCCATCTGGGGAATATGATTTATCTCCTATATGAAATTAATTTCCCAGCAGTTGTGAAAGCTCAAAGGATTCTGATAAGCATTAAAATGGGAGACATTATTAAAGGGGAAATATTTGCTCTCTCCCCTCCTTTCCATTCCCACTGATCCCATCCAGATTCAGATCCTCATCACCTCTCAGTTGTACTTTTTTGTCACCAGGATCCTCATTTCCAGATGATCCCCTCCAATCCATCCTGAACACTATTGTAACATGAATCTCAATGCACAACTCTGAGCTTTTCATCAATTTGTGGTTCCACGTCTTCTCCTCTGTCAAGAATCAAGCCCCTACCTTTATCTCAGGCCCCTCTTTTTGCAGGTGACCTTACCTCCTACTCTTCTCAAAGGAATTGATTTGATTCAATTTAACAAGTGTTGATTTAGTACCTGCTATGTGCTAGGCACCAAGAATGCCAAGATCATGGTACAATGTAAAAAAACACTGAACTTGGAGTTAGAAGACATGAGTTCAGATCCTGCCTCTGCCACTTGATGTCAGTATAATTTTGGTTAAGTCATTTAGCTTCTCTGAGCCTCAATTTCCTCACTTGTAAAAGGAGGCCAATGGACTAGATCAATGGGTTATCAAAGTATGGTCCAGGGTTCCCAGGATGTCCTTTTCAGGAAAACATTCCAAGACCCTTTTAGGAAATCTGTGACATTAAAACTACTTTCATAATAATTCTGAGACATCATAATTTCTAACATGGTAAATGTTCAAGGAAATAACCCATGTAAACAACAGCTCATGGAGGAGAGTCCAAGATAATTTTAAGAACATAATGGGGTATTGAGATCTAAAGTATTGAGAGCCACTAGACAAAATGGCCTCTGAGGTCAGTCTATAATGCTAAAACAAAGGTGCAAGTCCCTGTCCTCAAGAAATTTATATTCTATTGGGAGGAAATAACATGTATGCACATAAGTAAAAACAAAATAATTTGAAGGACGGGGGTGCTAGCAACTAGGGGAAATCAGGGAAGGCATCTGAGAGAAGGTGACGTTTGAGTTGAGCTTTGAAGGAAGCTAAGGATACCAAGGGAGGCAAAAAGAGAGTACATTTCAGGCAAGGAGGACAATCTGTGCACATTATAGACACAGGAGGTGGAATGTCTTCTACTGGGAACATCAAGAGGACCAGTAAGTTGTTTGGTTTTTTTAAGGTTAAGTTATTCTGGCATATCTATTTCCTGAAAAAGTCAAACACAGGCTCCCCATACTTGTTATTTCCTTTTCTAGGTATTTTCTTATCATCCCCCTAAAAATGGTTTCCAGAATTTTGCCAAGAATTGAAGGTGAAAATGGAACAGCACAGTGAAGAGCTACCAGAGAATTTTGAACATTATGTGGATTATATAGAATGGCTTCTGAAGTCTCTCCACCTCTGAAATTCTAGGATTCCATAAATGATGGTGTGGTGCAGAGATGTACCGGTAAATATCTAACAACCAGCTATATGAAAATAGGACTGTATACAATATGCTTTAAAAGTTGATCTTCATTGTTAAAGTTTTTCTTCTTTACTTTTACTTTCACAATCCACAAAACAATAAATTAAACCCCAATTTGTAGGTTTTCCAATCTGCAAAGTGTAGAAGCTCACAATGAAAATTTCACAATTGACTGGAATGAGCTGGCTCCATCATTCTCCTATAGCGCCACAGGTGCCATTATGTGTTCATCCAGTAATGAGGAAAAGAAAAGGAGAGAAGCAGTAATAAAGAGAAGCTTGAAGCCTTTCCATCATCAATAGCAGAATTTATTCAACTTAGGTAGGAATGTACTTTTGTTTGCTCATATGGCAGGCCAAAGAGTTTCCCTTTACCATGTCTATGACAATTTATTTGCACATGTAAATCCAGCATTACTAAGCCAGTGAACTGGCACATTGTTTTTGCTGTACTCCAAAGCAGAGTTTACTAGCCTTATCCAATAATCATCCAGTGGTGGTACTAAGAGATCAAAAGGTATCACCTACTGTGGGTAATGGGGTTTGACCCTTCAGTCAATGTTATTCCAATAGGAAAAGCATATAGTTGTGGATGAAGCTAATTCAATATCTTGACAATTGCTTATACCTTCTTATGCAAGGTCAACTCACATACCTATAGAAGAGTAGGTATAAAGTATTTTATTACTTTTTTTTGAATAAATTTCTACTTAGAATAATTAGGAAAATGGGGATATCATTTGGGAAAATGGGATTTAAGTGCCTTCCTTTAAACTTAACCCCTCCTGAAGGATACCCCAATAGATAACTATTTTTGACCTGCTACAAACTAGAAAAAGGTTAGCAGTTATCCAAGGACACATGTCCAGAATGGAGAGCACAATATGACTTGTCCAACTGGGCAATCACTCCTCTATTCTGATTTTTTTTTTAGGCAGATCATGCCACCAGATAGAAAACATTGTTCAGGATTATAAAACCTAGGCAAAATCCAATGAAATAACTGAAGAAGATGGAGCCACAAGCAGTATTTTCATCACTACTTCTGATTGAAAGTAGGGGAATTCTATCAGAGAAAGAAGATCTGAGAAATAACTCATAAAACAACAGTGTCTGAAAAGATAATTTGGATTTCTAGACTGTAGGTTCAAATACAAAGGAATAGGTTCTTGGACAAGAATCAGCTGCAGATACTGGATGCCACAAATTTATTTTACAGTCTTACAAATCTGATTGAGGGCTTCAGTCTAAAAAGAGAAGGAGGAAAAGATTATCCACATATGTTCACCAAGTATGGTGCTAGAGAGGTCAGTAGGTACAAAACAGGAAAGAGAATATTAGAACAGAATAAGAAAACTATGGGAGACAATATATAATAAGAGAGTCAGCAATACAATTGATAGCCTCAGATACTCTCAATACAGATATGTGTTTTTAAATTTTATCAATTATTTTTAATATTCTATCGTTTTTATACTTGAATTCCAGATTCTGTCCTCCCTCCCACACCTCTCCTACCCTCTGAAAAGACAAAAAATATATCAATTATGCCTGTGAAAAAATATAAAATATATTTCAACAGCAGCCATTTTTTCAAAGAAGCAAGAAAATAAAGAGAGACAATTATACTTTAGTTTGCAACCAAAATTCATCAGTTCTCTCTCTAGAGGTGAATAACATTTTTTTTCATCATGAGTCATTTATAATTTTCTTGGATCTTTAATTGATCAGAGTAGCCAAGTCTTTCACAGTTGATTATCATTACAACATTGCTGTAACTGTGCTTCATGATCTGCTGGTTCTTCTCACTCTCCTTTGCATCAGTTCATCTAGGTCTTGCCATGATTTTGTGAAACCACCAACCTCAGCATTTCCCATAGCACAATAGCATTCAATCCAATCATATACTACAGTTTATTCAGCCATTCCCCAGTTGATAAGCATCCCCTAGATTTCCAATTCTTTGTTAACACAAAAGGAGCTGCTATAAATACGTTTGCTTTTATATGTCTTGTTACTTTTTCTTTGATCTCTTTGGGATACAGACCTAGTAGTGGTATTGTTAAGTCAAAGGATATGCACAGTTTTACAGCCCTTTGGGCTTATTCTCAAATTTTTCTCCACATTGGTTGAACTACTTTACTATTCCACCAACAGTTCATTAGTATGCCTAGTATACCTTATCTCTTCACATTTGTCATTTGTTATAGAAGTGAATTGGTACCCAAGAATTGTTTTAATTTGCCTTTCTTAATTAAAAGTGATTTAGAGCATTTTTTCTGACTATAGAGAGCATTGATTTCTTCTCAAAACTGCCTGTTTGTATCCTTTCATCATCTATCAATAGGGGAATGGCTCTTTTTTAAATAAATTTTACTCATTACTTTTTTTCTTTTTAAATTTATTTTAGCTTTCAACATTCAATTCCACAAGATTTTATGTTCCAAATTTTCTCCCCCTCTCTCCCCTCTCCCACCTCGAAACCATGCCTGCTGAATACCCCTCCCTTCTATCACACCCCTCCCTTCCCTTCTCCCCATGTTCCCTCTTTTCTTGCAGGGGAAAATACATTTCTATATCACATTACCTATATTTCTTATTTTCCAGTTGCATACAAAAACAATTCTCAACATTCATTCCTAAAATTTTGAGTTCCAACTTCTCTACCTGCCTCCCTCCTCATACATCCCCACTATGAAGGTAAGCAATTCAATATAAGGCACACATTTATGCTTATGCAAAAGACTTCCACAATAATGTTGTGAAAGACCAACTATATTTCCCTCCATCCTATCCTGTCCCCTGTTTATTCTATTCTCTCTTTTGACCTTGCCCCTCCCCAAAAGTGTTTACTTCTAATTACTCCCTCTTCCCATTTGCCCTCCCTTCTTTCATCCCCCTATACCCCATTTATCTCGTTCACCCCTACTTTCCTATAGTGTAAGATAGATTTTCATACCAAATTGAGTGTGCATTTTATTCCCTCCTTAAGCCAAATGTGATGAGAGTAAGCCTCACCTTTTCCCTCTCACTTCCTCCCTTTTCCCCTCCACTGAAAAAGCTTTTCTTACCTCTTTTATGAGAGATAATTTGCCCCATTACATTTCTCCCTTTCTCCTCCCAATATATTCCTCTCTCACCCCTTAATTTTATTTTATTTAGATATCATCTCTTCCTATTCAACTCACCCTGTGCCCTCTGTCTATATTTATAATCCCTCTAACTACTCAAATACTGAGAAAAGTCTCCAGAGCTACAAATATTATCTTTCCATGTAGGAATGTAAACAGTTCAACTTTAATAAGTGCCTTAGGATTTCTCTTTCTTATTTACCTTTCCATGCTTCTCTTGATTCCTGTGTTTGAAAGTCAAATTTTCTATTCAGCTCTGGTCTTTTCATCAAAAATGTTTGAAAGTCCTCTATTTCATTGAATGACCTTTATACTCAGTTTTGCTGGGTAGGTGATTCTTGGTTTTAACCATAATTCCTTTGACTTCTAGAACATTATATTCCAAGCCCTCTGATTTCTTAATGTAGAAGCTGCTAGGTCTTGTGTTATCCTGAATGTATTTCCACAATACTCAAATTGTTTTTTCTGGCTGCTTGCAATATTTTTTCCTTGACCTGGGAATTCTGGAATCTGGTTACAATAGTCCTAGGAATTTTTCTTTTCAGATCTCTCAGGAGGTGATCTGTGGATTCTTTCAGTATTTATTTTGCCCTCTGACTCTAGAATATCAGGGCAGTTTTCCTTGATAATTTCATGAAAGATGATATCTAGGCTGTTTTTTTCATCATGAATTTCAGGTAGCCCCATGATTTTTAAATTGTCTCTCCTGGATCTATTTTCCAGGTCAGTTGTTTTTCCAATGAGATATTTCACATTGTCTTCAATTTTTTTATTCTCTTCATTTTGTTATGTAATTTCTTGGTTTCTCACAAAGTCATTAGCTTCCATCTACTCCTTTCTAATTTTTAAAGATCTGTTTTCTTCAGTGAGTTTTTGAACCTCTTTTTCCATTTGGCTAATTCTACTTTTTAAAGCATTCTTCTCCTCGTTGTCTTTTTGGACCTCTTTTGCCATTTGGGTTAGTCTATTTTTAAAGGTGTTATTTTCTTCAGTATCTTTTTGGTTCTCCTTTAGCAAACTGTTGACTAGTTTTTCATGATTTTCTTGCATCACTGTCATTTCTCTTCCCAATTTTTCCTGCATCTCTCTTATTTGATTTTCAAAATCTTTTTTGAATTCTTCCATGGCCTGAGACCATTGCAAATTTATTTTGGAGGTTTTGGATGAATAAGTCTTGACTTTGATGTTTTCCTCTAATGATATGTTTAGTTCTTTCTCATCCAAAAGGATGGAGGAAATTACTTGTTCACCAAGAAAGTAACCTTCTCTAGTCTTATTTCTTTCCCTTTTTGTGGCATTTTCCCAGTCAGTTACTTGACTTTTGAGTCCTTTGTCAAGTGGAGGGTATACTTTAGAGACCTGTAAATTCTCAGTTCCTTCAAGATGGCACAATCAAGGGAGAGGAGTTTATTCCATTGCTGGCCTTCACTCTGGTCTGGGAGCAACCACAAACTTTTCTGCCCAGGATCTGCAAGTAGGGTTCCCTCTCCACAATTGCCTCCAACTCTACCACTCCAGTGCTGTTTCTCACCCCAGGGCAGCCACGCAGGGCTGAGATCCAGATCAGCAGCTCAATTCCCCCAAGGTCTTTAGGGCTCCTAAAATTGAGGCTGTACTACAGTGATTTCTGCCACCTTGGCCCAAAGCTAGGGCCAAATCCTGTTCCCTTCTCTCCTTTCTCACTGACCTTTGAGGCTGTCTTTGGCATTTGTGAGGTGAGAAATCTGGGAACCACAGCTGCTGCCTGAGATTTCACCTGCTCCCATCCTGTCCCTGCCATGCAGCATGGCCAAGGCTGGGCTGTGCTCTGCTCTGTGGGCTGCACTCCACTCTGAGCCCAGGTGTGATAGACCTTTCTGGTCAGCATTCCAAGCTATCTTGGGCTGGAAATCTCTTTCACTCCATCGTTTTGTGGCTTCTGTTGCTCTAAAATTTGTTTAGAGTCATTTTTTACAGATATTTTATGGGCTTTGAGGGTAGAGCTAAGAGCAGATCTGTCTTTCTACTCCACCATCTTGGCTCTGCTCTCCTCCCCCCAATTTGACTCATTTCTATACTTAGTATATATTTGAGAAATGAGGCCTTTATCAGACAAACTTGCTATAATTTTTTTGAATATTGCTTCATCATCTATAATACCTTTAACAAACTGTAGTTCTCTTGATTATTCCTTTAAAAAAGGCTTATTTTTTTCCTATATATTAGCAACAAAGTTCAACAGCAAGAGATAGAAAGAGATATCCCATTTAAAGTTAGGGTAGACAGTATAAAATACTTAGGAGTCTACCTGCCAAAACAAACCCAGGGACTATATGAACACAATTACAAGACACTTTTTGCACAAATAAACTCAGATTTAAGTAAGTGGAAAAACATTAGTTGCTCATGGGTAGGCCATGCTAATATAATAAAAATGACAATTCTACCCAAATTAATATACTTATTTAGTGCCATACCAATTAAACTATCAGACAATTACTTTCTAGAGCTGGATAAAATAATATCAAAATTCATTTGGAAAAACAAAAGGTCCAGAATATCAAAGGGACTAATGAAAAGTGGAAGGTGGCCTAGCACTACCAGACCTTAAACTGTACTATAAAGCAGCAATTATCAAAACCACTTGGTATTGGCTAAGAAACAGAGAGGTAGACAAGTGGAATAGACTTGGCACTCAAGATGCAGTAGGCAAGGAATATAGCAACCTTCTGTTTGATAAACCCAAGGACCCCAGCTTCTGGGATAAGAACCCATTGTTTGACAAAAATTGCTGGGAAAACTGGATAACAGTGTGGCGGAAATTAGGCATAGACCCATACCTGACACCGTACACAAGAATAAAGTCCAAATGGGTACATGATTTAGGTATAAAGATTGATACCATGAACAAACTGGAGAAGCAAGGAATAGTGTATTTATCAGATCTATGGAGAAGGAAAGAATTCTTTACTAAAGGAGAGATAGAATGCATTATGAAATGCAAAATGGATAACTTTGAGTACATTAAACTGAGAAGTTTTTGCACAACCAAACCCAATGCAACCAAAATCCGGAGGGATGTAGTAAATTGGGAAAAAATTTTTACAGCTAAGCTCGGGGATAAAGGCCTCATTTCTAGAATATATAGAGAACTGACCCAAATGTATAATCATACAAGTCATTCCCCAATTGATAAATGGTCAAAGGATATGAACAGGCAATTTTCAGAGGAAGAAATTAAAACTATCTATAATCATATGAAAAAATGCTCTAAATCACTATTGGTTAGAGAGATGCAAATCAATACAACTCTGAGGTACCACATCACACCTATAAGATTGGCAAACATGACAGAACAAGAAAATGATAAATGCTGGAGAGGATGTGGGAGAGTTGGAACACTAATTCATTGTTGGTGGAGCTGTGAGCGCATCCAACCATTCTGGAGAGCAATTTGGAACTATGCCCAAAGGGCTACAAAAATGTGCATACCCTTTGACCCAGCAATATCGCTACTAGGACTATATCCCCAAGATATCATAAAAATGGGAAAGGGTCCCACATGTACAAAAATATTTATAGCAGCACTCTATGTAGTTGCCAAAAACTGGAAGTCAAGGGGATGTCCATCAATTGGGGAATGGCTGAATAAATTATGGTATATGAATGTAATGGAGTACTATTGTGCCATAAGAAATGATGAACAAGAAGACTTCAGAGAGGCCTGGAAGGACTTATATGACCTGATGCTGAGTGAAAGGAGCAGAACCAGGAGAACTTTATGCACAGCAACAACCACAGTGTGTGAGAGTTTTTTCTGGTAGACTTAGATTTTTGTAATAACACAAGAACTTCTGAAAAAAAAAAAAATCCCAATGGTGGACCTCAAGGCAAAATGCCTTCCACACTCAGAGAGAGAAATATGGAAGTCACTCACATAATGTAGCAGATCATGTTTGTGTATGTGTATCTGTTTGTGTATCATGTTCTGATTTGTTATACGGATTCTTTCATTTATCTTAGTCTGACTACATAGCATGACTATAGTGAAAATATACTCAATAGGAAAGTATATGTAGAATCTATACAGAATTGTATGCAGTCGTGGGGAGGGAGGGAGGTAGTGGGGGGTGGGTGGGGAGGGATAAAATCTCAATTGTATGGCAGTGATTGTTAAACATTAAAAAAATAAAAAAAAGAAAAAAAAAAAAAGAAAATTAAAAAAAAAAAGGCTTATTTTTGTTTCTACTTTATCTGAGATCATGATTGCTACCCTTACTTTTTTTGTTTGTTTACCTGAAGCATATTAGATTTTGCTCCTGCCCTTTGTTGTAACTCTGTGTGTCTTTCTGTTTCAAATATGTCTCTTGTAAACAATATACTGTTGAGTTCTGATTCTAATCCATTCTTTTATCTGCTTCTGTTTTATAGGTGAGCTGTTCCTATTCACATCTGCAGTTATGATTACTGATCATGTATTTCCTTCTATTTCATTTTCTTCTGGTTCTTCTCTTTCTCTTTTTATCCTTTCCCTTCTCAAAAGTTTAGTTTGCTCCTAACTACTGTCTCTCTTAGTCTGTTTTTCCTTTTGTCATTCCCCTTTCTGTTATCCCCTTTCCCTCCCATTGTCCTATTGGGAAAGTTACATTTTATATACCACTGAATGTATATATGTATACACATGAGTGCATGGATGTGTGTGTGTTTAGTCTTTCTTTGAATCAGTTCCCATGAGAGTGAGGTTCAGTATTGCCCACCATCCCTCTTCTTCACAGATCTTTCTTGTACACTTCATTTATATGAGAAAATTTCCTTTATTCTTCCTCTCCCTTCCACCTTCTCCTAGTACATTCCTCTTTCTCACTCTTCTAGTTTTTTGAGATCATTCCAATATAATAGACTCATTCCATGCCTTCTACCTATGCAAGGTCATTTTAACTTCCCTAATAAAGTTGTTAGGAGTTACATAGATTACCTTCCCATATAGGAATGTAAGCATTGTAGCTCCATGGAGTTATGATTACTCTTTCATGTTTACCTTTTTATGGTTCTCTTAAGCCTTCTTTTTGAATGCCAAATTTTCTATTCAGGCCTGGTCTGTTCATCAGAAATGCTTGGGAGTCATCTATTTCATTGAAAGCCTATTTTTTCTCAAAACAATTACACTCAGTTTTCCTACATAGGTTATTTTGGTTATAATCCTAGTTCTTTTGCCTTCCAGAATATCATATTCCAAGTCCTCCATTTCTTCAACATTAAAGCTACTAAATCTTATGTGATCCTGACTGTGGCTTGTTGGGGGTGGAAGCTCAATTCCATGTGGACAGTCTTGGGCGGGTAAAGGTGGGAACTTCTAAATCTTAGAGTTCTCATAAGGCCCCCCAGAAAACAGCAGGGAATCGAGGAGTGAGACCGAGCAATCTCGTGTATTTCCGCCTCTTCCCGTGAGAAACGTGATGGGAGGAGCATCCCCCTCGAGACTGTCCCGGATCTGGGCACACCTATTGTTATCTAACAGGCACAGTATTCAGGTGCAAACTATGCGGCCAGAGAGCTTAATTAGGATCAGGAAAGCCTGAAGGCTCTCTTAGCGCGGAGGGGCCCTGACAGGACAGAAGGCCCCGTTTTCCCTCTCTTCGCTCTCCCCTCCCCCTCTCTCCCCACTTACACTTCTGCTTCCAATCTCTTATTATAAGATCTTTGCCTCCTTGGGAGATTTTCTCTCTCCCTCCTAAGGAAGAATTCCCCCTGCACTTGTAACCAGGACCCTGAATAAAGCTTAACCCTTGTTCGACTCCGGGAAGTCTCTTCTCTCATACGTTTATCCGGTTTGGCCAGCCGAAGACCTGCGATAGAGGTAAGGTAAGACTCGGGTAGCCCTCAGGCCTCTAGGCCTGGCAGTGACTCTACAATATTTGATATTTTTTTTGCTTTCTGACTGCCTGAAGGGTCCCATCATATGCACCCCAGGAATCAACTATTCTTTTTCAGTGAGTATCAAGTTCAAAACAGAAGTTCCTTTTACTGATTTCTCTACTTAGGAGAACAAAATTACTATTAAAATAAGTCCAAAATTTCTCAGCTGTTCTTTTTTTGACACAGAAGAAGTTCTACTAGATACACCAAGAGTTGAAGTTCCACTTCAGTACAATATCCTATATGTACACTAGGCTTGTGACCTGATTCCCAAATTTCTCATCTAAATAATTCTGTCCAGGAATAATCCAAGTATAGTAGTATAATCCTATAGTAACATCACTTCTCTTTCATGTGCAATTGATCTTCACTCAAATATCCTCCACCATATCCTGTCTCACTTTTCTAGTCCCTGAGATCCTCACATGAATATTCTTATTATATAATCCTATTCCTCTACCCTTTCCTGTCCCTTTTATATTAGATATACATTTACCAAATATATTTACCAAATTAACCAGCATCAACTAGTTACTAACTGCCACATGCTTTAGGATTTGAAGAGAATTTTACAAAGACTATCTCATTTTATCTTTACAACTCTAGGAGGGAGATGGCATTATTATTCTCATTTTACAGATGAGGAAACTGATACAAAGAGAAGTTAAGTGATTTTCCCAGGTTCACATAACTGTTAAATAAAATCTGAAGTCAGATTTGAACTGAAGCTTTCCTGAATCCAGCTCCAATATTCTACCTACTGCACTATCTGACCTATATATTTTTTTTGGTTTCACCTGTTGTGTGCTTTATACATAGTTGTGGTTTAATCATGTTTGTTAAATGATTATATCACTATTTTGGATATTCTTCTCTAGAGTAAACTTGGGGAAGTTATTTCCTTTCTGAGTTTATTCACCCATTAAATGAGGTGTTGGGCTAGATGACCTCAAAGATTCCTTCCATTTTTAACCCCTTATAATTTCTAATAATCATTTCTAATCTTAGTTTTCTCAGAGAGAGAGAAGAGGGTTTTTTCCCATAAAGTTCCTTCTTTTTCTATTTCTATGTTACTGTAAAGATTTGTATTGTCCACTTTAAAAATGAAAGAAAAATCACATTCTTTATCCAGTCTTTTAGTGAAGTCTCTTAGTAGCTTTTTTTTTTCATTTTCAGAGTGAATGTGGCTAAAAAGATAGTAAGAATAATCAGTTGAAACATACAGATGAATCAAGGCAAGAGGTATTATAGAGGAGGCCAATGAAACCAGAGAGGAAAAATGCACACTCCTTTGGAATCTTTGTTGTATATGAAGATGACCCCATTATTAACTCTGCTTTCTGTGGACATGGAGATCTAAAATGAATAAAATATTTTTACTTTTTATACTGGTGATGAATGTAGATAATTCTTTCATTGGCAGTTGTACTGATTTTTGGAACTTAACCTTTGTTTCCTCATGGACCCTAAGCCTTGCAGCCAGCCTTGGTTCAAAAGCTGTCACTGGATTCCAAATTGTTCAATAACATCAGTCTACAGCAGTTATTTGAAGATTATCTTCAGAGTGACTTTGAGCACATTTTTCTCATTTCAGCTGGTTCCAAGAATTTTTTTGGAAGCCTTTGTACCATTCATTCTCCCTCATAATTCCCAAGTACAGAGCTTTTTGTTAAAATGAACATTCCTCTTTCAAGTAGTGTAGGATATATTCTAGGGCTTTTGAATCATAGCTTTTTAGCTAGAATTGACCTTACAGTCATTTAGTCCAATTCCACTTCATAGATTAGGAAGAGGGCCATACTTTCAGAGATAGACATAATCCTAGAGGTCATCTAGATCAACCAGCTCATTTACTAGATGAGGAAAACTGAAGTCCAAAGAGTGTCAATGATTTGCTCAAGCTTATAAGGCTGACAAATGACAGGGGCAAGATTCAAGCCCACATCCTCTGATTCCAAATTCAATGTTTGTTGATATTAGTGAAATTTCTAATTTGGAAAAGACTTCAGTGACCACCCAGTACAAGTCTTACCAATAAAAAGATTGACCTTGGCCATATGCCAAAGAGTTGTTATTCAGCCATTGCTTGAAGACCTCCAGGGAGGTTACTGCTGACCTAGTGAGCCCAGTGCACCTTTGAATGGTATTCATTACCTAGGAATTTTTCATTACATTAAGAAGCAAAAGAATGTTTTCACAACCACTGGATGAATGAATTTATAAAGTATTTATTAAATGCTTAGTGTGTATTAAGCACTGGGGATGCAAAGACAGATGGAGCTCACATTCTCAAGGATAACAATTAAAGCTATCAAACTTAAAAGAATTGTGTTGGGAGTTACTGGGCTCCCCCACACTACAGGTCTTCAATGAAAGATCACATGACTTCTAGTCTCTTTTGTCAGACATGAATGAAGGAATGAATGAATGAAAACAATGTATACTAAGTGCCTACTATGTGCCTGTTACTAATTTAGATACTAGGAATACAAATAAAAAGCATTCAATAGTTCCTACTTTTAAGGAATTTACATTCTACTGTGAGTATGCAAAATACAAACAGATAAGTGAAGACAAAATAGATGGTAATCATATGAAGTAATTTCAAGGGAATGGGATCATGCCAATAGCTGATAGGAAGGACCAAAAAAGTCATCGTGCAGAAGATGGTACCTGAGCTATGAATTATCCGGGGCTGAAATCAAAAGTAATTGTATTCCAGATGTAGGAGATGACATGTACAAAGTCATAGAGGCGGAGAATGGGATACAGGCCTTTTGACTCACCTCTGTCCTCTCTCTCAGAGTTTCCTCATCTGAAGTTGAGAGGTAGAGCAAGAGGCTGATTTAAGAGCCCTTTCAGCCTCTAATATTTGGTTTGCACTATATCATCCTTCAACCTGAAGGGAGAGATTTAGAGGGAAAGCTTGGCTATGACAGGGAGCAGAGAGAAGCCCTGATAGTGTTGGAATCATGTTGCCTATTCATCTTGAAGAAAGTCATAAATGTAGCAGTCAAGAAGGTCACAAACAGAAGATGAGGAAAGTTTGACTTGATAGAAGTTTGAAAAATCTAGTCATTGTGGTAGATAGGAAGTAAAATTGAATGAAACCCCCCTTGAGGGCAGGGCCTATGCTACTTCTATAGTCCTCTCCCTAGTACAGGGTCTGGCATATAGAAGGAATTTAATAAATGCTTATTGATAAGCTGATAGCTCTGAGCTTGTAGAGTGATATGGCAGCCAGAAATCTAATGCAATAGTGAACTTCACTACATAGCTCACAGGCATAAAGAAATCCTAATCCTGCAGTCTTTTGTCCTAATCAGACCACGCATCTTGAGCACTATGTTTCATTTGGGGCAATAGAAAATAGGAAGACCATTTATAAGCCTCTCAGTCAGAGTCAGAGTCAACAAACATTTAGTAAAGACCTACAATGTGCCAAGATCCCTGCTAAGTCTTGGAGATAAGTCCCTGCCCTCTAGGAGTTCTCAATTTAGCAGAATTACCCTGGGCTCTAATTGGTGAGTTTACATCGTATCTTATCATGGAGCAGGCCTCCATGTCACTTTCTAGCCAGACTTCTAAGTCAAGACTCCATGTGCATGATATATGTACACCAATCTGGTTCCCCTCTATATACTTTTTCACTCCCATTTGAATATAAGATCCTTTGAGAGTAAGGTCTCTCTTATTTGCTTGTGATAATACAATACCTGACACATGTTAAGTACCTAATAAATTATGCATCTCTCTATCTACTACCTACTTACCTACCTACTCATCCTCCTGCCTATGTAGTTATCATTTGGAGAGCATGCAAAAAAGGAGGGAGTAAATGAGGTAATCACTGTAAAGCACTTAGCACAATGCCTGGCACATAGTAGGTGCTTAAAAAGTGTTTGGAAAAATACCAGGATTTTGAAGGACCTTGAGTCCATGATATATGAGAATAGACTGAAGCAGTGGTTCCAGAAAAGGGAAGAAACAATGAGGACAGCCCTAGCACAGCGTCCTACCCAAAGCAGGCATTTGACTGATTAATGTGATAGTTGCCTTCACATATTTGAAAGGATGCCATGTGAAAGAGGGACTAGACTCATTTTGTTGGGCTGCAGATGAGAAAACAAGAAACAATTAGTAAAAGTTGGAAAGGAGCAAATTTAGGCTCAATGAGAAGAAGAAATTTCCTAATAACTGAGGCAATCCCCAAATGGAGCAAAATTCCCTCCTTCGAGAAGAGGCCAAATGACTGCTAGTCTAGCCCCATATAAAAGGAATACTTTTCCAGTCATGAACTGAAAGGTGAGGAAACTGAGGTCAAGAGAAATTAAACGACTTTACCATTCCTTGCCTTCAAGGAGCCTGCATGCTATTTATCTTACAGTCCAGTGAATTTCCTAGATGCTTCCCCCATCATCTACTTACTCTAATATTTGTGTGACCTTCTTCACTGTTCTGACTATTTCTTTTATCAAAAAGAATGAGCAAAAAGATTCCAGCTGTACTGGGGCCTCTCTCTGCTCTCTGGTGCTGGCAAAATATCCATTGACATTTCTATGTGGATTGCAGAGTAACCCAGTGCTCACAAAATGTTAAGACAGAAAGGTCCCTCAACATTATCTCCTTTCCCCCAGCTCTGTTTTCTGGAATGAGGACTCTGTCACAGGGATGTCACCAAGGACCCTTCCAACTCTAATATCTAGCAAAGTATTTACATGAAATTATAATTTATTAGATAATATCCTATCAGACATTTTCCTTTACCCCACCAATGCTGGTTTAAAGATCTGGACAGATTTCCAGGAAATTTCCACCTTTCCCTTGAAAAAAAATGCCTGTTGTTAAATATCATTCCAGTGGAGAGTGAGAGGAAATGGAGAGTCTGCCTCCCAGCTTGCTTGTCTCTCATCTGGCAGAGACAATTCATGAGCCAGTGCCCTCCCCCTGAGAAACTTGAGGCAAAGTAATAGGGCAGGAATCATTAAAACGCAAGACATTTCTTTACTCTCAGTTGTTATTGCTTCCACACTGATCTCATTCTCAGGCTTCGTGACATTTCAGAATACCAATAATTTACAGTAATAAATATGAAATATCACTGGGACTGCCTGGAAGGGTAGTGAGTAAATCCTCAGCAATGAGCATTAAATATTTTTTCCTCCCACATACCAACTGATACAAAGAGAAGTAATAAGTTAGGAAACTGCAAAAAAAATCATTCCTTCTCCTCTTCTATCTTTGCTTTTGCTAAGGTTATTTCTTTCATTACTTATGAGATCAGAGACAGCTAGAAAGTACTTCAGAAACCAACCTGTCCACCTACCTCATTTTACATATAAGGAAACTGAGGCTCTTGGGGGTTAAGTTACTTACCCAACATCACACAAGTAAGTGTTAGATACAGGATTTGAACTCACATTCTCTAACTCTAGAGTCAGTGCTGGTTCCATTGCCTTATGCTATGTCCCCTGAAACCACATTCTATCATTTGTACAGTGTTTGACTTTTAGATTATATTAGCTCATTTAATTAAATATGTAAAGTGCTACACAAACTTTTAAGCACTATCATTATTATTATTATTATTTATTACTGCCTTGATACCTGAGGGAAATGTTTCATCAAAGGTCCTAAGATTTCATTAGATGCTAAGAGTAGAATCATATTTTAAGAATTGGAAGGGGCCTTCTGGTCTGATCTATCCATTAAAGGAATCCCCACTGTACCTTACCCAACAAATGACCATCTACCCTTTGCTTAAAGAACTCCAATAGGAATAGCCCACCATGACCTAAGGCAACTTAGCCCACATCAGAAGAGTTCTAATGGCGGAGAAAGGGTTTTTTTCCCCTTTCCTGACACCAAGCCTAATTTTGATTCCTATTGGAAAGATTCAAGGCAAAAGGAAAAGGGGAAGACATACGATGAGATGGATAGAGAGTGTTATGAAAACAAAAAACATGAGCTTGGACAAACTTTTAAAGACAGTGGAGGATAAAAGAGACTGGTATGCTATGGTATGTGAGGTCAGAAAGAGTCAAACAGGACTCAATAACTGACGAACAGCAGCAAAGCAAGAAAACTCCCATTCGTTGCCTTCTAGGGAAAAATGGACCAAAGCCAGTCCCTATTCCATGTGACAGCCTTGCCAATACTAAATCCCAGCATTTGTTGCCTCCCAGAGTTTTCTCTTCTCCAGGCTAAATATTTCCAATATCTGAGTCAATTTCCACATAGCATGAACCTGAGACTCTTCTTGAGCTTTGTTTCTTTGACTCTCAGATGATCTACTTCTTCTTTTCAGCCCATACTCTGAATTTACTTCTATCATCCATGGCTAGCCATCTTCTTTATGATATTTAATTTAATTTTTGACAGATCTAATGAACACTGAAAGCTCAAAAATATCCTTCCCACCAAATGAAAAAAGCAAGGTAAAACAAGGGAATATGACTCAAAATTCTGTAACTTTTGAAAACCAAAGACTTTTCCTTCAGGACTCTCACAGACCCTTTGAATTACAGTGCAGCATCTTTTCATTTACTTCTCTGATCATGATTAATGCCTCTCACATACCTAATTACCCTGTGACAAGGTTCATTGTATTATCTGGGAAACAATGCCACTTGGGTGATGGCCTTCCAATTTAGAGAATGCTCTCCTCACAACAGCACTATGAAGAAGGTAATGCAAATATTGTCAGTTCTATTTCATAAATGTTTAATATGTAATTAAGAAAGGTTAAGTGAATTTTTCACAGTAATAGTTATCACAAGATCTTGAATCTCTGCTCATTTTCTGACACATTTCCCAACAGCCTGTAACTTTTCAATCACTATTCTATCTGCTTCCTCAATTAGTACAAGAATGCCCATGAGGACCCATATCATTTTCAGTGCTCTCCATTAGAGACCACTCCTCCTATTCTTAGACCTGCACCTCTGCTGCAGTCTCCCTTGACTCAGAGAGTCAAGAGGAGAGAGGGTCATATATACTGTATCACCTTTGCTTTCATTCATTCTTATTTGATGATTTTATCTCTTATGAGGTACATTAAATCCATTTATGTTAACTCCTAACCTCATTGCTGCTATCTAACAATTCAGTTAGCTTTTTCAATTACTTCATTCCCAGGTTAATGGACTTCCTATATCTCTTGTCCACTGACAATATCCTCAGTGTCATTAAAATTCATTTTGAGGAAAATTCTTATAAACTATCTGCATAATGTCTCAACGTCCTTAATTTTTTGGCTAATTTAAGTGAAAAGAGTACTGGAGTCAAAGGACCTGGATTCACATCCAAGAATTGATTTGTGTTACTTGAGTGAACTTGGATAAGTCTTTTCATGCCCTTAAGCTACAGTTTCCTAATCAGTAAAATTAGTTTCTTCAGGGTAGCCTGAAGTCTCCTCCAGGCCTAGATTAAGATTCTATAAACATGGTCATATCTTACATCTCACTGTATCTTGGAGAAGTACAGTCTCCCAGATCTGTAACTTTTCAAATCTACTCTCTAAACCTCAGGAATACCATTCTCTTTGCCCCACCACAAGGGCAACTTAGATCCCACAGGATAGGGATGAGGGAGATAGCAATGTGACTGGACACATTGCATGGATCATCTGGTTATTAACTATTCTAACCTTTCTGGTACGAGGGAGGACAGTCAGCTCTTAACATTTCCTCTCCAAATAGGTCTTAAAGTCCTCTGGGCTTTATCATTACTCTTGACACTAGGTCCTCCAGACCCATAGGCACCTTCATCCATCATGATGAGGTAACTTAAGAACTCAGGGCCTTTCCATTTACCTTGTTTAGGAACCCTTAGGGCTTCTTGGCTTTCCCATCTATCTTTCAGATAAACTCTCTTACATACTATCTCCTCTAATTAGAGAATAAACTCCTTAAAAGCAGGGACTGTCTCACTTTTCTTTTTGTATCTCTAGTATTTTGGAATGTGTTTTACACATTGCAAATGCTTCACAAATACGTTTTATTCATCCATTCATTTCTTCCTATTGTATTTCTCACCTTCTCTAATGGATTATTTTCTCCTTTACTGTGACCTTAACTTATCTCTATTCTCCCATTCCCATCTTCTACCACATCTTCAAACCCAGACTTGGCCCCATGGCCTTCCACCTTTGAGTATCTTTTCTTTTTAAATTTTTCACCACTCTATCTATCCAGTCTTGGTTCCAATTACTCTCTCCTACACGTATTCTACACTTTAGTAAAAATGCCTAAACTTACTGTACTGTTTTTGTCACTTTCACAGAAGTAATCATTGCTGATTATCTTCCCCCTTGAAATTTACAAAGCATTTTGTTTTATAACTCATTAATAAACTGTTTTAAATTTCTTTTTATTAAATAGGAACATGTTCTAATGTTTAGAGAACCAACTTTG
Organism: Notamacropus eugenii; assembly: GCF_028372415.1. Classification (NCBI taxonomy): domain Eukaryota; kingdom Metazoa; phylum Chordata; class Mammalia; order Diprotodontia; family Macropodidae; genus Notamacropus; species Notamacropus eugenii. The sequence continues at coordinate 468,941,264 of NC_092874.1, read as the reverse complement.
AATCCAAGAATACTTGTGTTCAGATTCTATTTCTGTTCAACTCTAGCTATGTGTTACTGAGCAAATGACTTAATATTGCAGGGCTCTAGATAACTCTCTAAGGCCTTAAATTTGAAAAAAAAAAGAAGTAAAAATTTACATTAGTAAGAGTTTCCTCCTCTGCAAGTCCCTTATATCAATGAAATAATAGGTTTTGGTTTTGTCCTTTTATTGTAAATAATATTCATTTATGTCTAATAAACATTTTAGTTATAACTACCTGCGTCACTGCTTCTCATTGTGTGACCAAAACAAAACAATTTCTCTCTATTTAACTGTCTTCTTATCTATTTATCTGTCTATAAGTGCATGTATGTATATACACTCATATTCACATATATGAATGTGATACAAAACATTAATTAAAATATTTTTAAATTAAAATCTCAATAGAAATAAAATAAATTTTTAAAATGTTGGGTAGAGTAGTGCATGCTTATAACCTTCTCCCCTTGTAGGGAAGGTTGAGGCTGGGGCATCCTTTGAGTTTAAATGTTCTGACCTTCAGTAAAGTAAATCAGGTATCCACACTAAGACTGGTACCAATATGATACATCTCTAGGAAAAGGGGGACATCAAGCTGCCTAAGGAGGTTGGCAAAGCAACATGTTAAAACTTCTGTACCAATGAGCAATGGATTTGAACTCTTGAGGGGCTGTTGCATTGTTAGCCTGAGAGAAATAGGGAGAACCAGGCTCAAAAATAAATAGTAAGATAATACATAGAGATAGACAGACAGACAAATAGATAGATAGATAGACAGATAGACAGATAGAAAGAGACAGATAGATAATAGATGGTATTTATAGAGAGTGTTAAGGTTTACAAAGCACTTTATAAATGTTATCTCATTTAACCTTCACAACAACCATGTGATGTAGGTGCTATTATTTTCCCCTTTTGCACATGAAGAAACAGAGGCTGTTAGAGACTTAGTGACTTGCTCAGTCACACAGCTAGCAAGTAATTGAGGCAGGATTTGAATTCAGGTCTAACTGTGACATCCTCTAGTATTTTATGACATCACCTACCTAGTCAATTTCAATTTTTTTTATTTTATGCTTTTCTAAATTTATTTTAAGTTTTATTTACACAAAGTGTTGAGTTCCAAATTTTCGCCCCATCTCTCCTCTCCCACCCAAAACCCCGAGCATTTTAATTACCCCTATCACCAGTGTGCCCTCCTTTCTAATGCCCCTCCCTTCCCTTATCCCCATCTTCTCTCTTGTCCCGTAGGTCAAAATAAATTTCTATACCCCATTACCTGTATTTCTTATTTCCCAGTTGTACATAAAAACAATTCTCAACATTTGTTCCTAAAACTTTGAGTTTCAACTTTCTTCATTTGTCCCTCCCCAACCATCCCTACTGAGAAGGCAAGCAATTCAATGTAGGCTATATATGTGTAGTTTTGCAAGTGACTTTCCATAATAGTCATGTTGTGTAAGATTAACTATATTTCCCTCCATCCTATCCTGCCCCCATTTATCCTATTCTCTCTCTTGACCTTGTCCCTCCCCAAGAGTGTTTACTTCTAATTGCTCCCTCCTCCCATTTGCCCTCCCTTCCATCATCTCTCCTCCACCTTGCTTATCCTCTTCTCCCCTATTTTCCTGTAGTGTAAGATAGATTTTCATACCAAATTTAGTGTGCATGTTATTCCTTCCTTGAGCCAAATATGATGAGAGTAAGCTTCACTTTTTCCCTCTCTCATCTCCCCCTTTTTCCCCTCCATTGAAAAAGCTTTTTCCTGCCTCTTCTATGACAGATAATTTGCCTCATTCTAATTCTCCCTTTCACCTCCCAATATATTCCCTTCTTACTCCTTAATTTTATTTTTTTAGACATGATCCTTTCCAATTCAACTCACCTATGCTCTCTGTGTGTGTGTATGTTTGTGTGTGTGTGTGTGTGTGTGTGTGTGTGTGTGTGTGTGTAATCCCTCCAACTACCCAGATACTGGGAAAAGTTTCAAGAGTTACAAATATTATCTTTCCACGTAGGAATGCAAACAGTTCAACTTTAGTAAGTCCCTTATGATTTCTCCTTCCTTTTTACCTTTTCATGCTTCTCTTGATTCTTGTGTTTGAAAGTCAGATTTTCTATTCAGTTCTGGTCTTTTCATCAAGAATTCTTGACAGTCCACTATTTCATTGAATGACAATTTTTCCCCCTGAAGTATTATGCTCAGTTTTGCTGGGTAGGTGATTCTTGGTTTTAATCCTAGTTCCTTTGACTTCTGGAATATCATATTCCAAGCCCTTCAATCCCTTAATGTAGAAGCTGCCAGATTCTGTGTTATCCTGATTCTATTTCCACAATACTCAAATTGTTTCTTTCTAGCTGTTTGCAACATTTTCTCCTTGACCTGGGAACACTGGAATTTGGCCACAATATTCCTAGGAGTTTCTCTTTTTGGAACTCTTTCAGGAGGTGATCAGTGGATTTTTTCAATATTTATTTTGCCCTCTGGTTCTAGAATATCAAGGCAGTTTCCCTTGATAATTTCATGAAAGACGATGTCTAGGCTCTTCTTTTGGTCACGGTTTTCAGGTAGTACCATAATTTTTAAATTGGATCTATTAATTTAAATTGGATCTATTTTCTAGGTCAGTTGCTTTTCCAGTGACACATTTCACATTATCTTCTATTTTTTCATTCTTTTGATTTTGTTTTGTAATTTTTTGTTCTCATAAAGTCATTAGCTTCCATCTATTCCATTCAAATTTTTAAAAAACTATTTTCTTCAGTGAACTTTTGAACTTTCTTTTCCATTTGGCTAATTCTGTTTTATAAAGCATTCTTCTCCTCATTGACTTTTTGGACCCCTTTTGCCAATTGAGCTAGCCTATTTTTAAAGGTACTATTTTCTTCAGCATCTTTTTGGTTCTCCTTTAGCAAGCTGTTGATTCGGTTTTCATGATTTTCTTGCATTGCTCTCATTTCTCTTCCAAATTTTTCCACCGCCTCTTTTACTGGGACAATTGCATATTTATTTTGGAGGGTTTGGAAGCAGAAGCCTTGACTTTTATGTCTTCCCCTGATGGTAAACATTGTTCTTCCTCATCTGAAAGGGTGGGAGAGAATATCTGTTCACAAGAAAGTAACGTTCTGTAGTCTTAATTTTTTCCCCTTTTTTGGGCATTTTCCCAAGCAGTTACTTGACATTGGGTCCTTTGTCAAGAGTAGCTTTACTCTGGGACCTGTAAGGTCTCAGTCCCTCCAAGGTGGAACAATCAAGGGAGGGGAGCTTACTCCCCAGCTAGACTCAGGGCTGAGATTCAGGCCAGCTGCTCCATTCTCCCAGGGGCTTTATGCTGAGCACTCCAACAATAGAACAATGGATGCTGGCAGCCACCACAGCTGCTGTTGCTGCTGCTGCTACGTGGGGCCAGAGTTGCAGGGGGGACCTTGCTCCCTTGTCACGGAGGTGAAAAAGAGCTCTCATTGACCTTTGAAGTGTCTTTGGTGCCTGTGGGTAGGGGGATCTGTGAATCTGCCCCAGAGGCCTGTTCAAGTCCTCCTCCTCCCAGTGCCATGCAGACAATGCTAGGCTGAGGTCCACTCTGTGGCTGGTGCAACAGACTTTTCCAATCAGCCTTCCAGGTCACCCTGGGCTGGAAATCTCCTCCACTCTGTCATTCTGTGGCTTCTGCTGCTCTAGAATTTGTTGAGAGTCTTTCTTTATAGATATTTTATGGCCTGTGGGGGAAGAGTTAGAGTATATGCATCTTTCTACTCTGCCATCTTGGCTCCTCCCTCTCAATTTCATTTTTTAACATAATTTGATGCTTGTCATGTGCAGCAAATATTTTCTTGAGGAAAGTATCAACAATCCATTCTAATGTAAAATTGCAGAGCTTTTCAAGCTCTTCCTAAAATTTCTCTGCATCTTCATCTTGGGAAATAAATGTTGATACCCAAACTCTACTTATATTCTTGATGACTTCCTTTTTGTGGTCATTATAAATATAATAAAGTTAGATACTCCAATGCCACCATGAAATGAGGTTTTTTTACTTGTTTTGCAAAATATATTCAATTCTACTACCTGTTTTATTCACCTTTCAGAGAAGAACCTTTGTAACATACATTTAACTGGAATTTCTTTATGTCCCTTGGTACTGTATAAGCTAAGAATATTTTAAAATGAGTGTATTTCTGTTCCTGATAACATGGGAAAATTCACTGATAACTGGACAGAAAATATGCATTTTAACTAACTACCATTAAATAAATATTTAAAGGAAACTGAGAAAGTGTGGGAGAAAAGACCTACAGAGACATTGTGGTGACCTCATTGTTGTATGCCTGTGAAACCTATGCAGTATATCAGGGTTCAACTCCAATCAGCTGACCACATTGTTTAAATGCCAAAAGTATATTTGCCTAGAAGACTATTTTATGGAGAACTCACAGAAGGCAAACAGAAGAAATATTACAGGGACACTCTCAAGGTCTCTCAAGAACTTTTAAATGAATTATGAGACATGAGAGACACTGGCATAAGATTGTCCAGCATGGCATGCCTGCATCAAAAAAGACTTATACTTTGTGAAGAAAGCAGAATTGCAAAAGGTTAAAAGAAATGTGAGATGCACAAATTTAGAGACATCTCTGTTCCAAATATTCATAGAGACATTTTGTGCCTGACTTGTGGTATCTTCTGAGCTTGTATTAGTCTGATCAGTCACAGTTGGATGGACACATTTTACCTTGACCCCAACATAGTGATGCCATTTTGATCTTCTTCAGGAATAAAGGACAATAACCAAGGGAAAATGCATTATCCTCAGAGTCTTCTATCATCAATAACAATGGAGGTGGAAGAGTATTGCCCATTTCTGAAGAATATTTTGTATTATCAGTTTTCTAGTCAAAAATTAACGACCTACTGGGGTCTCTCATGATCAACTTCTCTGCCCTTATTTAGGTCGGGCTTTAGACTACAGACATAGTCTGTCTCTTATCTTGTACTCATAATCAAGCTAATATTTTGTTGTTGTTGTTGAGTCATTTCAGTTATGTCTGACTCTTCATGACCTAATGTGGGGTGTCTCAGGTCAGATTTGAGCTCAGGAAGATGATTCTTCCTGACTCCAGGCCCAGTACTCTATCCACTGTGCTACCTTACTTCCTCTAGTTATCATTATTCATTATATATTAATGTTTTGTTGTCTGTGTTTTTGTCTAAACACAATTTCATCACTATAAGGAACTCCCAAGGAGGAAATTCTCTCTCACAAGGCAGTTCCGCACATTCCCTACAACTTATAGCTTTAGAGAATTGTCTGGGGGTACTGAGAGGTTAAACAAATTGTCCAGAGTCTACGTGTCAGAAGTAAGACTTGAATCTTGGTCTTCCAGACTCCATGTTCAGTGTTCTATTCATTATGCCATATTTACATACACACACACACACACACACACAACTGGGCAATGCACAACTTTTTTTTTTTTTTACTAAGATCAAATATGGCTGTTGGCAAAATAATAAATGAAAGAAAGCTTCCCAAAATCTGATAAACAGAACATATTCCAACTTCAATGTAAGTGGGCTCACCAAGCTAATGTTACTTCATTCATTCTTCTATACTGCTTTTTCTCCCTACTGCTGAATTGTAGCTCCTCCTTCCTTGGCAAGGTTCTAAACTCTCATCCTTTGCCTGACTTCAGACATACATTTCTATCACTGTGACACTAAGCCTAAATACTTTTAAGAAAGGCGCTCTAAACACATATATACCCCTTTAATCTATTGCTCATATATTCCACTGGAGAACACCTAGTAATAACTCCCAATTATTTTGTACTTTAAAGTTTTCATAGCAATTGCTTTATAGAGTTACTGTGAGATAGATAATGCAGGTAATCTTAGTTTCATTTTACAGACTATCTCCCCAGAAACTAGGAAATAATCTATTGTCTTATACATGCTGCTGCCCAAATATTCTGCTGCTCCTATCAAGGCTTTTCTCTGTTACCCTTCAACAAATTATATACACTTTTAGTTAAAGCTAGGTTCCTTTGTCTGACATGTTACTTTATTCTAAGTCTTTGCTGTATTTGCCTCACAGTTATGGGAGTTTTGTATTTCTATGTCAGTAAGATATTCATTGTCCTGCTTCTTCAGACTGTTCATATTACTGACTTTGATGAATGACTAATGACATATTGAGATCACTGATACTAATGGCCACTCATTTGAAGTAAAATGGATGTGATTAGGAGGGATACAAGACCCCCTGAATATACACTGAGAGTACACTTCTCTCTTCTTTTAAGAAAATAATTTGTTATGAAGAATTTGGGAATATGACAATCTCTGGTGAATCAAAATGCAATAGACAAGGGAGCAATCTGTGAAGGTCAAAAATAGACTGCAGCATGCTACCAAAGATGGCCTATATCCAAAAAAAGGAGAAGGGAAGGAAGATATCACCCAAAGATGTATAAATGTAAAAGAAGTGGGGCCAGACATAGTAAAAGTTAGAGAAAACAGCTGGTTTCATTAGAAACCATGAAATTTGAAAATCCCTATGGACAGTCTTGAGTACTTTGGATTGGTGTTGTTTATCCTTCATTCTCAAAGAGGACCATGACATCAGGAAGACGACACCATGATTGCAAGTGAATTAGATTTAAGTGAGGAGGGGCTGTGCAAAGGTACCAGCCTCACCCACTTCTCTGGAGCCATCTGGGTTGAGTGGCAAGACATTGATCAGAATGACTAGAGATGGCCCCAGACATAGTGAAAGACTATAGCTTTATAAGCTAAGGTTTTCCCAGGTCTCAGTTTGCATAAGGCAATGATCATTCAGAGATTAAGGCCAGGTAAGAAATGAGGCAAAGAAAGGCCTCTTTTACCTAGTCAAAAAAAATCAATCTTGGAGGGGAAAACCCCCCAGGGTCTCTGACCAAAACAGAAACAATCACTATTTACACTCACTCTAAGCCATCAGGACCCAAATAATGACCAAGTGAGGTTTTAGGCAGCTTCCTAAGGAAGTGTGTAATGTTTCTTTCATAGCTCCTTCACTGATTTCCTCTAGCCCTGGAAGTTAAATCCCCCAATGATTCCTAACTATGCTCTCAAGGTCCTAGTTGTAACTATGGAGGCTTGGAATTTCTAGTACTGTCACTCATAAAACTCCACCAGATGTTTTTCCCAAAATCAAGCAGGTGATATCAATTAACTTTTACAAAAAAATTGATATTTACTTAGAAAGTATAGCAAGAAGAGTAGTTATAAAACAGTCCTCTATCCCAAATCAGAAGGATACTTTCTCTACCTAGGAAAAGTGGGATAAAATAGCATCTGGTTACTGGCAGTCTTTTTCTTCCTTTTTGAAAGTCTCATGAAATTTTCTTTATGTTTAACTCTTTGCTAAGCTCTAGAGGTTTGTGAACATGTAGATTCCTGAAAGCTGCATTTCCTCAGGTGCCTAATTTACCTTTGGTGTGCCTCTCAGATTCTAATTTGTATGCTGACATCAGCCACTATTGCTCCAGGGACCCTACCACAGGTTCAGATAGATACTGCCACAAACACAATGGAATTGCCTGGTCTAACTTTTTTAAAGTTCACAAGGTCATCATCTGGTCAATAGAGGCAAGGGAAGGAAAGAAAATGAAACCTCTCCTTGCCCAAGGGCAATCCTTTGGTCCATCATTCAACATTTCTACTGTTTTAATCATGAAGCTCCAGTTCTGACTTACTATTTTATCCAAATTCCTATGGGGAATCAGTGATTCTCATCATTCTCATCATATATTTCCTATGATGTACCTGTTTTCCCATAGTTCCACAATGACCTATTTTACCTTTTCTCATATTTTCCACTTTGATAGTTGGAAAAATGAAATTTCAGAGTTATTTTAATTTGTATTTCTCTTATTAATCATGCTATTAAACATTTTTAATATAGTTGACAACTTGAATTTTTTCTTTGGAAAATTGATTATATCCTTTGCCAACCTATCCAACAGTAAAAGGTTCTCACATGGACATCAGAAGAAATGATCTCAGGGTCTATCTGAAGAACTTTGGAATTGATTGGAAGACATGGGAGACACTGAAATAGAACCACCCAGAATGGCATGCCTGCATCAAAGAAAGCGCTGTGATCTGCGAGTAGAGTTGCAGTAGCTCAAAAGAAACATGAAATGCCTAAGTTAAGAGACATCTCTACTCAATACTCATGTGGACTATTTGTGACCAGCCTGTGGTAGAGCTTTCTGAGCTCCTTTTGATCTGATCAGCCACAGTCAGATACACTGTACATTGACCTAACGTAGTGATGTCATTTTGGTCTTCTTTGAGAACAAAGGACAACCGTCATACTCTCCTATTAAGTCTTACATTGTATCATCTACCTTTTCCAATAATTAAAGCACCTCACTCTTTACAAACTGAACAAGGATTTTGTTTTTACATTTTTGATGGATTTATTGATGCAATTGAAAAGGTTGGACCTTTTTGATGGATTTTACATTTTTGATGGATTTATTGATTCACTTGAAAAGGTTGGACCTTCTCTGTTTACACTGATTAATGTTGAGGTGGAAACTGCAAACTTTATAAATAGAAAACTATCATAAAGGGTCATATCAGATGAAAAGTCATGGGCATTGTCCTGACTGAGACAGAAATACTGTAGTGATGTCTCTGTATAAAAAGCTTTTTTCTGAACCTATCAATGTAATCATATAATTATATCATTGTTATTAATATTATTAAACATATTAGTTTTCCCAATAATCCTTGCAATTAGACCTATCATCCCAATCTCTGTTGTCAGTAAATGTGGGAGATTGCTTGAGATCAGTTCTTTGCACCATGGATGGAAACATACACATAAATAGCACAAAATTGACATGAGAATGGACAAGAGAAAACCCATAGATACTTTAGTCAATGAAAATTCTTCACCCCAAAACACATCTGTAACCCACAGAATTTGACAGTGCAATATATTCTGAGTGTATTTAATACACTCAGAATGTATTCAATTGGTAGGGAACATGGTTATGACACTTTCACTCCCATCTTTTCTCTTATTTTCCTTCCATGAGGAATCAGGTAGATACCACAGGAAAGGCTTTTGTATTACCACAGTTGGCAAGCCATGAGTGGCAAGTGTGAAGTACAAAGGTCTTGGTTCCTACAGTGGCATCAATCCAAGCAGAAATGATAAACAGCTTACAGAAGAGGTAACAGGTCTTAATGGGTAACATGCACACGACTAACATGACAAGCAAAGTGAAAATAGCTGAATAAAGAAACTCAACATGGAAGTAGCTTTAAGAGTGTCAAGACTTTTTGCAGCATCCACGATCTTCAGAAGTCTAGTAAGAAATTCCTGTGCATCTCTCAAACTGTTGCATATGGATCAGGACAGGTCTGTGGAAGTTGGGCCTCAGGTATCTCCAGGTTTCACATTATTTGCAGTGGTTCTCAAGATAATATTTCTAGGTCCTGCTAGTGACAAGTCTTTGCATAATTTAGTAAATTGCAACAAAATCTATTCAGATTGGTTTCTGAGTAATTAGTTCACATGGGATAAGAGCTAAGTCAAATTGCATGATCTAACTCTATTAACAACAGAGCTATAAGAAGAACAGCGAAGTAGGACCCCATAATTCACCTGAAACTTCAAAGAATTTCAGTTTTTGCATATCACTGACTCTTTATATCCTTACCCAAACCATGTACCCAATATGGACAATGTCATCCACAGGCAGAAGGGAAAGGGCCTGATTTGGAAAATGATCCCTTCTGTTCCTTAATATTATCCCACAAAAACCTGAAAATAAGAGAAAAAGACATGGTTTAAAATTTTTTTAATTATTCATACATATTGTACATATAAAATTGTACATATAAAAAATTTTAATCTAATTTTGAGAACTTAATACCCAAACGTACTCAAACCTGTATTTCCCATTAGACACTTTTGGAAGTTAATGATATAACTGTGTACACGTATGAGTGTGTGTGTATACATACACAGTATCTGTCTATACAGTATGTGTGTGCATATGTGTATATACACATACATACAGTATACATATATGTATACACACACATATAGTACATATGTATGCACATATCTATGTATATGTGTATATATACACACACGTATACAGTATATATATGTATATCTTAGTTATATACGTGTAGATTTAGTAGTAGTGCATTAATTGCAAAAATTACTGTTAGGTTTTTGTCTTATCCCTCCTTTTGATGACATACACACACACACACACACACACACACATATATATAATATAAGCATACATGCATATGTTTGTGCATGTAATCTTCATATTGTCTCAAAGGACCTGACCTTATACACCAATATATAACCATGAACCAAGGGATGGCAAGCCTAAGAAGTCATTTGCCTAGTGACATAGCATATGCAGTTGACCACAAATACAGATTTACAGTAATGAGCTCTCTCATATTTGTGTCCTATTATGGTAAATCAGATGTCTTAGCATTAATCTAGTAATTAATAGATTTCGTACTGCAGTGACAAATATCCATTGTTTTACTGCCCTGATTATAACAATTTTTGCAATGGAAAGTTAAAGGAGGAACACAGTTATGACAGTATCAAGACCATTCCTTCAAGGACACAGACTGATCTGACATAAGCTATAAAACTCTCTTAGCTCTGTTTAGTTCCAGGCAAGAGTCATATTTAACAGCCAATCACATGGTAAAGTCACTGAAAATATACCCTATTCTTAGTTTCTCATTTTATAAATAAAGATGATATGAACATTGTAGAAGGATATCTTTTTTCTCTTTTAAAAAAATCCCTAACCTATAATCTTATGTAATAGATAATTGGGATATATAAAACTACACTGGTTTTGTAACTCTAATTAAATAAGAGCTGACATTTATATACGACTTTAAGGTCTGCAAAGTACTTTTGTATCTGCATGTATATACATATATGTATGTGCATATGTACATAAATATATGCATATATAGAATCTCACTGGACTATCATAGCAGCCTTATGAGATAAATATCATAGGTATTATTGCTGGTATCTTTGTTTGTATTAGTATCATCATCTTCATCATCCCCATTAAGTAAGTAGCCATGGCTACACTACTATTACGCATCCAAGAAAGGATTGAATCCTGGATCTCCCCTGACTCTAGCCCAAGATCCTTTGCAGTGTATCACATGCTTAGCAAAAAGATTACAAGAATTCCTATCTCCACCATGAGAGCAATAGTCTTCCAGTCTCTACTACAACTTTGCCAACTTTAAATGTGATCATTTTAAACTATTTTTGACAAGTTGGTGGGTGTAAGGTGGCACCTAAGAGTTGTTTTATTTCTGTTCAGTTTTGAGAGTTTGAACAGTTATTCACATGTTTCTTGAGTTGAGCTATCTGTCCATAGACTTTTTTCATTCATCTGATAATAAATGGGTATATTTCTTATAATTGGGGGTTAATGACCTCATGTATTCTTCTAATTGGATTTGTATCAGCTAGGTTTACCATAAATGTTTTTCCCCAATCAGTTTCTTCCTTCTTATTTTAGATTCATTGACTTTTTTGTTTACTGGGCAAACCCATTTATGTCATCAAACCTATAGATTTCACCTCCAAAAATCTTCTTTAGTCATTCAGTACATAAGAATTTTTGTTCTCCTATGTTGGATTGCTTGCTTTTTGGGGAGGGAGGGAGAAAAACCTGAGGGAGACTTCAGTAGAATGAAATATAAATATAAAGAAAAAATATATTATTAAGTGGGGAGAAAGAATGTATCTTCCCACTAACACTAAAATATATGATTCCTTTCCCTCCTATTTTTTGATGGTTTATTAAAATGTATTTAGATGGCTGATCCTTTCCAAATTTATTCCAGTATGTGGTGTACAGTGGATCTAACCACAATTTTGTTTCACTATTATCCTTTTGTCCAAATAATTTAGCTAAAAACTCATTTGCTTCAAATTTTGAAAACTTAGGTTTATCAAACATTCATCTGGTTTATGACCTGAGTTCTAACTCTGGATCTTTCGTTCTATGCCATTGACCAATTTTTCTGCTCTGTCTTATTGTGTTTCGCTTAAATCTGGTACCAGAAAGGATGACTATTTCTTAAAGATATATGTTAAGATTTGGTGGTGTAGACACCCCATTTTCTATTTCTCTCATAATTTCTCTGGCTATTCTTATTTGATCTTCACTTCATATATCTGTGTATGCATAAATGTATGTGTGAATATGTATGTATTGTACACATACGCACTCATGTATGTGGGTTTCCGTGAGTGCAGGAAGTCATGAAAGTGTATGTTTGGGTGTATGTTCACACAATCTGCAATTTTATTGCCATGGAGAATTCCCAGAGAAAAAGTTCTGTCAAACAATGCATTTGCTCTGAAAATTGTAGCCTTTGAGATTCATTGGGGGCCTGGAGAGGTTAAGTCAGTGTCCCATGGTGACAGAGCCAGCAAGCATTGGAGGAAGCAATTAAACATAGCTCTTCCTGACCCCAAAGCCAGCACTCTATGTGTTACTCCATGCTGCCTGCTTCTTTTTTTTCATTACTCCTCCCCCTGGCTTTCATTTGAACAAATTGGCATTTTCATGGAATCATAGAGTTAGAAAATACCTCAGTGACCACCAGGTCCAGACCATTCCTGGCAAATAATTCCTACTAGAGCATACCCAACAAGGAGTCATCCAGTCTTATTCTAGAAGATGGCCAGAACATTTTAGAAGTTTTCTACTTTCTTCTTGAAGGCAATTGGAGTTTGGTGACTTGCCCAGGGTCACACAGCTAGTAGTATCTGAGGGTAGGATTTGAACTCAGGAGCTTCAGGGCTGATGCTATATCCACTGCATCACCTCATTGTTGTACGTCTGTGAAACCTGGACAGTATACCAGTGTCACGCCAGGAAACTGAATTGCTTCCATCTGAATTCTTAGGAAGACTCTGAAGATCACCTGGCAGGATAAGGTACCAGATACTGAGGTCTTTTCTCAAACTAAACTGCCAAGGAATCAAACTCAACTGCAGAGAGCACAACTCCGATGAACTGGCCACATTGTTCAAGTGCAGTATGTGTGTTTGCCAAAAAGGCTATTCTAAGGAGAACTCCCACAGGGCAAGTGCTCATATAGAGGTCAGGAGAAGTGATACAAGGACACTCCTAATGTCCCTCTTAAGAAGTTTGGTGTTGATTGTGTGACATGGGAGACACTGGCACAGGACTGCTCAGCATGGTATGCCTTCATCAGAGAAGGTGCTATGTTCTAGGAGCAAAGTAGAATTGAAGTAGCTCAAAAGAAACATAAGGTGCACAAATTTACAAAGTCTACCCAAAATATTCACATGTATTGTCTGTGTCTGACCTATGAAACATTCCAAGCTCATATTTATCTGATCAGTCACAGAGACGCATGGCAACTTCTCTGTAGCATAGTGATGCCATTTTGGTCCTCTTCAAGAACGAAGGACAACAACCAACCAAGTGGATTGCTAATGTGAGAGCGATGCGCCCCTCCATCTTAGGGGGAAGCCTATTCACTTTTAACTTGCTTTAGTTGTTAGAACCGATTTTCGCTAACATTAAGTCAGAATTTTCCTCTTTATTACCTCTGTTTATTCCTCTGAGTTTTGCCTTTTGGGACCAAACAATAAAAAGCTAATCTCTCTTCCATGCAATGGTCCTTCAAATGTGTGATTGCCTAATTAATATGAAACTGGATGTCTCATAAGCCTGTCAAACCCAGTACATCAAAAACTGAACTCATTTTTTTAACCACTAAAGCCACCTTTCATCCAAATATTTCTATGTATGACAAGAGCAACACTTTTTTTCTAGTCTTCATGGTTCACAGATTCAACTTCACCATGAAGTTCAAAATTAACTCTCAATCCACATATTGGATTGATTACCAAATCTTGTCAATTTTAATTCCGTAACATTTCTCACTTATGGCCTCTTCTCTCAATTTGCATAAGAAAGAATGAAGGGAAGGAAGGGGACACGCATTTATTAAGTGGTTATTATGAGGCAGTCACTGTATTAAGTGTTTTACAAATGTCTCATTTGACTTTCCAAAAATTCTGACCCACAATACTTCTCACTTGAATTATTTCAAGAGCCTCCTAACTGAGGGCCCTGCCTCGTCTCTGCTCTCTTAATCCACACAGCTGCCCAATTAATATTTTTCACTTTTTTATTTTTTTTGTTTATTTTAAACATTCTTTTTTTTAGAATTTTGAGTTCCAGATACTCTCCCTCCCTCTAATCTCTTCCTCACCAACTGAGAAGGCAAACAATATGATATCAATTATACATGTGAAATCATGAAAACATATCTCCATATTAACCATATTACAAAAAGTAAAGTGAGAAAATTATGTTTCATTTTGCTCTGAGTTCATCAGTTCTCTCTCTGGAAGTGGATAGCATAGTTGCATTGTGAATCCTTTGGAATTATCTTGGATCATTTTAATTCATCACTGTAGCAACACCATTCACCACTGGTCATCACTACCACATGGCTGTTACTGCGCACAGTGATCTCCTGGTTCTTCTCACTTCATTTTACATCAATTCATATGGTCTTCTTATTTTTGGGAACCACCCCCTTGCCATTTCTTATAGTATTACATCACAATCCCAAAACAAATATTGTTGGGTAATTTTCCAGTTGATGAGCATCATCTCAGTTTCTGACACTTTACCACCAAAAAAAGAGCTGTTATAATTGTTTTTGTACATATAGATCCTTTTCCTTTTTCTTTGATCTCCTTAGGGAACAGACCAAGCAATGGCATTGTAGGATAAAAGAGTGTATTTTACAGCCTTTGGGCATAGTTCCACATTGTTCTCCAGAATGGTTGGACCAGTTCACTACTCTAACTGCAGTTCACTAATGCACCTATTTTCTATCATCCCCTACGGCATTTGTCATTTCTGATAGGTATGAGATAGTACCGCAGAGTTGTTTTAATTTACCTTTCTCTAATCAATTGTGATTTAAAGCATTTTTCATGTGATTTTAGATAGCTTTGATTTCTTCATCTGAAAACTGCTTGTTCATAACCACTTATAAATTGAGGAATGTCTCTTATTTTTTTTTATAAATTTGATTCAGTTGCCCTAATAGCTGAGAAATGAGGTCTTTATCAGAGAAATTTGTTGCAAATTTTTATATTACTTAATTGTCCTTGGTCCCCCTTAGAAAAATGTAGTTTCCCTGATTATCTCTTCCAATGAAGTCTATATTTTACTTTGTCTGAGATCATGATTGCCAAGCCTGCTCTCTTCACTTCCCCTGAAGCATGATAGACTCTGATCCAGTTCTTTGTTTCTGTGTGTCTTTCTGTCCCAAATGGGTCTCTTGTACACAACTTATGGTTACATTCTGGTTTCTAATCCATTTTTCTCTCTGTTCCCATTCTTATGTGGTAGCTCATCCCATTCTCATTCATAGTTATGATTACTATGCATTTCCCTCCACCCTGTTTTCCTCTGTTTATCCTATCTAAGAAGAGCCAGAAAGAAAAATAACTGTCTGATGAGGCTTTATAAATAGCTGAAGAAAGAAGGAAAGGGAAAGGAGAAAGACATGCCCGACTGCATGCAGAACTCCAGAAAATATCAAGGAGAAATGAGGTTTCTTAAATGAGCAATGCAAAGCAGAAGAAAATAACAGAATGGGAAAGATAAGAGATCTCTTCCAAAAAATGAGATACCAAGGGAATATTTCATGCAAAAATGGGCATGATAAGACAATAATAGCAGATATTTAATAGAAGTAGAAGAAATTAAGAAGATTTGGCAAGAATATACAAAAGAACTGTACAAGAAAGATCTTCACATTACCAATAACCACAAGGTGTGGTTACTGATCTAGTCAGGATCCTGGAGAATAAAATCAATGGACCATAGGAAACATTGCTAACAATAAAACTAGTGGATGTGATGGAATTCCAGCTGAGCTATTTAAAACCCTAAAAGATCAAGCTGTTAAAGTGCTGCACTTAATATGCTGGCAAATATGGAAAACTCATAGTGGCCACTGGACTGGAAAAGATCAGTTTATGTCCTGGTACTGAAGAAGGGCAATGTCAAGGAATGTTCACAATTGTACTCATCTCACACACCAACATGCTTAAGATTCCGTAAGCTATGTTTTAGTAATATGTGACCCAAGAATTACCAGAAGAGCAAGCTGGTTTTTGAAGAGGCAGAGGAACAAGAGATCAAATTGCCAACTTTCACTGGATTATAGAGAAAGCAAGGGATCACAAAGATTCAGACATGACTGAACAATTGATCAACATAGCAACAATCCTTCTTTCTCTCGTTTTATCCTATACCTCATTAAAAGTTTGTTTTGCTTCTGACCATTCAAACTGTGGTGCTGGAGAAGACTTTTGAGAGTCCTTTGGATAGCAAGTTGATAAATCATTCAATTTTTAAAAAATTAATTCAAACTATTCACTGGAAGATCAAATACTGAATCTGAAGCTTAAATACTTTGGTAACATAATGAGAAGATCAGACTCATTGGAAAAGACCTTGACATTGGGAAAGAATGAAGGTAAAAGGAATGACAGACGATGAGATGGATAGTGTCATGTAAACAATGAACATGAACTTTGAAAGACACTGAATGTAGGATAGAATGGCCTAGCATGTTATGATCCCAGTGGTTACAAAGATTCAGAGGTGTCTGAACAATTGAGCAACAAAAACAACAATGATATTCCAATCTCTTTTTATCCTATCCCTCATGAAAAATTTGTTTTGCTTCTAACCATTGCCTCCCCAAATCTGACTCCTCTTACCATTCCCTTATCTTTTAATCTTTTATCCCCCTTACTCTTTTATCTCCCTAATGGGTAAGATAGAGTTCTGTACTCAATTCTGTGTGTATGTGTATTCCTCTCCCTTTGTACAAATTTCAACGACAATGAGGTTCAAGCACTGCCTATGACCCCCATTTTCTTCTACACTATAAAAACTTTCTTATGTGCCTCCTTTATGTGAGAAATTTTTCCCCATTCTATTCCTCCCTTCCCTTCTCCCAGTGCATCCCTCTTTTTCCTCATTGCATTGTTTTGGAGATAATTCCAACATAATCAAATCACATCCATGCCCTCTGTGTATGTAAACTTTTAACTGCCCTAATAATGATAAAGTTCTTAGGAGTTACATGTATTATCTTCACCTACAGGAAGGTAAACAGTTTAACTGCATTTAAGTCCTTATGATTACTCTTTCAGGTTTACCCTTTTATATTTCTCTTGAATATTCTGTTTGGATGCTAAATTTTCTATTCAGCTAGTATTTTCATCAGAAATGCTTGGAAGTGGCAGTTGGGGCAGCCCAGAGGTCAGAGCAGAAGTCGCACCACAAGCTGCCCTGCTGTGCATGAATGCCAGGGCTCCCAGAGCTCTCTGACTAAAGTCCTCCCTATGCTTTCTCCACTTCAAGCTGTTGCTGTCCTGCACCAGCAGTTTAGGCCAACAGCTCCAGGGAGAGGAATAATACTTTGCTGTCATCTCCTTGTGAGTGGGACTGGCAACCCAGCTGTACCTCCAGGCACAGATGCTCTACAAAATATCATAGACATGTGCCAATTGACAGACTGCCTTACCAGAGCAGCAGAAGCCACAGAACGACAGTGGAGGAGATTTCCAGCCTATAGTGACCTGGAAGGCCAACAGGAAAGGTCTGTTGCACCTGATGCAGAGTGGATTGCAGCCCAGCCTTGACCACGTGGCACTGAGAGGAGCAGAACCAAAGCAGGCCTTGGGGGCAGAATCCCCAGCAGCAGTGGAAGTTTACAGATCCTTCAACCCACAGGCACCAAAGGCAGCTTCAAAAATCAGTGAGAGGGCTTTTTCAGCTGGGCAAGAAGAGAACAGAGTCTCCCCCAAGCTCCACCCCAGGCAGCAGAGGCAGCAGGGGGCAGCAGTGGCTGTTGTGGGCACAGCAGGCAGCAGCTAGTGTCCATTGTTGGAGCCCTCAGCTTAAAGTCCCTAGGGGAATTGAGCAGCTGATCTGAATCTCAGCCCTCAGTCCTGGCATGGCAGAACTGCAGGTGGTTGTGAAGAGGAAATTCTACTACTTGCAGATTCTGAGCAGAAAAGTTTCTGGTTGCTCCCAGACCAGTGTGCAGCTTTGATTGTGCCACTGGGAGGAAGTGAGATCTTACAGGTTCCCAGAGTATACCATACTCTTGACAAAGGACTCAAAAGTCAAGCAACAGACTGGGAAAATGCCCCAAAAAGGGGAAAAAATAAGACCATAGAAGGTTACTTTCTTGGTTACTTTCTATCATCCTTTCAGATGAGGAAGAACAATGCTTACCATCAGGGAAAGACAAAAAAGTTATAGCTTCTGCATCCTGAACATCCAAAATAAATATGCAATGGTCTCAGACCATGGAAGAGCTCAAAAAGTATTTTGAAAGTCAAGTAAGAGAGATGGAGGAAAAATTGGGAAGAGAAATGAGAGCAATGCAAGAAAATCATGAAAAGCAAATCAAGAGCTTGCTAAAGGAGACCCAAAAAAATGCTGAAGAGAATAACATCTTTAAAAACAGGCTAACTCAATTGACAAAGAGGTTCAAAGAACCAAAGAGGAGAAGAATGCTTTCAAAAGCAGAATTAGCCAAATGAAAAAGGAGGTTCAAAAGCTCACTGAAGAAAATAGTTCTTTTAAAATTATAACGGAACAGATGGAAGCTAATGACTTTATGAGAAACCAAGAAATTACAAAACAAAACCAAAAGAATGAAAAAATGGAAGATAATGTGGAATATCTCATTGTAAAAACAACTGACCTGGAAAATCGATCCAGGAGAGACAATTTAAAAATTATGTGACTTCCCAAAAGCCATGATCAAAAAAAGAGCCTAGACATCATCTTTCCTGATATTATCAAGGAAAACTGCCCTGATATTCCAAAACCAGAAGGCAAAATAAATACTGAAAGAATCTACTGATCACTTAAAGATCCAAAAAGAGAAAGTCCTGGGAATATTGTAGCCAAATTCCAGAGTTCCCACGTCAAGGAGAAAATATCGCAAGCAACTAGAAAGAAACAATTTGAGTATTGTGGAAATACAATCACGATAACATAAGATCTAGCATCTTCTACATTAAAGAATTTAAGGGCTTGGAATATGATGTTCCAGAAGTCAAAGGAACTAGGATTAAAACCAAGAATCACCTACCCAGCAAAATTGAGTATAATACTTCAAGGGAAAAAATGGTCATTCAATGAAATAGAGGACTTTCAAGCATTCTTGATGAAAAGACCAGAGATGAAAAGAAAATTTGACTTTCAAACAGAAGAATCAAGAGAAGCATGAAAAGGTAAACAGGAAAGAGAAATCATAAGGGATTTATTAAAGTTGAACTATTTAACATTCCTACATGGAAAGATAATATTTGTAACTCTTGAAACTTTTCTCAGTATCTGGCTAGTGGGAGGGATTACACACACACACACACACACACACACACACAAACACACACACACACAAACACACACATATGTATATACAGACAGAGAGCACAGGGTGAGTTGAATAAGAATGGATGACATCTAAAAAAATAAAATTAAGTTGTGAGAGAGGAATATATTGGGAGGAGAAAGGGAGAAATGGAATGGGGCAAATTATCTCTCATAAAAGAGGCAAGAAAAAGTTTTTTCAATGGAGGGGAAAAGGGGGGTAGTTTAGAGGGAAAAAATGAGGCTTACTCTCATTACATTTGGCTCAAGGAAGGAATAACATGCACACTCAATTTGGTATGAAAACCTACCTTACACTACAGGAAAGTAGGGGAGAAGGGGACAAGCAAGGTGGGAGGGGAGTGATGGAAGGGAGTGCAAATGGGAGGAGAGTGTAATTAGAAGTAAACATTCTTGGGTAGGGATGAGGTCATAAGAGATAATAGAAGAAATGAGGGATAGGATAGGATGGAGGGAAATATAGTTAGTCTTTCACAACGTGACTATTATGGAAGTCTTTAGCAAAACTACACATATATCGCCTATATTGAATTGCTTGCCTTCTCAGTGGGGATGCATGGAGAGCGAGGAAGAAAGAGTAGTTGGAACCCAAAGTTTTAGTGGGAAATAAGAAATACAGGTAATGGGATATAGAAATTTATCTTGCCCTACAGGACAAAAGAAAAGAAGGGGATAAGGGAAGGGAGGGGCGAGGGGTGTTAGAAGGGAGAGTAGATTGGTGGAAGGGGTAATCAGAATGCTTGGTATTTTGGGGTGAGGAGAGTGGAGAGATGGGGAGAAAATTTGGAACTCAAAATTTTGTGGAAGTGAATGTTGAAAACAAAAGACATAAATAAAATGCAAAAATAAATAAAAATTAAGAAAAGAAATGGTTGGAAGTTCTCTATTTCATTAAATATTCATTTGTCCCAGAAAAATTATATTCGGTTTTGCTGGGTAAATTATTATTGGTAGTAATCCTAGCTCCTTTGTCCTCTGGAATATCATGTTCCAATTCCTCCATGAAAGCTGCTAAATCTTATATAATCTTGCACATGGCTCCACAATGTTTGATTTTTTTTCTTTCTGAATGCATGAAGTATTTTTTCTTTGACCTAGGCACTCTGAAATTTAACCATTATATTCCTGGAAGTTTTAATTTTGTGATCTCTTTCAGAAGATGATCAGCAGACTTTTCAATTTTTATCTTACCCTTTTTGTCTAAGACATCGGGACAGTACCCCTTGATAATTCGTTGAAATATGAAATCTAAGCTCTTTTTTATTGTGGCTTTCAAGTAATCCAATAATTTTTAATCATCTATCCTCAGACTGTTTTATAGTCCAGATGTTTTTCTGTTATGATATGTTACTTTTCTTCTACATCTTCATTGTTTTGACTTTGATTGTTCCTTAATATCTCATGGAGTCATTAGCTTCCACTTTCCCAATTCTAAAATGAATTCTTTTCTTCAGTGAACTTTTGGGTCTCTCTTACCAGTAGGCCAATTTTGTTTTTTATGGTGACATTATCTTCAGTATTTGTTATTCCTCTTTTGTCAAGTTTTTAATTCTCTTTTCCATAATGTTATTGCCTCACTCTCATTCCTTTTCAAATTTTTATCTACTACTCTTAATTCTTCTTTAAAGCTTCTAGAAATTCTTGTTGGTTTTGGCTCCTGTTTACATTTTTCTTTGAGATTTTTGATAGCTGTTTTCACATTGTTGTCTTTTCCATTTTTATCTTGCTCTTCCCTGCCACTGTAGTAACTTTGTATGGTCAAATTCTTTTGTTTTTGTTGTTATTTGCTAATTTTTCCAGTCTGGTCTTTAAATTTTGAATTTATGTTAAAGTTGAACTCTGCTCCCCTAAAGGTGGGGAGGCACTGTGCCAAGTTTCAGGCTTTTTTGTGTCACTATTTTCAGAGTTAATTTAGAGGAGTCTGCAAATTTTCAGTGCCTTTGTGGTGGTGTGATCTAAGCAGAGATATGATCACTGTTGTCCTGGTCTGTTCTCCAATCTTTATCAAAAATGAACTGCTGTTCCCCTAAGCCACAATTACTATTGTTATGGAACTGAGACCAGGTCCCCTGTTCCCCTATGACTGAAGAAAAGTACTCCTCTGTCCTGGCATTGTGATCCAGAACTGCTTATGGGCAATAGAGTTGCCAATCAGTACCAACTTCATCCAGTGCCAGCAAAGGATCCTCTATAATCTCTTTTTCAGTAGCTTCCCTTACTATCTTTGAACTCAGAGCTCCAAGCTGCTGCTGCTGTTGCTACAGCTACCTCCAAGACCCATCACTGGTGTTCCTTCTCCTCTCCAGGTATAAATCCACCTATGTTACAGACCTCTCCAGTGGACCTCTGAAGGTGTTTTGGAAAATGTCTCCTCTGAATTTTTGTTGGCTCAGCTGGTCCAAAATTTTATTTGAGATTTGTTTTGTTTTAGGATGGTTAGAGGGGAATGCTTGGAGAGTTGAGTTGGGTCTCCACCTGTACTTGGCCACCTTTGACTACCCCCTTCAACTTATATTTTTGTAGAGTATATTCATCATATCACATCCATGTCCAAAGAGTTCTAATGGATGCCTATGTTCAGAAGTGAATAGAAATGTCTCATTTAAGTATTTAAATCCTTTCACAACTTAATTGACCTTTAGAGTCTTTTTGCTATGCTTCACATATTTCTCTCATTTTCCCCTCTCTATACTTTTGCAGAAAATTTAAATCTTCTTTATTATCTCTTCCTCTTAGAATCTCTAGGTTTCCTCAAAGCAGAATCAACTCAAATACCATGTCCTACATGAGACTTTCTTGATTTCTTCAGCTGCTAGTGCCTCCCCACTCTAAATGACACTGACTCATTTTATATTTGCAAATAAAATCTTCTCACCTTGTACCTACATCCTCTCACAGGCCAACTTGTAGGTGAGGAGGCTTCCTCTTTAGGCCATCACCCTCTTTTTCTATCCATGCCCACTTATTTATCTCTTTTGTGAATGGACAGAGCCAGGAGGTGATAAACTTCAGGACCACATTATTCATTCTTCTGTGGTGGGGGGAGGGAGGGAAGAGAAGAAAAATCCTGAATTCATTTTAAAGTTCCGTGAGATTTTTGTTCAAATTTTTTATAAATTAGTATTACACTTTATCATACCCCCCAATTTGAAATCTTCTAATAATAATAAAGAGACTGGAATCTCTGCCTTAATCTAGAAAGGAACTTGTTGAGAAGCTCCATTTTATGAAATCAAAGATTGAAGCTTGCCCTGATTTCATTATTGGACAAAATTCAAAGCATGTAGAATTGTTTTTTTCATGACCTGTTATACTTTTACCCATCTGTTGTTCACTTTATGCAACCAGTGCAAGACCATCTTCAAAAAGAGGGATTTGGAGAACTTCAGCATCATAAAGACTCCGTCTTCTATTTCAATTATACACTGGGAGGAAGCATGGTAGAGTAGAAAGAATCCCATTTCTGAAGTTAGGAGAAATGGATTCAAGTCCTGCCTCCGATATTAACTGTATGACCTTGAGAAAATCACTTCAATTCACTGGGCCTCAGTTTCCTCAATTGTAAAATAAGTGCTTGATCAGATAGTCTCTGAGGTCCATTCCATAATGCTCCATGACAGTGGCAAACCCCTTTGGTAAGTACATATTTCTTTATTTTGTGGCTGCCATGTTATCAATGAACATAATGATACTGAACAAGGTTACCTTGGTTAATATATCTTTCAAGAAATCTTGCATAATTTTGATCTATGCAGGAGACATCTTGTTGGAAGAAAAGAACATGCTTAATTATCTTTGGGAACTCATCATTCCTTCAATAATTTCATCTCTCCCCCTGAAACGAAAGTTCACCTTTAAGAACAATGTTACTGGTTTTATTGTACTACTATAAATCATTAAAAAAATTGTATGATAGCTAAATAATTAAAGATGAATATCCCTCAGAAAGCCAGTGGAAAGAAGCATAGTGAGAGTCTGAGCAGGCTGCAACACCTATTAAGTAAGGGATGATGAAGAAAAACCAATATATAGGATGTTTCCCCCCCAAAAAAAAAGTATGAGCAAAAAAAGACCAAAACACTGGTCTGTTCACATGGGGAGAGTGAGGGAGTGACCACTTAACTGCCTATGCAACTCACTGATATCCTTCTAATGTGAAGAGAAAACAAAGAGGTCCCCAGAATGTTTGAGGGACCCCTGGTGGCAAATTTGGGTAGAAAAATGGACAAATCTGAACAAAAATAGACATGGATGGATCACGAGGTGTATGTTTGGGGAAAAAAAAACATTTATATCAGTGACATCACTGATCCATCTAGCTATTTTTGTCTATTGAGTATCTATCTGTACTTTTAGTTATATATGCCCTTTAACTATTCTTTCTCATTATTTATCTCCCAAAGCTCAAATGTATCAGCCAACAATTAATGAATAGAGTAGAACAATCATTTCTGTAACCTAGTGATTAGTCAATAAACTTTTATTAAGCACCATATGGCAGGCACTGTGCTAAGCATAGGAGATACAAATATGACAAAGAAAGACAGTCATATATTTCAAGGAGTTTCCTTAAAATATAGAAAGACAACATGCAAAAGAAACCTGAAAGGACAGAAAGAGGTCCTAACCTAGGGGAAATGGTGGAGAAGCCACAAAAGTTCCAAATGAGCAGCCAGCAGGGAAATGAGGAGCTGTCTAAGATGATAGTCTGTTCTCTTCCTTAAATGGAGCCACTCTCCAATCAGAGCATCTCAGGATACTGATGATGTGTGAGTATCAAGGCTGATAGGATCTTGTGAGATGATAACAGTTCCCAAAGATACTGGGTTCAGCATGCAGAAGCCAAAGAAGTCCACAATGCAGTCGGATGGCTACCTGAGCTCAGATTCACTAAATGTAGGCAAAGTTGACTGTGGATGATGCAGTTGTCAGCTATGGATTCCAATTGTTTAGCTTTTAAGATATATCTTGAGGGTTGCTCTAAGTTTCGTGGCTTCCTTTCCTTTTTGCCCTCATTCTTTTAAATTTAATTGATTTTATCATAGAATTCCCAAGTATCCACTTACGCTATAATCCAAAATTTCTTTTCTGTATGAGTTTTTCGAAGTTTTCTTGATTTTCCAACACCCACTTTTGTTTCAACATGCATTTTCAGATTTACTAGGAAACTCATTCTGGTGTTGCTATCTTTTTTTTTAATCTTATATGTGACATCCCAGCTGCTGATGTCATTTCTCATTCCTATAGAAAAATACAACATTCAAAAAATGATTTTTTAAAATAACTCCTATCTTTTCTTCTGGCAGTTTGAAGAAAGTTTTTAGCTGTCATGGTGGTTTTCAAGCTTGATAATGATGTGTCTGGGTGAGTGAATTTTAAAATTCTCCCTTGCCTAGAGAGTTTGATTTCCATTGTTGACATATGCCTTCTGTTTGTATCATGCCACTCATTTTTAAATACTTAGAAAGTTTTCTTATATAGCTTTCTTAAATATAGTGATCTGATCCTTTTCTTCAATATTTTCAAGAATCTCAATAATTCTGAGGCTCCTGCTTCCTAATTTGCAAAGCCACCACATCCATCTGTATTATTCTTCCATTCCTTTCCCAAATGTGTCATTGTCTGAGTTTGCTTTTTCTGTTTTGACTTGCTAGACAAAGTCTAGCACTAGCCAGTTCAAACCTCCCTATTGTTGCTTTGGTGCTTTTAAAAGCTTGTACTTATATCTGGAAGAGCTAAGTTAGAATCCTTTCCTTACTAGCTACTTAGTTGTGTAACCTTGGGCAACTCATTTAACTTCTGAACTTCTGTCTCCTCACCCATAAAATAGGGCTAATAATATGTCCTCTCAGTGCTCCTGGGAGGATCAAATGAGATATTTTCAAGTGCTTTATAAACAGTAAAACACTGTACAGATGCCAGTTGTTGTTGTTAATGCTAATTACCCAAATGTTGAGTTTTATCATTATGCTAACCCATAGTGCCTTGGATACACCCATTTTCTTTCAAACTCTATTGAATTTTGTTTGGTTATTTTGTTGATTGGATTTCCTCCTCTTAGCTGTAACAATGTTCTATGATCCAGTTTAGGGTGCCTTTAAGCAGTTCTTGTTTGTTTCTGATATAACTGTTAAAGTTTTGTTTTTGCATAGATTTCCTCTGATGATTTCGCTTCTGATTCTTTATTCCATAATTTTTTTCATTTTATTAGTGTTCATCTTCATTTTGCTTACTCATTTGTTGTTTTAAAATTTTTCTGGTAAGTTTTCCTGAATGGTTTTTATTTTTGTCATTTCTATTCCTATTGTTAGGAGGGATTTGAGATTATCCATTCCAATGAAACATGTCGCTGAGCCATCCTTTTTTGTAAGGCTGATTCATTAGCCTTCCATCAAAGGACAAGGAATTATTGTCAATGGAACTGATATTGCACGATGTGTGTTTTTCTTTTCTAGTACTTTTATTCATATGCTTTCTGTTAACATCTTAAGCATTTTCCAATTCCACCCCCTTCCCTCTTCCACAGACCCGCCTCATATCAAAAAACTAAAAATGGGAAAGTTCCCCCAAATTAGCCAACACATCAACAGAACACAATGATGTATATAGTGATCCACATCTATTTTGCCCATCAATGCAAAGAAGGAAAAGAGCAAATTCTCATGCCTTTCCTTGGGAGCCAAGTTTGATTATTATAATCTCACAGCATTCAGTCTCCATTATTTCTTCTTGTGTTTGTTTTTAACTATTTATATTCTTGTAGTCATTATGAATCTTATTTCCTGGTTCGGAAGGCTTCGTGTCAGTTCACATGTATTTTTCCATACTTCTCTGGACTCATTGCATTCATCATTTATTAGAGAATGGTTATATTATGTTCAGTTCATGTATTACAATATTTTTAGCTATTCCTCAGTCAATGGGCTTTTATTTTGTTTCCTGTTCTTTGCTGCCACAAAAGGTGCTGCTGCCTTCTGTCATGTATAAAGTTTTTAAATTATTTAATAACCTAATATGGAATTTTAAAGAAGGTCTTAAACCCAGAGTGTTCCCTAGGAAATAATAGGATACTTAGAAGTAGTGAGAAAAGGAAGCCTGAGGTCACATTACTCTATGAGGAAAGTCTGTTGATTTTGCTGAAACGGATGTATGTGAGTAGACAATTAGCTTCAATTAACTTCAATTAAGGGACTATCTATTTGAACAACAGATAAGACGATGTGTGCTGAATTCTACTGAGCTTGAGGGAAGCATCAAAGCGTAACTGGAGGATGCTATGTATCTGCTTGTCTGTATTTACTGAATGAAGGAGAGGAAAACGCATCTGTCTTATGTCTGATTGTTGCGGCACGAAATCCTTGGGGAAGAGCAGAAAAAATGTAGTGCCTGTGGACAAATGACATCTTTGTCCTTTGTACAAATGGTGCTCAGTGCTCCAGGGCATGGGTCACCATCCTTCTACCCCCAAAATGTCTTGAAGAAGCGGGTGGGATGGGAATGGACTCCCCTCAGTCCTCAAGGACCTTGACTGTGATGGGAGCTTCCACCTAGTAAGCAACCACATTGAGTTTCCTGATGAATCCCTTTAACTCTTCTGGGGCAAAGGATGGTGACTTTCCTCTAGAACTGAGTACTTCCTCTTATAGCAACCCCACCCAGATATGGTCATCAGGGAGAAGGGGTTGGAAAGATGGAGGGAAAAAAGGAAAGAAGAGATGGGAGAGAGGTGGGAAAGGAGCAAGAAAAATAATCCCTTATGGACTCGTAAATTTAATTCAATTGAATGAATAAATGAATGAAAAAAAGTATTAAACCCTTACAAAGTGCAAAGTACTTTAGAAGTAATATAGGCACTGATAAGAAACTAGCTTAGTGAAGATCAATGACCTTTATTATAATAATACTTGCTAAGGAGAAGTAGCATGGTATAATGCCCTGAGAGTCAACCTTGGAATTAGAAAGTCTCGAGTTCAAGTTCAGTCTGTGATACCTGCTAACTATGGGTCCTGGACAAGGAGCTTGATTTTCTTCCAGTGCACCACACAACTTTCCAAGACTAATCTGCATTGGTAAAGAAAGTTTCCTTATTGAGAGTTCCTTGCACCAATGATGTCATAGGTATAGTAAATAGATGTAGACATTATAGTGCTTTGTAGTAGAGAGATCTTCTTGGATCCCATTTCAGAGGAAGGCCCAAAGGATCTTATTATAAAGGGAAATCTGGTGCAATTAATAAGCATTCATTAAGGACTACGACAAGTATATAAAAACGCGAACCTCCAAGATATCAAGAACCTTCGGTAGCCCTGAATGTCATCAGATGAGGTTCATGGTTCAATGAGGCCCAACACTTAAAGGCCCCAATCTGTCATAATTTGGAAATGCAGTTATGAAGCATGGGATGGGCTCACGATGGTATTTCTGGTTGGAGAGAGAAAAATCTCCAACAAAGGGCTGGGAATGGGAATCCAGGATGGGGATCTCTCATGCAGGGCTCCCAGACCTGTTCTAATCCTTCATGCCTTTGTTCATGGGAACACAAGAAAATGTAGAGGGTTGACCACAGGGGCTGTGAGGAGTAAGATTAGATCAGTCGGATGGGTCTGTAACAAAATAAAAGGACCCAAGAAGCATCAGTTGACCCCTCACCAGGTCTTTCTCCACTACATTCCTCAATTCTCTAGCCACAGTTTAAAAGTAGGCTCACACCTTACCCCTTTTCTCCCTTAGTTTTTTTTTTTTTACTTCTTCAGGGTTTCAGGAGAAAATGTGCATTTAAGGAGGAAGGCTGCTGATGTCCCTGTAACTCTGATGCTTTCCATGTCTCAGGTGGAATAAGGTAGGGTGGGCAGAGGGAAGTATTTCTATCCCATCATCTCTCCTCTCAAGAATAAGATCTTTTAATAACTCCTCTGTAGAGAAAACAACTCCACCCCCAACTTGTGATCTCATGTTCCCTTCTTCTCTTCTGAGCTGGGAAGAATTCCCAGGGTCTTTATCAACTAAGTACCCCCTTTCTTTGCATGGAAGACAGTTCAATCTTGCCAGGCAGACTGGAGCAGTCACTGCCTAATGTGGGAGAGAGAGACAAGATGTACTCAGAAAGATAAATATAAAATATAGGCAAATTATATGTGCAGTAATTGGGGGAAGGAGCAGTAGCAGCTATGGGGATCTGGTAAGCCTTCCCCTGCAGGAGGTGGAAAGAGGTAAGCTCTGAAGGAACAAGGACTTCTGAGAGACAGAGATGAGGAAGGGTGGCATCCCAGGCATAGGAAGCACTAGAAAAAGGAAGGGAGATGGGAGATACAGTGAGAATGAGAGCAAATAGGTCATTTCAACTGGACTAGAGTGAATTAGAGTAGTGCCTAGTATATCTAAAAAGGTAGACAGGAGCCAGAGGTATGCTGGGAAATGTTTAACAACCACCTTCTTGGGGAAAACACTTTTTTCAAGACATTTTTAAATTGTATCATGATTATCAAGTACTTTCTTAAGTCCAACAATCAGCAAAACAGTGCATCCTAATTTGTGGCTTTGCCAATTTCTGGGGTACAAATGCTCCCACTGAAAACTTCACAACCTCA
Source organism: Notamacropus eugenii (assembly GCF_028372415.1). Classification (NCBI taxonomy): domain Eukaryota; kingdom Metazoa; phylum Chordata; class Mammalia; order Diprotodontia; family Macropodidae; genus Notamacropus; species Notamacropus eugenii. The sequence continues at coordinate 468,912,087 of NC_092874.1, read as the reverse complement.
TCTCAGGAGTTGGTTCGAGTTGGCTCCAGCACTTACTAGGTGGAATCAAGGCATGAATAATTTTAATGCCAAGGAAATAAAGAGCCACTGGAACATTTTTAAACAAAGTAATGTTGGTTGAGTAGTGAGAGGGTCTGGGTTCAAATCTTGGCTCTGCCATTTCTATACATGTGTTAAACACATGTTAGACACATGAAGTAGAGAAGATCAAAATAAATCTGAAAATTCAAGGAAGGGATAAATAGTAAAAGCTATTTCTTACAATAATATGTAAATATGCAAAACCTAGGCTCCAAGTGAGAGGAGGCAATGTAGTAAAGTGGAAACATTCTGGACTATATAGAGTCGTGGGCTATATAGGACCTGGGTTCAAATTCCAGAAGGAAGGAAAGAAGGAAAGAGGGAGGGAGGGAGGAAGGAAGAAAAGGAAGGAACAAATGAAAGAAAGAGAGAGAGAAAAATAAAGAGAGAGAAGGAACAAATGAAGGAAGAAAGGAAGGACAAGAAAGTCCACTACAAAACTTTGATGCACTCATATATGGGGGGAAAGGCACAGCAAATCTTGAGAGGTAGGATTGGAAGCCAGCTTCTCTGACATTAAAGTCAGTACTGTCTCCACTGTACCACACTGCCTCTTATTGTTTATTACCTAAGCTTTATGGTCAGAAAAGAGAGAAGGGACATGGCTGCTGATCCTGCAAAGAAGACTGAGAAGGATTAGTCATATAGGTACAGAAAAACCAAGAGAGGGTAGTTTGATGAATTTTGCCAAATACTGAGGTAAATGAGATGGATGAGGACTCTTTAGCAACAAAGAGATCACTGATGAGCTGATGAAAACTATGGAGAGAGAGGTTATTTACAGAGGATGCTCTTGGAGATGATAAGATAATAGGTGATCAAGGGCACAAATGGACTGAGTGGCAATGGCAAGAAGAAGGACCACCTCTTCTGAAACTAGAGCAAAGGAGGAGAGAATGGGAGTCATACTGAGTATATCAGAGACACATCACTGGGGAGAGGAGAAAAGTCATGATGGATGGCCTCATGTTTCTCAATAAAAAAACAAAAAGCAGAAAGAGGGAGGAATGATGGAGATGAATATAGAAGAGATTAGGAACAGCTGCTGTGGAGAGGGTGATAGAGATTACATCAAGAGTCAAAGGACTGATGAGAAACAGTGAAGCACCAACTGAAATTAGATCATAAAATGTTGTGTCAGTCCCCAGTAGCACAGTTATGACTTTTCCCAATGAATTTCAGCAGCATCAGTGGTAGAGCAGAGTGGGAGCTTGGAAAGAAAGAGGTAGGGATAAGACAGAGGGGCAAGAGACCTGAGAATCAAGGACTGTGAAAAGTGGAACTGCTGAACCCTAGGATCAAGAGTTGAAGGGAGAAAAAGTTGAGTTCCAAGAAAATTGAGGTGATGACCTGAGAAAACCAGTTAGAGATGGAGTGACTGAAGGTTGCAGTGACAATGGATAATGAGGGTTAGAGGGATAAGAAACGGAGAAAAGAGAATAAAAGGTCAAAGTCAGATAAAGGAACATCCACATTACCAATTGTAGAGGTAAAACACTTGTGGAGGATAATGAGATCTATGGCATAACTATCCCTGTGAGGAGCCAAGATGGGATGAAGGTACAAATCATGGGAATTAAGCGTGTTGTGAACTGAGAAGGAACAGTATTTTAAACAATAGCAATTATTTAAAAGAAAGCAGATGGGTAAATAATGATGGGTGGAAGCATTATATATTAAGAAGGTATATTCATGAGAATAAACCTAGGAAACAGGAGGAGCAAATACATTAGAAAACATTGGGGTGAAGGACAAAGGAGATCAAAACAGAAGTGATTTAATCAGAGTGTGCTATGAATAACCAGGAGAGAATGAGAAACGAGATGACGTGTTCAGGAAACATGTCACAAGTATGGTATAGAGGCATGATGTGACAGTGGGGAGGGAGGGACTTTTAATCTATCTCAAATGTGAGATCAGTAATGACTACAGTAGATAATAAGATTACACAATAAATGCGCTGAGCTGTTATCCAGAAATCTTGGGAAATCTAATTAATCTGTAATATTTCTTCACACAGAAAGTCTGAAATGGACATTTCTAAAGGAACACTAACAAGTCTTCTATTGAAATTTCTAAAATGCTTTGAACAAACAGATTACACAGACTTGCTGACATTTATAAAATAAATCCTGTCAAAACATGTTTGTCTTTTTAACGATTTATGTCAGCTAATAACAAGGGTAGGCTGACCCATCATAATTGTTAAAGATAGCATATATTTCTCTACATAAGTAAGAGACCTTTTCCCTAAGATTTTTACTTGTCAGTTTCTTACCTATTATTCTTGGGAAAACAGGAAGTTTTGAACAGAATGTACATAACAGGACACAGTGTGAATCTCACAATCTGTGCTCTTTTCTGTCAAATGCTGCCTTACTTTCTTTGTTTTTCTACCTCTTTCATGGTTTTAAAGAGCTACATAGCCAATGAGTCACTGAGGGATTGATTGTAGGCCAGGCCTCCGGATTCTATTTGCTGCTGTTGTTTAGCTATTTTGGTCATGTCTGACTCTTAGCCACCCCATTTGGTGTTGTCTTCACAAAGAGGTTGGAGTGGGTTTGCTGTTTCCTTTTCCAGCTCATTTTACAGAGAAGGAACCTGAGGAAAACGGTGTTAAGTGACTTGCTCAGGGTCACACAGCTAGTAGGTGCCCGAGGCCAGATTTGAACGCAAGATGAGTCTTCCTGACTCCAGACCCAACCCTCTATTCACTGTGCCACCTAGCTGCCCTCCACCCTTAGCTTCCATTAACTTACTTAAATAGCTCCTACTAAAAAAGTCAGTTCTATTTGCAATATTTAATGCTCTTAGTTTTGCTTGAGTCCATTCTGATTTGCAAATTGTTTTTAAAAAAATTATATTGATAAGCTCGAGAACATCCAGGGGACAGCAAATTCATTTGAATTCATGACACATGAGCATCTGTTGAAGGAGTTACTAATGGTTAGCACGGAGAAAATAAGAAACTAAGGAAAGAAGATAGCTATCTTCACATTCTTTGAAGGGCTGTCCAAGAGAGGGCTTCATGAAGGCATAGAGGTACAAGTTGCAAAGGGTAAATTTAAGTTCTATGCACGAAAAACTTATTAGTAAGTTAATTTTTCAAATTTAGAATGGGCCTCCTCAGGAGGGAGTAGGTCCCACCTCCTTTCAGTCTTCAAGAAATGGACAGATGGCTACTTGGGGCTGTGGGCAGATGCCATTCTTTCCTAGGTATGGGTTGAGCTGCATGGCTGCTGAAATCCCTGACCATGCTGAAGTTGGGATGAGATATTTATAAAGGTTTTATTTAACACAGTGCCTAGGACATAGTAGAGGCTCAATAAATTCTTGTTCTTTTGCCTTACTTCACCTTCATAAGTTCTTCTAACCTTAAGTTTCATCTTCTGTAAAATGACAGATGAGACCTAAGAACCTCTGAGATCCATTTGAGCTCTAAAGGGTGGTGGTGATGGATGAAAGTTGTGATGATGGTGGTGGTAATTGACAAAAGTGGTGATAGTGATGGTGGTGGAGTGGTGATAACATATATAGTCAGATCCCACTTCCTCAGATAACATTCTGAAGCACATGACTTCTGGCGGAGTGATCTCATTCCTCTTGAGATGGTTCTCAAAACATGAGAAGGTCATGTACATTCCCTCTTGGTTAGAAATGCATTGCCTATCACCATGCTCCTCCTGCTTTGTGTTCTGCTACATTTCCTAAAGCTTATATGTCTCTTTTGTTATGGAGGAAACACACCAATATTTTGTGATATACTTTGTGAATTGTTCTGATTCAGTGCAAATTTTCACTAAATATTTCTTCTTTTATTCTTAAAACCTCATTGTTTGAGAAGGAAAATTCTTACCATGAAGAAAAAACAGGTCCTATCTCTCTCATCATGAAGAGGCAGAATGCAAATAGTGATTGCTTAAAAATAAATCATGTGGTCATTGTTTAATTCATTTAAGGAAGACTTGTGGTACACAATGCTGATAATTGTTTCTACAGAGAAAAAACACTAGCGAATGAATGATTTACCAGTTTCTCAATTTTTGGTCTTTTTTTAACCTAAATAAATAGTAAAGCTGAATGCAATTCTTAAAAAAAAAAAGGCTCATAAAGAATAGTAAAGTATTAGGACAGGATAGTCAGTAATAACAGTAAGAACTTGGACTTCTATTAATATAGAATGTTATCAGGGAAACATGTTTTGGCAGTAAAAAGAAGAATAGTCAAAGATATGAAATACAGCTTTGTGATTTGGACAAATAAAACCACCTCTCTGATCCAGATGGGTAGCAACATGACTGCTCCCATCATCTGGATGAGCTGAGAGTCCCTGAGTGTGGTCAGGCGGACATTTTACCATCTGTCCTCCCGTTGGGTCTTAAGGTCCTCGAAGTCTTACTATCTTCCCAACATCTTTGTCCTCCCATTTTCCAGGCACTAGACAATGCACCCTTGGGGTGTTTATTGACCTTTATCCTACACTCTGAGGATTTAGGAAACTTTACATCTGCCTTGCAGCTGAACATTCATCTAAATATTGTCTACTCCAATTATAGTATTAAGAATAGAAATTCCATTTCTGGGTCTGTTTTTCTCTCCAAAGCTCACCACTTGTTGGCACAAGAGAGACACTTGACACATAGACATCAATGCCTTTTCCTTCATTCATTCAGTATAGGAACTTTAATCTCTTTCTTTCCTCTGGAGAAAGTATATAAGGATTCATAAAAGGTTACACAAACAGCTCACAAGCCTTTCTTTGATACATTAGCCTCATTTAAGACCCTCAGCGAGGTCTCAAAGAGATTAGAGTGAGAGAGCACAAGCTCTCATTAATTACACCAATTTGGCAGATTGTGTCTAATCTGAAAACCAGTCCAGGTATATATAGAGAGGTTCTCTGCTGGCAGGTTGGAAATTGATAATAAATTCTTTGACTAAAGCCACCCATGACACCAATAAAAATAGAGAATGCCCTTCATTCCTATGCAGCACTTGTCATTTCCATAATAATGGGAATAGAGTGGTAGAAGGGGGTGAAGAAAGTACTGTCATACCCTTACTGAGTTTGTAGATGTAGACCATTTACCAGCAAATGTTTCTAATAACTAACAAATTCTTATCAATTAACAATAATTAATTAAGCACCTACTATGTACCACTCACTCTGTCAGGTATTGAAGATACAAGAATAATGAACAAAAAAGACCTTTCTCTCATGGATACTATATTCTAATGAGAGAAACAGCAAGGACAAATAGAATTATATGTGGAATATAAAGAGAAAAACACAAATAATTAAATACAAATTGTTTTCAATCAAGCCAAGATGGTCATGGCTTCACAAACTCATATATAAGTGCAAATCAAGAAACGCAACCATCATGATTATGTAACCACTATGTTGTGATTACATAACATTTGCTATCAATAAAATATCAAAAGGCTCAGAGGTGCGCCTCCAGCACACCTTGGCAGTCCTCTGTAGAGGATTTAGAGGGAACACACAAATATTCAAAAGGCTCTATGATCTATTGAGAACCTAGAAAGTTTGGTTATTTGAGGAAGCATCTACGTGTAAACTGAAGTCTTCCGATATTAGGGAAGGAGGTGGGGAAAAGAAAAAGACTGTGAGTAGGCACTAAACTCACTGAGGAACAAAAGAGGATGTTCTGAGGGTCCATGTAAAATGGTCACCAGGATTTTGTTTGAGTGGCAATTTTGGATAATGCAAAACTCAAAAGAAGATGATAAGTTGATAATTGATGATGGTAAATGGAGACTCTGGAAATGGCAGAGGGATCAAAGAATATTCTGACTCCTCAACTATGAAAAGACAGTCTGGGGGTATGAGAAAAAGTATAGCCAATACTGGAAAGGGTAGCTGGGGCAACTGTGCCGTCAGGAGGGGGACGAGTCTACATGAGCTTCAGAAGATGGAGGAGTGAAAAATGTAACAGTTTAAAAAGAAAAGCAGCTTATTAATTATGGAATAGGCATTCCACAAGGAATAGTGTAAAAGAAGGAGTATCTTGAATGGAATATGGAGAGGGAGGATTGAGGTGAATGGGAACAGGTATGAGAAATGAAATCTGTATGGCTACAGTCATGAGTTTGTAATCACTGGGATGGGGAGAATAGAAGAGGTAGAAGTGTGTTATTCATTGAGCAGTACATACAAGCACAGTATTCGTAGTTATGGAGATGTCAAATGGACAATTCCCTTTTCTAGATGGCAGTCTTGCTTATGGTGTGAAAATAGTAAAATGACATCTAAGGGTGCCATGGCCAATCGTTCCAAAAGGTCAGTACAGACATCTCTGGTGGATTGCAGAGACATTGCCATGGCACTGGCTAGCCCAAGTGCCTAAATAAGTATTCAGAGTGTCTGAACCAAGCACAGAGAGCCATCTGCCACTTATCCCTACTGCTACTATTTGTGAGAATGAAAGCCCCTCCTGCCCTTCAATCCAGCTGAGCACACTCTGGCCCCCTGAATTCTTATCAGGATGCCTCTGAAAGAAGGGACAAAAGGCAGCATGGGATCATTATATTTCTGAGTCCTCTGTCTTCGGTACAGAATCACATCTCTTCTTTCCCCTATCTCACCTTTCTGGCTCAGATTCCAATACAGGGTGCCTCTGATGCTCATCACAGTGACACAGCCTCAGCTGAGTTTCTCCAAACTCTCTCTCATGGACAATAAGCTCATGCTGTCCTCATTTCCAGTGCACCAGCCCAGCTGGGCTCTCCCATTCCATGTTCATCACTAACAGTGCTCTCTGTTACCCATCGCTAACTGAACTTTAGGTAGGTACATTGCAGAGTAGGTAGTCACATAGCATGGGGTAGAGAGTGCTCCACTTGAAGTCAGAAATCAGATCTCAGACACTAGCTATAGGGCCCTGGGTGAACAGTTTCTTAATTGATTTTAGCTTCAGATTCCTCATCTGCAAAGGGGCTGGGGGAATGGGGTAATGATATCTCTCAGGGTTGTTGTGAGGATAAAATGAAGTGCTATTTCTAAAGCACATTGCAAACCTTCAAGTGCCATGTGAATGGTAGCTATTGCCACAATCATTACCATCCCAGTTTTTGCTTCTTATCGACCCCTCTGGGTCTCAGGTCTCACATGTATAGAATGCAAGAGTCAGACTGGAGAATGTCACTGGTTCCTTCTAGCTCTGAATCTATGAGACAAGACTGATAAAACAGCAAAGGGTCAAGATAACCCCTAAACTGGATGGAAACTAATAATTAACTAGATTCAGCTTCTAGATCATGTACAGATATATTGAGAAGATACTGAACACAAAAAGAATTGTGTCATTTGCAGGGAGTAAACACATCACAATCTATGACGCAACCTTGAGTATTAAATTATTGTAGAACCTGACAGTTGCTGCTGGACTCCTCAGGCAGGCTTGCTGATGGCAGAACTTGTTAGAAATTTGTTTCTTACAAATGGATTTTGTGTTTTCATATATCAACACATTTTGAAAGGGATTAAAAAGTATGTTTTTCCCCAAATAAGTGACATTCTTGCAATACTCTTTAAAGTAATGCTCATTTGTTTTTCTGTAAAATAGTTAAAATACAAGAAGGAATAATTCTATTATCTCCCTTTTTAAAAATATCATCATAGGATCATAGAATGAAAGCTGAAAGGGACCTTAGAGACAATTTAGTCTGACCTCTCATTTGACAAATAAGTAAACTGAGTCACAGGGTGCTTAAGTGACTTAGGGTCATAAGATCATACATACCCTAGAACAGGAAGATACCTCAGAGGCCATTTACTCTGAACCTTTCATTTTACACATAAAGAAACTGAGACCTCCCTTTGACATATATAAGTCTATAATTCAGATTATGTAACCTAGACCAAGACAATACCACTATCTAAAATATACTAACCGGGTTCAGTTCTTTGATTTAAAACTCCTCTCAAGCGATGATCTTGAAGATGGATACCCAAGCCAATAAAATGATGATGAATATCCCCTTTAGATACATATTTCAAACATATTACCTTCTGTCCTCCAAACATATTTCTGTATTACCTTCTACAAACACATTTCCTTCTGTCAGTCCATCTGTCCCAGAAAACACAAAACTAGATTATTCCATAGCTTAAGCTACATTTAAGGAGTAAATACGGCACTTTGAGAAAGCTAACATCCATTCAAGAACTAGAGTTTTGATGGTAAATTATGTGTCTGTAAGGGAATTCAAATACATAGGGGAAAAGCCTATATATACAGAAATATTGACCCCAGGATTTTGTTTTTATGTAGGCAACTGGAAACAAGATAGGAATCAATTGGTTGGGAAGTAGAAAAACAAATTGTGGTATATGGATGCAATGAAACATTATTGTACCATTTAAAAAAATAAAAAGAATTCAGAGAAACTTTGGGAGACAGCCAGCAATAGTGGCTTCAGTGCTGGTATTAGAGGCAAGAAGACCTGACTCCCATTCCAAGATTGACAGTGTCTGCATGATCTTGGGAAAGTCACTGGATCTTTTGTGCCTCACTTTCCTTATATGTAAAATGAGGGTGCTGGATTCAACGGCCTCTAAACTTTCAGCTTGAAATCCGTGATTCTGTACTATTTTGAACTGCAGTAGAAAGAAACATTCAATAGCCTCTAAACTTTCAGCTTGAAATCGGTGATTCTGTACTATTTTGAACTGCAGTAGAAAGAAACATAACTAGGGCGACAGTTTGTACAATCACTATAACGATGCAAAAGCAACAACTTTGAAAAGCTCCTGAAGATGAAGAACGCAGTGATGCACATTGACATTGGAGTGCTGAGGATGAAGGACATCTTTCTCAGTACTGATGGACGATAAGCGAGTAAGGAGGCATACATTGCTAGACATGGACAGTGGGCTGGCTTGTTTTATTCAAATATAATTATTGGTTACAAGAGAAGTTTGGTGGTAGAAGGATCATTGGCCAGTGATAATATCAAAAAAATCAGTAAATTATCTATTTTTCAATAAATTCCTGGTACACGGGGTAGAAGACAGAAAAAAATAAAAGAGAATTCTAGTATACCAAGGGGCAAGATAGTAAATTACAAATCATCTTTGCTCCTACAAGTGATAAATGACTATTTCTGAAAGCCCTGACATACTTTTAGAAAGTAATTTAAGTACTTGATGACTATACCTTATCAAATAGAAAATAGTGAGAGGTTCAGGGAGATTAAGCATTTGTATTAATTACCCAGTGAAGACCCTCCAATATTTAACTGGGACGCATTTATACTAAGATGATAACCTCTCATTGAGAATTTTAGGAAGATCCATCAAAATGAAAGTCACTTTAAAGCCTAACATTTAAATAAACTTCTCATATTCCCTTTACTTGAGCTCTGTACTGAAAGCTCATTTGACAGTCTGGGCTCCACCTTTGTCTTTTGCCATCTTATCCAAAGAAAGTCTCAGTTTATGTGGCTTCTTCATCAGTCTATGAGGCATCCTTATTATCTGAGTGCATCATGGAGTGACCAGTTAACACTGCCTGCACTGTCAAATGGGATATATACTACACAACAGCTAGAACATAAACTTTCAGTAGAATAAGCCAAACAACTAATTTATGTGAGTCTTGGGGGAAATAAAGTAAATAGTTCTCCAGGGTAGAACTGTTTAAAGTGGGAAATAAATCTGTGAGTTTGGAGTAAACATTATAATAAATCCTAAAGTCAACCCCCATCCCTCAACAAGTGTGGGATAAAGGCACTTAGCACTTAAGGCCTTGGCTAAGTCTAACTGAAGCACCTTCTGTCAAATTACATTCATTTCAGATGTCAATGTCTATTCTGCAGGCTAACAGGTACAGCCTGCCCCCTTGGAGGACTATAACTCTGGGTCACAAAACAAAGCTACATTAATGAACATAAAACCTAAAGAAGTGTCAACATGGGAGAGAAATGTGGCCAATTATTTTTGGCTGGATTTAGGAGGTTGACCAACATTCAATAGATTTAGGAAGGAATTAAAATAGATGAAATACTTGTCTTAACATCATTTTTACACAGTTCACTTTATTAGTTTATTAGTTTAGGAATGAAAACATGAAATATGCATAGTCTGATTCCCTCATAAAATGATCATCTTGCACATTTTTTTGAGATATAAAGACTTGTTTGGAAATAGAAGGGAAAAGCTATAGGGTGGTGTGTGTGTGTGTGTGTGAGCGCGCGCGTATGTGTGTGTGTTTTATTCCTTCTATCTGATGAAAACAAAAATAGAATAAAAATAAAAAGTTCTCAGAAGCAAGAATTTTTGAAATTATTTTCTTTTTTTATAATTAATTTGTTTTCAGTTTTCAACAATCACTTCTATAAGTTTTAAATTTTCCCCCCCTTTTCCCATGATGGACAATCTTAATGGGTTCTACATATATATTCTTATTAAACACGTTTTCACATTAGTTATGTTGCATAGAAGAATTAAAACGAATGGGAGAAACCATGAGAAAAACCAAACCAAACCAAAAGAGGAATAGTCTGCTTCATTCTGTGTTCTGACTCTATGGTTCTTACTCTAAAACAAAATAACTTTGCACCTTATTGAAATTTTGATTTAGGATTTATTCACCTTGAATCTATGTATATGAGCTCATATCACAGATTAGAACATTTTTTCAGACTCAAAATAAAAATAACATATCTTGATTCTACCAGTATTATTTGCGTAAATTATTAACATGTACAACTTTTTACATTTAATATTCTTGTGATTAATTCTTACAAGAGTGTGAGCTCTTTGAGTTTTTGATTCTGCTTTCACCTGTCAAAGAAGCTCATGGACATTATAAGTTTGAAAAAGAATGTTAGGTGATCTTGACAAAAAGGAAAACATATTAGAAAAAAGTGAAGTCCTTCAGAAAAATCTGGAAAGATTTATATGAACTGATGCTGAGTAAAGTGAGCAGAACCAGGAGAACATTATACACAGTAAGAGCCACAGTGGGCGAGACTGTATCTGATAAACTTAGCTCTTCACAGCAAGGCAAGAACCTAAAACATTTCCAAAGGACTCATGATGCAAAATGTCACCTACTTCAGAGACAGAACTATAGAGTCAGAACACAGAATGAAGCAGTCTAAATTATTTTCTAATTTGCATAGAGCATCACAATCCCCTCTCTAAAAATAAATCAGATAAGTATTTACTAAGTGTTTGCTATGTCTCAGGCTCTGCGCTAAACACTTTACAAATATTTCATTTAGCCTTCACAAAAGCACTCCAAGGTTGGTGCTATTATGCTCGCCATTTGACAATTGAAGAAACTGAGGCAGATGCAGGTTAAGTTATTTGCTCCAGGTCACAGAGTTGTGTCTAAGACTGGCTTGGAACTCGGGTCTTCTGGACCCCAGGACTAGACCTTTATCCACTGAGTCACCTAGTACAGGCTGGATGACCACAGAGGTCCTTAACATTTACAATTCCATAAGTTCCACGGCATTCTTTCTAGCTATAACACTTTTTAAACCCATGATTCTCTTCTTTTATCTTGTCCATGATCATAGTAACGATGTTTGAACTGACCTCCTTCTTTCTCCTCCCCCAAAACACTTCGAAATCTATATTGTCAGTGTCCTAAATACGCTCAACGCTCTTCTCCTTTAATTCCTAAAAAGGGGGAAATTTTCACGGAAGGGCAACAATTACAGAAGCATAGAATGTCACAATTGGACTATATCCCTAACTGAGAATTCTTTGCATACCATCCCTGGCAAGCAGTCATCCAGGCTTCTCTTTAGGACCTCCAACAAAGGTGAACCTCTTGAGGCAGTCCACTCCACTCATGGATAGTTTTAAGGAAGTTTTCTTTCTATTGGACTAGAATCTACTTCTTAGAAACATATCTTAAAAAATAAACAAGAGAAATACACTGAGGCAATTCAGGGGTTGTAGAGAGCCCAGAAATCTAGAAGGGATAGGGAGACATTTGGAGATAGTAGCAAGAGGAAATAAGGTAATGAATTGAATTTGATCACTGGATTTTTTTTTGTGGATGGACACCTGGGGATTCACAGGAATATGCCAGCTCAAAATGAAAGTGAGACAAACATATTTTTGTCTCATCACAAGGAAATGTGAGAAGTCCATCCAAAATAAAATATGCTTCACTCTGAAACTCCCAGTGAACAAATACAGTAAACAAGCAGAACACACAGGCAGTTTTCTCCCAGAATTAGCCACAAGGGACAGCCAAGGAGCTATCAAAAAGAAGACAATATATAAAAGATCTATCTTCAAACAAGTCTTGAAGGAAAAAGAATGTTCAAGTAAGCAGGATAGACAATGTCATGTTCTTATATCTGCCTATCAATCAAATGAGTATTTATTAAGCACCTATTGTGTACCAAGCACAGAGATCAAGGGAATGAAAATATGGCAAATAAAATTATCTCTACTCTCTTTTTTATTTTTAACATTATATTGACTTATTTTAATTTTGCTTTCCAAACACTTCCCACTTCCTGAGAAGGATCTTGCAACAAAGCAAAATAACTAAAGAAAATGAATAATATACTGTGATCTGATCTGTGCCTTGTACTATTTAACATTCTTATCAGTGATAAAAGCATAGATGGTATGTTAAGCCAAGTGGCAAATGACACAAAGCTGGGAGAGACAACTAACATACTGGCTGACAGAGGAACTTGATGGGCTAGAGCACTGACTGGAATCTAATAACATGAAAATACTCAAGAAGTTTTGAATCATGAGGAAAAACATGTGGGTGGATTTTTTCTGTTATAGATATTTAACAGTGATAAATGTAAAGCATTCCACTTTGATTCAGAAATTAGCTTCCCAAGTAGAAGAAGTAGGGTTAGACAGCAGTTCTTATAAATACCTGGGGCGGGGGGAGAGGAGTGGAAATCAAGCTCAATACCAATCATCAGTGTCATGTGGGAGCCAAAAAAAGCTAGTGTGATTTTATCCTGCTTTGGGAAGGGCAAAGTTTCCAGGAACAGAGAGATGATCATGTCACTCTACTCTACCCTAGTAAGACCTCAACTGACCATGCTTATTTCTGGGTTCAAAAGATCATTGAAATATCCCAAGAAGGACAACAAAGATGAGAAGAGACCCTGAGTCTATGTCTTAGTGGAATCAGCTGAAGGGATGGAACGTTTAATGTAGTGATATGACAGTTGTCTTCAAGTACTTGAAGAACTGTCATGTGAAGGAGTGAGTCTATTTCACCTGGGTCTGTTTCGCCCTAGAAGGTGGAACCAAGAACAATGGGAGGAAGTGGTAAAGAAGCAAATTTGGACTTGATACGGAAAAGAACTGGGCACTGGACCCAGAGTCAGAAAAACCCAAGTTCAAATTTGACCTCAGATGTAATGCCTGTGTGATCCTGGACAAGTCACTTAACTTGTTTGCCTCAAGGTTTTTTTTCATCTGTAAAATGAGGATGATAATAGTACCTATATCCCAGGTTGTTATGAGAATCAAATGAGGTAACTGTAAAGCACTTTGCATAGTGCCTGACACAGATATAAATGTTAGTTATTGTTACTGTTATTGTTGTCTTATATTATAGCTGTCAAAAAATAAATGACATACCTTAAGATGGACAGAATTCCATATCCTTGAAAGTCTTCAACTTGAGGCTGGTCAAGCACTTGTCAGATGTGTGATAGTAGGAATTCATTTTGAGTATGGGTTGAACCACATGGCCACTGAGGTCCCTTCTAACACATAAATTTGTTTATTATAATTCTTTACTTGATCAGAAACATTTAAGAACTAGGTTCCAAATATGCATAAACCATTTGTTGTCCATGTCATGATAATGTCCTGACAATCTCCTGTAGCCTTGGATGTTGGCAGTGCTAGGGGTGGAAGTAAATCACTACTAAAGGACTTTTACACATAGAAACTATATCTTCTATCTTCTATAGCATCTTTTATTCATGTCCTTTCTTCCCCTACACTCAGCAACAGGGATGTCCAAAAGGGAATTAATATGATCCTCCACTCATACCTAATGCTTTCTCCAGTACTCTAATGGCTATTTTTGGCTTTCATCAAGAGTTTAAAAAGATGCAGTGACTGAGGCCAGCCAAACTTTACTATCTCAGAACAGCAAGAATAAGCAAATAAAGGAAAAGAAAAACAAAAATGAATGGAAAGGAAACCTCTACAGGAAAACTACCAGAGAGATGAAAGAAAAAGCAAGAAGAAAACCCGATACAACAGTATCAGGGTTTTGCTTGTGTGACACAAAGGAGATATTTTGATAGCACTTTTTCTCCTTAAATTGCTTTGTATTTTTCTCCATACTTATCTATGTACAAACTGTTTCCCCAACATAATGTAAGCTTCTTGAGGAAGACTGCTTCATTTTTTTTTACTTTGTTCTTAGAACATTAGCTTCCACATTTTAGAGCTTAATAAGTGTTTGTTTACTTGATGAAATAGTGCAGGGTGAAATATATATATGTGTGTGTGTGTGTGTGTGTGTGTGTGCATGCACGTATGATACATACACACACACACACACACACACACACAGAAGAAAGGAATAATCATGCAAAATCCACAAAAAAAAAGAGCCATACAGGAGAATGGAATAGCCACAAGAAAGTATGAAGTGATTGAAAAATTAAATAAAATGACTGAAGAGAGAGATATGGAACTTTCAAACAAAAGCATGGATCGTAGAGTTTTTTAAAGAGCAAAGTCAGTAGACAGAAAAATTGGAGCAACATATGTAGAAGATAAAGTTAAGGACTTAAAGCAATCTAATACTTATTGATAAAACAAAAAAAATCATATGTTGTATTTTATAAAATTGCAAGATAGATTTGCCCAGTGCTGGTACTTAAGAACAAATTTGTAGGGCAAAAGAATCTATAAGACACTAATAGTAACGAACTTTACATTTGTTTCTTTGAGAAATGTAGTCACCAAGATCCAGAAGTTCTACATGAAAGATAAAGCTGTTGCTTATCCCTAGTTTTCAAAGAGGACCTATTACATCTCAGGGTGATGGATTAGATTTAAGTGACGTAGAGTTACACAAAGTTGTCACTCTCACTCTGTCTTCCAGAGTCATGTAAGTCCAGTGGCAAGACAATAGTCAAGATGACTGATGCCATTGCCAAAGAGAAAATATTACAAGTTGGCATACACACGTTCATATACCAAGTAATTCCAGTCCATATCCAGCAAGTCTTCTCAATTAAGAAAAAAATGAAAAGAAGTCCTGGAATGTAATACACAGAACAAAACAAACAAGAAAGAAAAATGGTTTGCATACAACTTTACCTGGGGTGTGCTCCCTTCCTCTAAAGCCAATTTGAAAAGTTTACAGTGCCCTAGGGATCCCATAATTCCCCCAGTGGTTATGTTACTATCTCTTGCTCCCTTTCCTCAGAAACCTAGAAAGAGTAAAACTTTATCCCAGGGTTTCCTCACTCCAACAGAAACACTCCAGAACAACCCAATTCTATTGGCCATCCATTTGGCCTAGGGGCTACATTTCTGGTTAAGCTTGGGTGGGGACAGAAGGGAGGAAAAATGAATCAAGCTGTAGATATATAACACATTGTCTTCCTTTTTTTCTTCCTTCGTTTTTTCTTTCCTTCCTTCCTTTCTTCCTTCCCTTCTCTTTCTTTTTTCCTTCTTTTTGTCTCACATATTCTATCATTCTTACTTTCTTTTTGTTCTTGTGTTTATTTTATTTTCTTATTCTTTCATTCATGTTAAAATAAAATATATCAACAAATATTTATTTTAAAATGTATTAAATGAGATCGACCAAAGAACAAGTCCAACATTTTTTTTTCGTCTTCTAGAATTTAGCAGGACACTGTTTACAAAGTATCCTCTCTTAACACAGTCTTTGGCCCATAGTAAGGATTTAATAAATGCTAATTGACTCTACAGTAATTTCTGGTCCTGAACATGTATAATATTTCTCTATATTGTTTTTCCTCTCAACAACTAGCCTGCTTGGGAAGAAAAACAAGTAGTGAGCTATATGGTCAAATATATTGTCAAAGCAACTATGAATAATTGGTTTCATGATCAACAGATATGTGGTGATTTTTCATTTTATTACCAAGCTAAACATGAGTGGAGAGAGAAATAAAAGTACAGAAGGTCAAGAAGATACATATACAGGAAAAAAATTTTGGTATATTTCTGTGGTGAGGAAAATTCATTCATTATGTATGGACTATAGATGGTATATAGAAAGGCAGAATGATGTAGTGGACAAAAGACTAGCCTTGGAGTGAAGTCCAAGGCCTGTCTTTGAAACCCAAAGGTTGTGTGTCTGAAGACCCCCATGTCACCTCTCAATGAGCTAGGTTCTCCCATCATAAATTAAAGAGTAGTGTGGATTTTCATTGGTAGAAGGAATTGCCCTATTTCAGGTCTAGACCAAAAACTGCAGCAACAAGAACAAAAAGTACTGAAATGCCATTTGGAAACGTTGGTTGAACTGCTTAGAGTCTCGAACTTCTACTTTCTCAACCTTGCGTAAGCCCAAGGTAACAAGAGGAGGTTTCTGTTAATAAACTCAGCTCCGTGGCACTGTATTGGAAGATGAAATCTTCCAATTGCAATTCTCTTCATCCCAGGAAAGGGAAGTATACATGAGGATGGAGGCACTGTAGACCTCTGTTGAAGTTGCACTGAGCTTCAATAGACCAGAGAATGAGGCATAAGGGGCCACACTTGAATCTGAAGATGATTTACCAAAGGGCCCTTCCTACTCTCTGAGCTGGTGGGAAACTATTTATCAGCCAAAAAAAGTTTTCCTCAACCCTATCTCATTTGCAGTAAGATTTCAGAGTGGGTCAAAGGTTTTGGAGTCAGAAGGATTGAGGTCCCTGTGATCCTTTGATAGCATCATAAAACTAAATGCAGAAGGAACATTGTTCTTCAGTCAAGTTCTCCACTCTTCATGACCCCAATTGGGGTCTTCTTAGCAATGATACTGGAGTGATTTGCCATTTCCTTCTCCAGTTCATTTTACAGATGAGGAAACTCAAGCAAACATGGTTAAGCTACTTGCCAAGGGTCACATAGGTATTAAGTGTCTGTGGCCATATTTGAATTTGGGAAGATGAGTTTTCTCTATCCATTGTGACAACTAGCTGCCCTGGAAGGAACATTAGAAGTCCTCTAATCCAATTTCTTCATCCTAAAAATGAGAAAGCTAATTAAGTGACTTTCTTATTATCTAGTCCAAATCCAGTTTCTTTCTCCAGTGGATTAAGGCTGACAGAGATTAAGTGACTTGCCCAGGGTCATATAGCTAGTAAGTGTCTGAAGACACATTTAAATTCAGATCTTCCTAACTACAGGTCCAAAGTATATAGGGTGTTCAAGGAGTACTAGCATCTCTGGTACAAGGGCTTGCTGAACCCCTTTCAGGATTGCTCATCTACCTTTGGTGTCCACCTAGCTATGTCTTCAAAATGCTATAGCAAATAGGCTTAACCAGGTTGGGGGTAACCAATAGGTGTCAAACCCATTGATGAGTTGTAGGATGTTGACCCTAAGCATGTAAAGACTTCCCCAGGCAGAACGGGAAGCTGAGAACTATTTGTACAAATAGCCATGAAAGTGGCTAAAGCAGGGGCTGTGGAGTGCTTAGAACTTGGTCAGACATGGAAGACACCAAGGTCATCCACCGCATCCTGGGTTTTCGCCAGGCATCTTGACTTTTGTCTTGCCACTAGACTTCAATGGCTCTGGAAGAGAGGGTGAGGCTGATGCTTCATTTAAATCCAATCACCCATGAGTCAAGGCATCACCATGTGATATCATTGGTCCTCTTAGAAAACGAATGACAAAACAAGTTCAAATTCATCATTTAAATGAGCAATAAAAGTGAAACTGAGGTCACAGTGTAGTGAATAACAGTGCTATAATGTAGCTTTATACATGACACTTTAAGTGATGCATAATGCTTTCAAATATTATTTGTATATCCCAACATCTCTGGGAAGTAGATGTTATTATTATCCCTATTTTATACATGAGGAAACTGAGGCAGATAATTTAGTGCCCGCCCAGGGTCACACAGCTAAGAAGCATCTGAGGCAGAATTTGAACTTAAGAGAAGAAGGAGGAGGAGGAGAAAGAAGAGGAGAAAATATTATTATCATAAACATCGATATAGAGCTTTAAGTTTTGCAAAGTACTATACATACTATCTTATTTGAACCTCACAACAACCTTATGAGTCAAGTACTATTATTATCCTGGTTTTACAGATGAAGAAAGTGAGGCTAAAAGAGATTAAATGACTTACCCAAGGTCCCAATAATTATTTTTTAAGGTGGGATCTGAACTCATTATTTTTACCATTTTCTATAGTAAGTGGGCTTGCCTTCACTATAGGTCTTTACACAAGAGGTAGCTGACCACTCACTACATGATGTAGAGGGGATTCTCGTTCCTGGAGATTTGGTACAGCTAATTTCTGAGATTCTTCACAAACCT
Organism: Notamacropus eugenii; assembly: GCF_028372415.1. Lineage (NCBI taxonomy): Eukaryota > Metazoa > Chordata > Mammalia > Diprotodontia > Macropodidae > Notamacropus > Notamacropus eugenii. The sequence continues at coordinate 468,893,498 of NC_092874.1, read as the reverse complement.
AAGAATTAGTGACTATGGTTAGAAAACTGTTTATCACAATTCATCAGATTTGAGTTAGTTTGTGATGACCCTTGAACTTTCCTTTAGAATACCTGCCAACCAGAAGGCTAGGAAACAGTGCTAAGTACTTACTTCCTGGCCCTTCTCTTTCATTTCCTGCCCTGACTCCTCCCTTTCCTTCTCAATCAACCACTTCTGTCTAATAAATTGCCAAGGTCAATTCTAAATCAACACATGTCTTTCATCCTCCCCCTCCATTAATTCACATAACCACTCAGTTATTTGACAGTAATAATGATGTTTCCTTACTTTTGATGTTCTTATGATGGCATTAGATTGGTCAGCATTCAAATTGTCTTCTGTCTTATCTTGTAGAAATTCATGATTTTCTGTAAACATCCAATGAGAGTCTAGCCAAAATGCTAGACAACTTCCTCTCACTTTTTTCATATTTCACAGAAAGGAATGAAGCACTTGGTCTGTCCATCTGTCATCTTCCACTTTTGAAATCTGGATGGCCTATTCATCTTGCCAATTGCACATGCCCTTGATAATGTCCTTTCTCTACTTGTCCTATATAAGTCATTATTGATCACATACTGACCTGGTACAAATGTATCTAAAAAATGCCTCTGCTCAGAAAACTTCATTTATCCCCCAGTGCTTGCCTAACAAAGTTCAAAGTCATCTACCTTGCATTCAAAGCCCTCCACAATCCTGGGCCACCTCAAATATACAGTTAGGGTCTACTTTAGGGAGAGGACTTAACTAGTGGCTGTCATGTGTAGGGATGTATATGTGTATATATTATAAACCTGAGTAGAGTAGTTCACAGTGGTAAGTCTGAAAGTGATTCACATTGACATGAATAAATATCTCTAGAATCTCCTCTGCCTACCCTTCTCCAAAAGATACTTGGATTATCAGGAGGGAAGTGGATATTGATGTCAAAAAGCTGGCCACTCTACTCTTCTCAGAGAAAAGGTGCTGGGCTAGAATTTTATATATACCCATACCCATTTATACATCTACACATACACATATATACACACATGCATATATACATACACACATATACATATACACATGTACATAATTAGAATTTGTGTGTGTGTTCATCCTTCATTGCCAAAGAAGACCATGCCATCAGAGAAATAATGACATGACTTGCACTTGACTTTGTTTTGAGTGAGGGAGGGCTGTGCAGGTCACCAGCCTCACTTCTCCTCCAGAGCCATCTGAATCCAGTGACCAGATATTCATCAGGATGACTGGAGATGAACCAGGATGAGGCAAGTGGGGTTAAGTGACTTGTCCAAAGTCACACAGCTAGTGAGTGTCAAGTGTCCGAGGTGAGATCTGAACTCAGATCCTCCTGACTCCTGCACTGCTCTATCCACTGTACCACCTAGCTGCCCAAGTAGAATTTATTTACACCCACATACATATACATATTGAGTCCCTGAGTATTATTAGCCTAGCTCACATAATTTTTAGATTTAAGCTGAGCTCCTGATTGCTGTCTCTTAGTGGGGAAGAAATGCCCCTAAGCTGTAAGCCTTGTTTCTCTTCTCACCAAACACCAGTTATACAAAGATGAATGTTAAGTAAACTCATTTATCAAAACTAATAGGAAACAGGAATAAGAGAAACTGTACACAGGAGACTATGGCAGACAATATACAGAGTGAGTGAGTTCTTCCAATAGGAGTGCAATATCTTAGTTCAAACAAGATATACAATCCCAGACCTCACTAAAAGAGAAATTACCTCAAGTCTTTAGAGAAGTAAGCTGTGGACAGAGACCACATGGAGGGGCTAGCTCCTCTGAATGTCGATCTAATTTTCCAGGGACCTGTGTACTGAGTAGGATGTTAGTAGTGAAGAGTATTTGGAGAATATTGATTTCAAGAGGGAATTTTTTAAATTGGCCTTTATATAGAATGTTCAAGATCCAAAGAAAGAGTCTAGGGCAGCAATTTTTAAAAACATCAGATTGACCATAATGATGGGTTTAGTTCTTTTCCTTTTTTTTCTTTTTTCATAAAAAAGACAAAAAATAATCTAATAGTTCTTTGACTTCTTTATCCCTTCCCACTTTCACAGTGATGGTGGTGAAGTGATAGAAATTCTTATTTCATAATCACTTGTAAATTGCTGTGTGTGTGTCTGTGTGTGTTTCCCTCCATTGGTTAGAGACAAGTTCTCAAAAGATGAAGAGATCCATCATTCCTGGGACTAGGGAGATCATCCTCCTACTTCGCTTGAACTTGGTAAAGTCCAATCTGCTCTATGATACTCAATTCTGGAGGACACATTTTAGTGAAGACATTAGTATGCTAGAAAGCACTCAGGGTAGGGATATCAGGATTGTGAAGGGCATCAGTAGAATACAAAGCAAAATAAGCTCCAAGTGAAAATAAACATTAATAACTGGGAATAGGAGGAAAAGCTTTTGGAAGGAGGTTGTTTTTAAAGTTGCAACCTGACCTGAAAGACAGATATTAATTCAACTAAAGAGGAAGAAGATGGAAGGAACACTGGAATGTTCAAGTGATGTACATAAATACTGGGAGTTTAGAGGAGAGAGGTCATTGTGCATTCCTGAATGAATTCAGATTTGAGCCTCATTCAGTTTCAATAGCGCAGAAGTGAACAGGCTATGGAATGACCTCTTGCCACCAGGATACGTCAGCAATGGATGAGGCTGACTCAGTCAGTACTTGGATGCTTCCCCTATCTGTCATCATTTCCTCAGTTTGAAAAACACCCATGCCTCTTCTTTCTGGGGGTCTTGACCAAAATCTGGGTAATCCTGAGTACTCACTGCCTCCCTATCTACCACCTTCTCAGTAGAAGGAAGCAGTGTGGTCTAGTGGGAAAAGCACCCAATTTAGATTTAAGAAAACCTAGACCTGGGTTTGAATCCTGACTCAGTCACTTACCTCATATATGACTATGGGCAAGTCACTTTATTTCTTCTACAAAGTGATGAATTTGGACTAAATGGCCTCTGAGGTCCTTTCCATTTTAAATCTTTGATTCTACAAAGTAGAAGGAGATCCATGAAGGATTGAAGGTTATTTTTCATCCTTTCATCATCTGCCATGGTCCTTTGACCCATCATCACCTCCTAACCTTGATTTTCAACATTCTGTATAAAGGACAATTCAAAGAATTCCCTCTTGAAATCAATGTCTCCTCAAGGCAAGACCATAATCTCACAGATTTAGAGGTAGCAGTCATGGCAGAATTTAAGTAGTACAATGCTCTCCTTTATAGAAGAGGAAATTGAGGCCAGGAGAGGCTACATTTCTTATCCAAGTTCTCCAAGAGATCAGAAGAGTGAAGGTCCAACTTCATTCTTCTTGGAGATCGTCTCTTCCTGTGACTTCTATGACATGCCCTCTCCTCTTCTCTTATCTGTCTGGTTCCTTCTTTTCAGTCTCCTTTGCAGGATCAATCCCCATTCTGCCTTGGATCAGCATGGCAATGCTCAATACTCCATAGGGATCATTTTTTTCCCTCTGTACTCTGCTTAGGGTGTCTCCTGACCAATTCTAAGGAATAAAAGCTACCAATTACATAGCAATTTAAAGTTTCCAAAGTACTTTACATTTGTAATCTCCTTTGATCCTGACAACAGGAAAACATGTTGAAGGCAGACAGGCTAAACCAGCTTGAGGGTAACTGATAGACCTCAAACTTATCAGTGAGTCAGGAAGATACCTACCACAAGCATGTGAAGACTTCCCACGCAGAATGGGCAGATGAAAACAATTTGTTCCAACAGTCATGAAGGCAGGTAAAGCAGGTGCTATGAGAAAGCTTAGAACTGGGTCTAAAATCATCCACTGCATTCCAGTGGATTTTGAGGATAACTCTAGAGGAAAGAGTGAGACTGATGACTTCGTGCAACTCTGCTTCAATTAAATCCAAAGGATATGCAAAAGTCACATGACTAATACTCATTGAGATGTAGCATTGTATAAAGAGGTTATGTTAGTCATTCTGTGAGAGTTCAGAGCTAGGTTGTGACTGGGTAAATATACAAATACACACCACCCTAGACATTGAGTTCACTGCTTTCTAGTGAAAGGTAAAGCTGAGAAATGGAAAGTTATAGACTCACTGGTAACCAAAAAGAACATGACACTCAGCTATCTGTCTATCAGTGAGATAGATGTTCACAACTCACTGGAGTAAGTAAATCAGGGATTCTCATTGCTACTCAGTTGTTACAACTCCTGTGAGCCTTTTTCCTTCTCCATTGTAGCAAAATCTTTTATTATTATTATTTTTTTATTTCCTCACAATCTATGTATGTTCTGGGCATTAGCATACTTGAAATATATTTTCATAAGATGCTATTTTATATTTTACATAAATTTTATGTTTATGTTCCATTTCCTTTTATGCATTTTCTGATTATGCCTTTGTCAAAATATTTTGGAGACATTCTGCTTCCCAGAGCTAAGACTCAGCAAGTAGGCTGTGCCCTGAGCTTGGCATAACAACAATCCTCTGCACTCTGGGTGAAAAGTGTATTGCTTTTATTAGGTGTTCACTGAGGAATTTATGTTTGGAGCTCCCTCTATTTACCAGGGACCTGAGAAGCATTCATGATGCCTTTTGGCATGCTCGCAATCCCTGCTTCTTATAGCAGTTAAGTGAACTGAACCAGGTACTACACTCCTGTTACCACCACACTAATTCCAGTTCTGTACCCTGCTGAGACAATCAACTTGGATACGGTTCCCACAGGAATCAACAATGCCTGCATTGTCCATGTGTGAGCCTGCCATGAGAACAGCTAAAAATGATTTTGTCATGGTCCAGCCCACTCATGGTATTTTATGTGTATAAAGCATTGCTGTGCCCCAGCATGTTCAGCCTTCCTCAGGATATATTTTTCTTCTTGGGAATTGTTTCCACTGTGCTTTTAGAATTTCATTTTCATTACATATTCAATTCCCTTGAAGAATTTTAAACTGTGGGATATTATTTATCCTTTCTTGAACATTTTCATATCTGTTCTTCTAAATCTTTAGTATATCCTACATTCTGCCCAGCTTCTTCTCTTTCTCTGTCACACCATCTAAGGTAGAGTTCTCATCTACCCCCAAGTTTTCCATCATTCTACTCCAGTGAGATTAAGGACCATAATAATGTTTCACCTCATTAGTTTCTCTACATTTTCAAGTATAAGACCCTCTCTGGGCTACTTCTTAATTTACATTAACATGCACAGGCTGGGCCCCTAGAGGCATGACTACTACCTTAAATTCCAGGAGTAACCATGTAGATGACTACCCTACTATTGTAGGTCACAAGCTCTCACAGGCATACTTCTCATTAAAAATCAGCCCATAGATTCAATCAAACTCTTAACAAAGTTATACATGAATAGAGTTTTTTAAAAGTACAAGTCATTACCAGATGAACCAAGGGATATAACTTTATTCACTCTCAGTAAGTGCCTATTGAGTGATTTAATTTGACTTTCCCACAAATATACAGTGTCCATGGAAAGAATGGGCTCCAAGTGAAGCACCTATGTAAAGAATACATGTAGCAAAATGTAACTCACAATTCCTGGCACTGGAAGTCCTTTCTAAAGGGTCCTCCTACAAATCTCCTTGGGTATTGCTCTTTGGTAATAGAGTAGCTCATCTGGGCTCCAAGAACTGGCTTCTTTCTTGAAATCGTAGCTGGTATTTTTAACCATCACAAGAGGTCAAGTGTCTTGAAACTTTCTCTCTCGGGTATGAGGTATCTTTGGTGTGTCTCTCTGCTACCTGCTAGTTATCCTGTCTTAGTCATCCAGTCTCTCTGACAGTGTATGGTCAATGGGAAAAGAGTCAGAGAGGTATGATAACACCCCTTCTGAGCTTATCTCCCCCCCCCTTCTTGCTCCCCTTTGGAATAGGTGCAAGGGTCTGTGGCCACAAACATGTGGAATCTTCCACCGCTAGAAGGGTAAACTGCCAAAAATATAGCTTATTTGCTCGTCCAATCAGCTGTTTACTTCTTGAAGCAATCAAAAAAGTTCATACCTAAAAGTTATCACAAGGCATAGACAAATCCTGCTTACAGATTAAAACTACACCATGTGTTATTATACTGTTTTAGGGATATAAGAAAATGCCTTAACCCCTACTACTCTGCTGATTGATTGAATTAAGATACCTGCACCTTCTGAGCTTATGTTACTACAAGTGAAAGCCAGACAACACCTCCTTTCCAGATTGACAGAAAGATGAAATTATAACTATTATTATTATGGAATAAACAATTCCATGGCACCTACTGTATATGCCAAACCTGCTACATGCTTTACAGATATCTCATTTGATCCTCACAACAATTCTTCAATATAGGTACTATTATTATTCCCACTTTCCAGTAGAGGAAACTGAGGTGAACAAATCTAGCAACTTACACAAAATCACATAGCTAGTAATTATCTGAGGATGGACTTGAAATCAGGTCTCCCTGCCCTCTCCACTGTGCCATCTACTTGCCATGGTTATTATTATTCATACTAATGAGAATCAGCATGGCTTAATGGGAAGAGTGCTGTTCTTTTAGTCAGGAATATAGGAGTTCAAATCCTGCCTTTAACACTGAGCAAGTCATTTAAGCTCTCAGTGCCTCAGGTAATTTTCTAAGACCAGAAGTTCAATAACAGTTGACTCACTGCTCTAGTAGAGTGAGAACCCAGTTCATTACACCAGTGAAATCACATATGTGAACCAAAACTAGTAGTATGATTAGCACCATTACAGCATGGTATTTATATCACACTTCAACATTTTCAAAGCATCTTCCATAACTCATGTGACTTGAGCCTCCCAACAAATCTACAATTGATTCTTGTTGTTGTTCAGATGTTTCAGTTGTGTGCAACTCTTTATGATCCCATTTAGGGTTTTCTTGGCAAAGGTACTGTAGTGGTTGCCATTTCCTTCTCCAGCACATTCTACATACGAAAAACTGAAGCAAACAGAGTAAAGTGAGTTGCTCAGGGTGACACAGCCATTAAGTGTCTGGGGCCACTGGGTAATGCTACAAATATTACTTCCTTCATGAAAAAACTCAAGTTTAGAGAATTTCAGTGAGTGTCTCATGGGACTATGCAGTAGCAGAGGGAAAATTTGAACCTTGATTCTTGTGTCTGCAAGTCTAGCACTGTTTACTCTCTATCACACTGCTAAGAAATTCCTTCCTACTTTGAAATAAACTGTTTCTGTTTTCTGAATCTTGGCAACAAAACAGCTGAGAGCTATTTTCTCTCTTTTATTTATCCTAAGGGTCTCTGAACCAATAAATTAATCACAGTTAAGTGTCCATTGAACTATGTAAACCTCAGGGGAATGGGGCAGCAGCTGAGCTCTGTTGACAGCACATTAGGAAATATTTTTTTTAAACGTTATCAAGGTCTTTAGCTAATAAGTCTTTCAGTTGTATAATAAAAGTATCTTGAAAAATTATTATTGCTTAAAGATATTCCCTGTATCTCATGCAGGGACTTAGTGGGAAAGAAGTTCTATTCCAGGGATGGGGAGCCTGTGGTCTCAAAGCCACATGCAGCCTTCTAAATTCTTAAGTGCGTCCTGTTGACTGAATTCAAATTTTACATTATGTTTGTACAATGCAACATTTTACAAACATTCTGTAAAATTTGGATTCAGTCAAAAGGCCACACTTAAGAATCTAGAAGATCACATGTGGTCTTAAAGCTGCGGGTTCCCCACCCCTATAGACCCTGGTGGACCCATAAAACATGCCCCCTTTTCAAGACTATTCCTCTGACCAATACGGAAATTCATAGACCAATGGCTATGTTTCATCCACCACACCTGGACTTTCACAGATACTCCACGCTGTCTTCATCAGCAATGTCTCCTATCCCCATGTCTGAGGCCTCTATGTGGTTAAATGGTAAGATAGGCTCTATGGCAAGGCAGGCCTGGACCACTGAGCCAGTCATGAAGTATGGCTGCTCTCATTGCAAGTTCAGTGGGCTGGAAAATTCATTTTCTCCAAGCTACTACTGGATTTGGAGCTAAAACAGGCTGCCACAAGAACCGAAGGAAACAAAAATAATATCAGCATTCCCTGGAGTACAACTCAACAAACACTCACTCTGGATGGCCCACTAAGAAGCAGTTCCGAAGATGTCTCAAGCAGAATACCTCTTTTGGAACAAAAGCTCTGAGTCCAAGGAGTGTAGTAGTGAACCAAACATGGGGCTACAAACAATGACTTCTCTCCCCTTCCCTCCAGTTAATCTGCCATGCTGCCTGTCCATAATACACAGGAACTTGGAGTGAGGAAGACCTTCATTCTAATCTGCCCAATCCTGGGCAAATTCTTTAGTTCCTTAGCCTTTCATCTGTAAAATGAAAATAATAATAACAGCTATTCCAAAGGGCTGTTGTGGGGATCAAAAGATATTACAAATGCAAAGCACTCTGCAAACCTTAACACACTATATAAGCCGTAGCTATCTTTATTGGGAGTCAGTTTGGAGACCCTCTACAAGAAGAGTGTAGAGAAGAGAAATCACCTCAGAGTACAGAGTTTTGTCATGGTGATCCGAGGGCAAATGGGGAATGATCCTGCCAAGGAGACTGAAAGGGAAGGACCAGGCAGATAGGAGAACCAGGAGAGGGCAGTGTCTTAGAAACTACAGGAAAAGAAGGTTTTCAAGAAGAAAGAAGTTGAACCTTGGCTCTTCTGATCTCTTGGTGACCTTGGATAAAAATTTAGCCTCTCTAGGTCTCAATTTCCTTTTTTTGTAAAGAAGGCCATTGGACAAAATGGTCTCTATGGTCACTTCAAGCTCTAACTCTATGACATTATAATCTCACCTTGAAGAGAGAATGGCCTCTAGGTAATGACTGATCAAAGGACCATCACACACCATGAAATCAAGAAAAAATAGTCCTTGATCCTTCATGGGTCTCCATCTACTTCATAGAATCAAAGTTTTAGAAATGGAAAGCACCTTGAAGGCCATTTAATCCAAATCTATCACTTTACAGATGAGGTAAAGTGAATGATTGTCTCAGTGACTGAGCCAGGTTTCAAATTCACACCCACAGTGCCATACTACCTCCTTCTGTTGAGATGGTGGCACAAAAAAAAGGCAGTGGGTATTCAGGATTACATAATTTTGGGACCAGAGACCTATAGGAAGAAGGCTCCTGGATGTTTTACTAACCTGAAGCTTTGGAGGAATTGCCATCAAAATTCAACTCACAGATCCATGGTAGAATCCAAGTGTTACTTGTGATGATGTGTGTGATGAGATTAAAGGTAGAATGGTCAGCTTATTGCCTTGCCAAAACAGCACAGAGTATTTCTTCTGCCTTTAATAATGATTGGTTTGGCCTCATCCAGTACTGATGCAGCCTGTGGTTCTGCCATAGCCTGTCTGGTCAATTCTATGTTATTGAAATTAAATGAATACCAAAATTAAATTTACTAAAGAGCACACAGTTATCTCGATCCTTTACACTCTCATTATTTACCTAAAAATGCCACTTTGCAATCGATCATTTTGGATATTCTATTTTGTCATTCATTATGCTATTATCACACTTTTCATAGGCACTTGCCATGTCTCCTCAACTAGACTGTAAGCTCCTTGGGCTATCCTCCTATGGATTCTGCCAACCCCTGCAGCCTCTTTCACTATACCCTGTACCCAGCAGCTGTTCAATAAATGCGTGCTGATTGATTTTCTGTTTACGGGAACAGTGTGTTGCAATTCAAAACAACAATTATTTATTGAGTGTCTATTATGTGATCTGAATTGCAGGGCATAGAAAAAGAAGTTTGAAACACAGCCTCTGTCTTAAGAGGAATTTAAAGGCACAAAATTACATAATCAGAGAACCTCTGAACTGGAACAATCCTCAGAGACCACTTAGTCCAACCAGTACCCAAACAAGGATCCCATCTCCAACCCATACAACCAGGTTCAAACTTGATCATCCAGGCTTTGTTCAAGTGAGAGCAAGGTCACTCTTCCAAGGTTGTCTCTTTCCTTTTGGGATAGGCCTAATTGTTGTAAGGATTTTTCTTACTTCAAGTATAAATTTGAATTTTTACAACTTCCACCCATTATCCCTAGTAATACTGCCTAAAGTCAATCACAAATGGCAATCTAACAAAAAAGGTCATATTTGAATTCCTCATGATAGCCCTGAAAACAGCTCTCATGCCTTCTCCTCCAAGCCTTTTCTTCTGTAGACAGAGCATCTCTAGTTCCAATAGATAACAGATATAGCATGATGTTAAAGTCCTTCATTTTCCCAATATCCCTACCCTGATTGTTGCTTTCTTTTTAATTTTTTGGTTATTTCTAACATTTGAGTTTTTTTTTAATTTTTGAATTTCAAATTCTCTTTCTTCATCCTACCTCTATCCCACCCATTGTGAAGGTAGGAAATGTGATATCAATAATATGTAGCTCCAAATTGCTCTCCAGAATGGTTGGAGCAGTTCATAATTCCGCCAAGCATGAATTAGTGTCTCAATTTTCCCATATCCCTTCTAACATTTATCATTTTCCTTTTCTGTCATATTAAACAATCTGAAAGGCATAAGGTAGTACCTCAGAACTGTTTTAATTTACATTTCTCTAATCAGTAGTGATTTAGACCATTTTCCCATATAACTAAAGATAGTTTCAATTTCTTCTGAAAACTGACTCTTCATATCCTTTGGTCGTTTATCAATTAAGGAATGAGTCACTTTCTCAGTTTTCTACATATTTGAGAAATCAGAGAAATTTGTGTAAACTTTTCCCAGTTTCATGCTTTCCTTCTAATCTTGACTGCATTAGTTTTGTTTATGACAAAGCTTTTTAATTTCATGCAATCAGAATTATGTATTTTACTTCCTATGATCCTCTCTATCTCTTGTTTGATCACAAATTTTTCTCTTAGCCACAGATCTGACAGGAGAAATTTTCCATGTTCTCCCAATTTGCTCATCATATCACCCTTAATGTCTTTATTCACGTACCCATTTTGATTTTTATCTTGGCATGTGTTGTAAGATGGCGGCCTATATCTAGTTTCTACCAAACTGATATCCAGTTTCTCGAGAAATTTTTTTTTTCAAATAGTGAGTTCTTGTTCCAAATGTTTGGATCTTTGGGTTTGTCAAATATGAGATTACTATGGTAATTTACTACTATTTATTGTGCACTTAATCTATTCCATGAATCCAGACCTCTACTTCTTAGCCAGTACCAGATTGTTTTGATAATTACTATGTTGTAATACAGTTTGAGATCTAGTACTTCTAGGCTACCATCCTTCACATTTTTTTCCACTTATTCCCTTAATATTCTGGTCCTTTTCTTTGTCCAGATGAATTTTGAATTTTTTGACTCTATAAAATAATTTCTGGTAATTTGATTGGTAGTGTACAGAATAAGTAAACCAGTTTAGCTAGAATTGTCATTTTGATTATATCCGTTCAGTCTATCTATGAGCAATTGATATTTCTCCAATTGTTTAGATGTGACTTTGTTTGTGTGAAAAGTATTTTGTATTTGTGTTCATATAGTTCCTAGGTTTGTCTTGGCAAATAGAGGCCTAGGTATTTTATATTGTCTAAGTTGTTTTAAATGAATTTTCTCATTCTATCTTTTCCTGCTGAACTTTGTTGGTAACGTACAGAAATGCTGATGATTTCTGTGGATTTATTTTATATCCTGCAACTTTGCAAATATTGTTAATTAATTCAACTAGGTGTGTGGTTAATTCTATATAATTCTCTCATTATATCATCTACAAAGAGTGATGGTTTTATTATTTCATTGCCTTTTCTATTTCTTTCCATTTCTTTTTCTTCTACTATTGCTATCGCCAGAATTTCTAGTACAGTGTTCAACAATAGTGGTGATAATGGGCATCTGTGCATCAGCCTTGATGTTAATGGGCAGGCTTCTAGCTTATCTCCATTATAGATAATGTTTCTGATGGTTATAGATAATTGCTATTTATCATTTTAAGAAAAGTTCCAGAGAGACAGAGTCAAGATGGTGGAGAGAAACCAGGAAATTGCCTGAGCTCTCCCCACTTTCCCTTGGAAGCAATATTAAATCAGAACTCTAAAAGAATTCTGGGGTGACAAAATCCACAAAGAAAGACACAGTGAAACAATTTCCAGAGCAACATAATCATTTGGTTAAAAGAGGAAGGGAGTCCTGTACTGGCAGTGTCTGGGCAAGCCAGTAAGAGTCTCTTAGCCATGGCACAGATCAACAATCAAGGTCCTGAAGTCCTGCAGGCCAGTAGCACACCAGGTCACCTGTGAAGACTCTAGTCCCAGTTCAGGAGGAGAACTGCCAACCTTGGAACTCAGGGCAAAGTAGACATGACAAGGCCTGGCCACCCTAGTGAAGTGGGAAAGCCAAGAGGCCCTGTGGTAGAAAGCCAGTGTAACAGTAAGCACCCCAACATACATAGCGGGAATTGTTATCACAAGTTCTTAGATCTGCATTCATAAAAGGAAAGCAACTCTCAAGGGGTCAAGAATCACTTTAATCAAGCACAAGTATCAGAGAAAATCAAAATCAATCAAAATTTCAGAGAAAATACAGAGAAATCAAAAGTCAACAGACGTGCTTCCAAAATGTCTGACCATTGCATACATTCCGAGTTACCAGAGAGGGAAGCATCAACTTTTGGGGTTTAGCCTGGGGGCTCCTTAGCAGCTTCCCAGAGTCTCTCTAGCCAAAGAAATACTTCCACTCAGTAAGCCCCAAAGTAAAATCTCAAAGTATTTATACACTTTTTAGAGCCAGAGGGCATAATCCTCTGACCCAGTGCCTCAATAGAAAAAAAAAGGTACTTGGAACCCTCCTATAAAACATCTCCCCTAATCAAACTTCCCACAATGGGCAGATCCATCAATGGGTGAGAAAGCTCTTCCTTAATCACATTATTCAATCAGAGGTACTTTTAGTAAAATAAAAACAGCAGAAGATCCTATTTTACTTGCCATAACACCAGACCACTGGCCCCCAGTGCAAGAAGCTTAACCTATTGCACCCCAGAAGCAGAGCTCAACTTTTAAAAATTAACAAAAACCAAATACCCCTGACCATAGAAAGCTTGCAAATGCAGAAGAGGAAAATAATGTCAAAATGCCAACATACAAAGTCTCAAAAGAGAATTGATCTCAAGTCCAAAAAGTCCTCTAGGAAGAGCTCAAAAAAGGATTTTAAAAATCAAGTAAGAGGTGGAAGAAAAATCAGGAAAACAAATGAGAGTTATGCAAAAGAATTATGGAATAAAGAGTCAAAAGCATGGGAAAGGAAGCATAGAAATTGACTGAAGAAAACAATTCCTTAAAAAATAGATTTGGTCAGATAGGAAAAAAGTACACTGAAGAAGACAACTCCTTTAAAAGTAGAATTGGACCAATGGAAAAAGAGGTACAAAAGCTGAAGAAAAAAATCGCTTAAAAGCTAGAATTGGGCAAGCCTGGACAACGTTGTTCAAGAAATTATTAAGGAAAACTGCCCTGAAATCCTAGAACCAGATTAATTGCAATAAATTGCAATAAAAATAGTAATTACAAGAATCCCCCAATCATCCCAAATGAAAACTGCAAGGAATATGGTAGCCAAATTCCAGAACTATGAGGTCAAGGAGAAAATAATTGAAAGAAGAAACAATTCAAACAACAAGGAACACAGTCAGGATGACACAGGAGTTAGCAACTTCTACATTAAAAGATCGGAGGGCTTGGAATGCGATAGCCTAGAAGGAAAAGGAGCTTGGATTACAACTAAGAATCAACTACCCAGCAAAACTGAGCATAATCTTTTTAGGGGAAAATCATTTTGCTAAATCATTTTGCTATTCACTTCTGTTTCATGGGCAAGTTCATCATATTCACATTTTCACATTTATGATTACTCATTATGTATTTCCCTCCATCCTATTTTCCTTTGTTTATCCACTTTTCTCTTTTTATCCTTCCTTTCCTCCAAAGTTAGTTTTGCTTCCAACCACTGCTTTTGCTTCCAACCATAATCTTCCGTCCCTTCTATCAGCTTCACCTCCAACTTCTTTTATCTTCTTTCCCTCCTAGTTCCCTGTTGGGTAAGATAGATGTCTATACCCAGTTGAAATGTATATATTATCCCATCACTGAACAACTGTGAGGAGGGCTAGGTTCAAACATTGCCTGCCACATAACCCCCTATTTTCCCTTCCACTGTAAAATCTCTTCCTTGTGTACCTCTTTAATGGTTGAAAATTTTCTCCATTTTTCTCCTTTTTCCCCCTTCTCCCAGTTCATCCTTTGTTCTTAGTCCATTTTTTGGAGATTTATCTCACCAGAGTTAACTTACACTGGTGTCCTCTACGTAAATTCTTCTAGCTGCCTGAATAATGATAAAGTTCTTAGAAATTACAAGTACCATATTCCTATATAGGAACGTAAACAGTTTAAGCCTAGTGAGGTACTTATGATTTCTCTTCAATGTTTACATTTTTATGCTTTTCTTGAATCTTGCATTTGAAATTCAAATTTTCTATGCAGCTCTGATCTTTTCATTAGAAATACCTAAAAGCCTTCTATTTCATTAAATACCCAATTTTCCCCTGAAGGATTTTATTCAGTTTTGCTGAATAGTTGATTCTTGGCTGTAGCCCTAGCTCCTTTGCCTTCCAGAGTATCATATTCCAAGTCCTCCAATTCTTTAATATAGAAATTGTTTAATCTTGTGGTATTCTTATTGTTGTTTCATGATATTTGAATTGTTCCTTTCTGGCTTCCTGCAATATTTTCTCCTGGAGATCAGAGCTCTGGAATTTGGATATAATATTCTAGGAGTTTTCATTTGGGGTTCATTTTCAGGAGGTTATCATTGAAGTCTTTTGATTTCTATTTTACCCTCTGCATCTAGAATATCAATGAAGTTTTCTTAATGATTTCTTGAAAGATGATGTCTAGGCTCTTTTTTGGATCATGGCTTTTAGGTAGTCCAATAATTTATCTGTCCTTGATCTATTTTCCAGGTTAGTCATTTTTTCCAATGAAATATTTCACATTTCCTTCTAATTTTTTCATTCTTTTGAATTTGTTTGATTGTTTCTTGATGTCTGATGGAGTCATTAGCTTTCATTTGCTCAATTCTAATTTTGGAGGAATTATTTTCTTCAGTGATCTTTCAAACTTCTTTTTTCTATTTGGTCAATTCTTTTTAAGGAGCTCTCTTCAGTGGATTTTTGTTCCTCTTTTATCATTTGGCCAATTTTAGTTTTTAAATGTTATTTTCTTCTATACGTTGTGGCTCTTTGATCAAGTTATTAATTCTCTTCTCACATTTTTTTGCATTGCTCTCAGTTTTTCCCTAATTTTCCTACCTCTTATATTTGATTTTTAAAATCCTTTTGAAGCTCTTCCAGGAATTATTGTTTTGCTTGTGTCCAATTCATGTTTTTCTCTGAGGCTTGTTTATAGCTATTTTGACATTCATATAATCTGAGTTTTTGTCTTAATCTCCCCTGTCATCATAGTAGCTTTTTACAGTCAGGTTCTTTTTTGTTGTTTGCTTGTTTTTCCAGTCAATTCTTGATTTTTACCTTTATGTTAAAGTTGGGCTATGTTCCTGGGATAGAGGGAGCACTATCTTAAGCTTTAAGGTTTTCATGCTGGTATTTTCAAGGCTAGTTCTATGTGTCTGCAAGTTTTCAGTACTTCTAAAGTGATATGATCTAAGGAAAGATGTGGTCATTTCTCTGCTGGCCTTAGCTTTGATCTTTACCCAGAAAGTAACCTTTCTCCCTTATTGCCACAATCACTAGTGTTCCTCTTCACCTTGGAACTGCAACCCAAAACTTCCTATAAGCAATGCAACAGGGTCCTATATCCAGTGTCAGCAAATGGTCCTGTAATCTCTTTCGGACCCCATTCCCATATGCAAGCTGACAGTTCCTGAAGTTGCTGCTGCTGTTGCAGATGCCCTCAATGCCTGATGTTGGTAATGTTGCGATATGGGCTGTACTATAATCAGAGCTCCACACCAGTGTCACAGACCTTCCTGTCAACCTTCTAATTTATCGAAGGAGGGAAAAATGCCTCACCTGAACTTTTGTTGGCTCTGGTTCTCCAGAATTTGATTTGAAGTGTTATTTTAAAGTTGTTTGGAGGGGAATGTTGGGAGAGTTCAACTGATTTACTGCCTGTATACCAATATCTTCCTCTTAATGCTTTCTGCCATACCAATGGCTTTTCTGGGACAGCCAGGAGGTCCAGTGGGAGTGCTAGGCCTGGAGTTAGGAAAACTTGAGTTCAAATCTGACCTCAGACACTCACTAGCTCTGTGACCCTGGGAAAGACGCTTAAAACTGTTTGCCTCAATTTCCTCAAATTGCCTCATCTGTAAAATGAGCTGGAGAAGGAAATGACATACCACTCCAGTATTTTTCCAAGAAAATCCCAAATGGAGTCATGAAGAGTCAGACAACTGAAACAACTATACAACAATAATAACAACAATGACTTTCCTATGATGTAACACCTAGAAATAAAATAACACTTTTTTGAAGGCAATTTTCCAAGTTATCTCTCTCGTCCTAGAAACTAGTCTTCTCTTCATTGTTTTGGATTCTGATTTAATATTTTAGCAATTCCACATCCCTCAATGGATGAAGAGAAAGGAAAAAAACCAATATTTGGAGAATACAATAAAGGATACTCAATCAGAAGATGGAAGTAGATACTGAAGGCAAGAAATAGACCTTATCCCTACTACATAGGCATAACAGAGCATTTTGGAGGAAATTCAACTATTTACATATCTTCTAGAAATCCATGTTAAAAGTAGAGTGGCTGATAAATTATTGACATGCTTTAACGAAAAATTAAGTCATCAAAAAGTGAAGGAAATAACATGAGAAATGCAATTCTGATTCTGATGGTAACCAAAGAGGAAGGAAGGAATCGAGCATTTATTAAGTGCCTACTACATTCCAGGCATTGTGGTAAGGGTTTTATAAATATTGTCTCATTATTTGATCCTTATAACAATCCTGAGAGGTAGATGTTATTATTATTCTCTTTTTACAACTGAGGAAACTGAGGAAGACAGAGTCTAAATGACCTACCCAGGGTCACACAGTGTCATTGCATGCTACACAGTCAGCTCTAAGAAACAGTAGGGTAGAAAGGCAACCCTTGGTTTTCCTGCTCACATGAAATTGTATTTCTTTTCATAAACACATGCTGTTTTTTTGGTTTAGTTTCCTTTGGTTTCACATTATACACATGCTTTACCCTGCGTCTCCACAGAATTCTGGCCATTAACGAAGTTATCAGTCATTGTTCAGTCATTTTAGTCTTATCTAACTCTGCATGAGCGCATTTGGGGTTTTCTTAGCAAATATATTTGAGCAGTTTATCATTTTCTTCTCCAGCTCATTTTATAGCTGAGGAACTGAGACAAACAGGGTTACATGAGTTGCCTATAGTCACATAGTTAGTAAGTGTCTGAGACCAGATTTGAAAGCACAACAATGCGTCTTCTTGACTCCAGGCCCAGCAGTCTATCCACTATACCACCTAGCTGCCCAAGGAGTTAGCCACTTGTATCCAATCTGCAGGCTAGAATTAGGGGATAGATACTCTTGTGCCTGCATGCTTAAATAAATACTAATTGTTGAATGCATTGCTTAAGCACCTACAGTATACAGAGTCCTCCCTGTGCTTAGTATTAAGGAAATACAAAGTTTAGGGAAGAGTCAGACCATGTTTGCAAGGAGCTTCTGCTCTCATTCACTGAGAGGCATCCTCCACAGATGTCTCACTTATACAGTGTCACAAACAAAACAGCCTTTGGGCCAAGATGGAAGGTTGGCACCAATCAAAATTATCAAGGGAAGATTCCTGGAGAGAGAGCATTTCAGTTACTTTTTTAAGGCTTGGGAGTTCATCAGGTTAAAAAAGGAAAAGGAACAGCATGAGTAAAGACACTGGTATGAGAGCTCAGGGTTTAGAGAGTTGGATTCAGTATGGTCAGAGTGCGAAACATACAGAGGGAGTAATGCAAGATCAGGTTTGGAAAGGAAGGGTGGTAATGGTCTATGAAGGCCTTGAAAAGCACATTTTAAGATAGGATAGGTGTTATTAGCAACTACACTAGCACACAGGGTGGGCTGCTAGCACAGGCTCTTTGATTTGCTTTTATAAAGGAAAGATAGCTTTGAAGAGATCAACAGTCTTACTTTAATTAACAGATAGATAAGTAGAAAGAAGTGAGTATGGGAAATATAAGCAGAGAAATTAGCATAGATATTCAACAGACAGGGCTCTAACTGTCTAAACAAAGTAATACAATCATCTACATACACCATCAGACTGGGAGAACACCAACATCTGAGTAGTGGGGAGGGGGGGGCTTTTAACAAATGGTCACTCAGAGTCCCTTCCAGGGAATCAAAAGGTCCTCACAGGCGAACCCCCAAACCAAAATACTAACCTCCCTTGTATATATAGCTTTCAACTAATAGGCTCAGAGCCAGAAGGTCTCACAACTCACATGTCTCAGCACAGCTGGGAATTACCAAGGTTATCCTTCAGATGTTTACAATTTAGCCTGAGTATAGGAAACAACTCCAGATAAAAAATCTCACTTTATGCTTACAACGGGATGTAGACAGGAAGACCTACAATATCCTATACAGGACTCATGCACACATTCTTCACTGGCCTGTTAGCCCAGACCTAGTGTAGAATCTCCCTTTTCCAAGGGAGATCAACCCCTGCTGTGCCACTTAGAGTCTTACAGAGTTGCCTGGGGCATGGAGAGTTTTATGTGGCTTGTCTGGGATCCCACAGTCTGGATTATTAGAGGAAAGTCTTAAGCATATTCCTTCCTGACGACAAGGCTATTTGTCTATGCATGACACTATGCTCCTCTCTAATGTGAGTAAATTTCATTCATTATGGTCCTGTTTGTAGTAAGAAACTACTAATGACTGATTGGGTGTAAGGAAATTTTGGGACAAGGGAGCCCCTACAATTCACCTGCCCCTATTGGCTTTCCAAGTCAGTACTGCCTGGCTGTCCCACAAAGAGCACAACAGCACATTCTAACTCTTCCTAATAATGAGAATTAAGTGGAACAAGCTGCCTACAGAAGTAGTGAGCTCCCCATCACTGAAAGTTTTCAAGCAAAGGCCACATAACAATTGAGTATAATGTTGAGGGGATTTTTGTTCAAAGAGCTGCTGGATCAGTTGGTTTCTGATATCATAGGACCATAGATTTAAGCTGGAAAGAATCTCAGATGCCACCAAGTCCAACTCCCTCACTTTACACATGAGGAAACTGAGAGTTAAATGACTTGGCCAGGATCACACAAGTAGTAAGTACTGTAGCAGAGCTGGCATTTGAACTCAGGTGTTCTGATTCCACATCCTGCTTTCCTTCTATTGTACCCTGCAATTCATCCTGAATTAAGAGTTTTTAATTCTCTGAGAATGGCCTTTAAGGTAAAATCTAGACTGAATCAGGGCAGCAATATGGTATAGGGAATAAAATTTGGGGTCTGAAGTCAGAAAGACTCACCTTCCTGAGTTCGAATCTAACCTCAGATATTACTAGCTTTGTGACCCTGGGCAAGTCACTTCACCCTATTTGTCTCATTTTCCTCAGCTGTAAAATGAGCTGAAAAAGGAAATCGAAAACCACTCCAGTATCTCTGCCAAGAAAACCCCAAATGGGATCATGACAAGTTGGTCATGACTAAAGTGACTGAACAACAGTAGACTGAATTCCTCCTTCTCACTTCTAGTCTCACTCCCAAAACACCTGTGTCTACTGTTCATGGATTTGTGACATCTCAGATCCAGGTCTGACACTGGGTAGCAAACTTCACTCAGACCCCAGCTCAAAGAAATATATGATGCTAGTTGATATGAAGAGCTTAAGGAAGACACTGATCCCTGTTCCTTCCAAAATCCCAATTCTGATGATGTCTGCAAAGTCTGGGGAGGGACAGTGACCAGTTCTGAAGTCAGAAAATAGATCAGTGACCCAAGACTCTCCCTAGAAGAGAGACCTGTGCCTTGTCATGTCCCAGTCTCCAGGTGAATGAGGGCTAAAAGCATTGTCTGAGATGAGAGGACCAGGAGAAAAAGGGAGTGAGTGAGTAGAATAGCTGGGTTTCTGAAGAACTGGCAGAAGCACATCAGCCCCCAACTCCATGGCAGCAGAGCGCCCCCCCCCCCCCCCCCCAATGAGAAGGTAGGTGCCTGCAGAAAGGTTTCTCTCCAGCTCTGCCTCTGCTCACTCGCCTCTGCTGAAGCCCTGTCTGCCTCTGCTAGGCAGTGGAGGCAACGCTGAGCTCGAATGTACAACTGTGCTCTTCAGGGAAGAGGCAGGCAGTACTGACTTGGCCACAGCCCCCGGCAAGCCAGGAGGGGCAGGGTGGATTGACAAGATGCAAGTCAATGTCACAGAGGGCAGCTGGACTGTCAATGGGACCATGGAACCACAGGATTCCAGCCCCCTAGCAAGTTGTGCAGAGACTGTGACTTTTCCTGAAGTGGTGGAGGAGGAGGAGTGGGGTTCGTTCTACTACTCCTTTAAGGTAGGTGGGTTGCTTTCTCATCATCTTCATCTTCATGCCCATCTGACTGTCTTTTGAGAGTAATTCACAGCACAAAGAAAATGGTTGAATATTTAGCAAGGATTTCTCAAACCCTAACAACCCTAAAGTTCAGGAATCAGCCAGGGGATTCCCAAAGATCAGGGACCTGCAGGTCCTAAATAATATAGAGGAACCTGGATAGGGCTTCCTGGGAGGAGAGACAGGCAAGATTGTACTCTTGTCCCATAGTCAAAAATGAATTAGGAGTCATCTTAGTCATTGATGTCTTTGCTTCTTCTCCCTCAAACAAACTAACAAAAATATAGTTTTCCTTTCCTTTATGGTAGTGCTGTGGATGTCAGCCTTAATGGGGAATTGAGTTTCCCTAAGTTTAAAGTAGGGATTAGAGAGATGTGAGGGTTAGTTTCACCCAAGTGAAAGGATAGAGGAAGGGGCAAAGGTAGACCTTTGAATTCAGGGCAGTCTTTTTGGATCTTTAATTAAGCCTTTGTGGTGATGGTTTGGGGTCATGACTTTGACTGGAAAGTCTGAGAATTAGCACAAGGCAGGGAGCTCTGGTCCTAGCTGCCCCACTATAAGCTGGGTGACGTGGGGTGAGTCACTACAACTCTTGGAGTTTCAGTTTCTTGATCTAAAAAGATGAGATTATAACACCTATCCAGTCTTATTCACATAATAATTCACAGAGGAAAAACCTCTGCAAAGTGACAAGGCACTGGAGAAAAGCAAGAATCATGTTTACTAACAACAAAGGATGTTAAGGTGCTGTATGTGTGCTCTTAGAGAGATCTGCATGTAAAGTACCTGAAAATAGCCCCAGATGTGCTTTGTATATGGACACTCCTTTATTGAACTGAGCTGAATGGATATTGACAAAACAAATCTTCACAATGAGTTCTGTGGCCATTGGACAACAACAGAATCTTTGCATAGGCAAACATCAAAAACTTCAGGACATCTCTGTGTCTCTCTCTGTCTCTCTCTGTCTCTCTCTAGCTAGCTATCTCCCCTCTCTTTTTCCTCTGTTTCTGTCTTTGTCTCCCTCTGTCTCTGTCTTTTTCTCTCTATCTCTGTTTCTTTGCTCTGTCTCTCCAGCTCTGTATGTCTCCTTTTTCTGTCTCTCTACTCTTTTTCTCCTCTCTCTCTCTCCATCTCCCTCTCTGTCTCTCATCTCTCATACATACACACACACACACACACACACACACACACACACACACACACACACTGGATTCATCAGAACCTGCAGAAATTCCAAAGAATCACAAGATCATAGATTTAGAGCTGGAAAGTCCAACCCTCATTTTACAGACGAGGAAACTGAAGTTTGGGGGTTTGCCCAAGGGGGGTTTCCCAAAGTCACACCTAGAATCATAGATCTCAAGGTGCAAAGAACTTTGAGACAATCCAACCCAACATCTTCATTTTACAAATGGGAAAACTGGGGCTTTGAAGAGGGAAAGGGACTTGTACAAGGTGACATATCCACTAAGTGGAAAAGGAAGATTTGAAGTCATATTTTTTGACTGCAGTCAATCCATTATCCCAACACCGCCGATTGGAATTATGATTTCCTTCTCCAAAAAGGGGAGTGTGAAGAAGGAAGGGAGATGCTTTCAAAGTTTTTGACTCCCTACCCATTCCAGAAGCAACTTTTTAATACCTGTTCTATACCTCTTATGAGACGTTCAGCTTGTGTGATATTTACTCTGTACTTCCTCCCAGGCTCAGCTTGCAATCCTCTCCAGTCAGCAAACCCCAGGGAAAGAGAAACTGTGAGATTAAAACAGTTCTCTCTCTAATGACTCATGAATATGAAGGGAGTGCAGTTTGGCCACTGGGAAGCACCCCTCTGCTCTGGAGTATCTCAGTGTACATACATGATCACCCCAGCAGCAGTTCCCAGGAAAGGAAAAGTGAATTACAATTCAGCTTTGTTGCCCTACTCTGGTAACTGAGGAATTGTGTCCTTAAGACAATCACTGGTTACAAATGATGAGCATCTGGCTCAAAGAACAGGAGGCATGCAACCTAAAAGTATATTTCTGGCCATTTTCCTCCCCCCTGTCTTCCCCTCCCTCCAGTGAAGCCTGCCAGTGCAGAATCCCCTGTGATATTTACGGAACATGATAGCAAATAGAATGAAGAAACGCTGGTCCTTGTAAATGCAGCATTAATGAAGGAAAAACCAGGCCTTCAAAGATGTGTGTAATCATCACTCTAAATGCAAAATCCCATTTCCCTGTTTCTAGAAAATGAGGGAGGAAACAATGCTGGGGGGCAGTGGGGGAAGGGGGGGCAGTGGTTAATATCAGAATAAACTAGCAAATGCCTGCAGGCTCTTCAGGTGGCAGAATCTCTGGTTACTCCCGTAAGCCTCATCCCCTTCCCACAGCCTCCTCCCCAAGCACAGGAACTGGGGCTCAAAATAATGGAGGTGGGAGGAAGCACAGATCACATCCTACCCCTGAGGCTCTGAGCCCACATTAATCTTTGAAATTATGATCCTCAATTACTAAAGAGCACCAAGGCTACCTGAGAGTTCCACAGCAAGCAGTGGCCAGGAGACATGGTAATATAGATTTCAATGAACTCAGACTTTTCCCTTCCTTTGTTAATGGCAAAAGTTCCCCCCAACTACCTTTAAAGGGGAGGAAGGATGCTGGAAACCCTGCGCCCAGGGGACATGTATGTATCTTAAAAAAAGTATATTCAAAGTGGTATCCCTAGGTACTCACCTTGTCTTTCACTGAACAAGCTGCTAGGACCAGGAATAAAGACTTTCCATTTTATTAGAGAGTTTGGAATAAAGGACTTCTGGTTCACTGAAACTTAGCACAGGTGCCTCATGGGATACTTCTCAGTCAGTTTTTTTCTAGTTCTGTCTTTGGTGAGTATTTTAGGAGAGAGCATGCTCTCCATTTAGCCTTGTCCTATGGACTTAAAGGGTCAGTCATCCTCCCTTAGTACTTGCTGCAAGTGACGTTAGCCTCAGAGAAGAGGTGGCCCTCCATCTCCTGTTGCCACACTTCTGCCTTACCTTTAAGGATGCAGGGTGATCATGGAAGAGAAAGGAAATGTGTTGGTTGGTGAGAGAAACAAGGCAAGCACTTTACTTTTGGTAATTGCAAGAGACTGTATGGTCCTAGTGGTCCCTAAGAGCATGACTTATGAAACTCTTAGATAATACGTCCATGGGTTGGTCATGTGTTAGCGAGGAAGACAGAAAATAATCAAGTGCCAAGAAAGATTTGGGTTTGGAAGGGGAGGAGAAGGACCAGGCAGTGGATGCAGCTCTAGCTAATATCCCCAATGCCCGTGATGGTGAAATTTGTCAGTGTGAGGACATCCAAAGGAGTCCTAACTCTTGCATTCCTTGGACCGACCTCCTCAGTGCCAAACTACATCATTTTCCCCTGGTCAAGGATGAGGGTGTGGTTTTTTCTCATGAAACAAACAGTCCCAAGGATAGCAGACCTAAAGGGCAGTAATCCAGGGAATTACAGGGGCGGTCCCTTACTCTCCCCAGGGCACCTTTCACAATCAGATGCTGTTCTTTTGTTTTAATCCTTCATCTCTGGTGGGGCACGAGAAACATATTTAACTTTACACAAAGGGTTTCCCAGGTTGCAACAAAGAATGATTTTGTAAAAAAGAAATGTTTCAAACAAGTCAGTGCTCTGCTCTCCTCCCCTGGCCACACAGAAAACCAGGCAGAAAATGTCCCC
Source organism: Notamacropus eugenii (assembly GCF_028372415.1). Lineage (NCBI taxonomy): Eukaryota > Metazoa > Chordata > Mammalia > Diprotodontia > Macropodidae > Notamacropus > Notamacropus eugenii. Next base: position 468,869,114 of record NC_092874.1, on the reverse strand, counting down.
ATCATGCCTCTACTGACCCCTGGGGTGGATGGTTCGAAGCATGGAAATCAGTGCATCGCAGGGAGCAGGGAGGGGATTAGGTGAGAAAATCTCTTCTTTGATTTTCTTTTCATCGTGAAGGAGGGACGCATGAGGAGGAAAATATATGAGTGAATGAATATAGTTATTCCCACAAGGAGCAATCTCAGAGGGCAGATGGAGACCCAAAACAGAAAGATCCTCCCACTGCTCAAACATTATCATCTCAGTTAGGAATATCTCTGGCTATAATTTCAAACTACCTCTGAATGGAGGGGCCATTTACCATTTTCCATAAAGAAGCTTGAGGCAAACAAAAAAATGTGAACACAGAGCTCTAGCTTCATCATTCCTCCGACCAAGATAGAGGTCTTTTGTAGAAGAAGGTAGCAGCTTGCTGTAGAGAGCAAAGAGTGGTCCAGTAAGAGGCAGGTTATTTATTATCATCCTGGACAAGTCCCTTACTTCTCTGAGACTCAGTTTCCACATCTATAAAATGAATGGTTCAACTAAGTAACTTTAAGGTTTCTTCCAGCTCTTAATTTACAAACGTTTTACTTCTAACAGTCCAAAATATATCTTTTATGAAATGTTGATTATTATTCTTTATTAACTTGATAGAAGTTAACATTATATCTACAATTCATTCTCATGGCTGCAGTATTTGAAATAACCTTGGGAAATTCACAAAATTATAGACTTAGAGCTGCAAGTTACCTTAGATACTATCTAATTCAGACCTGTCATTTTATTAATGTGGCAATCAAGTCCCTGAGGAAATTAGCCAGCAAGCTCTCCGTTCTGTGGCTCAAGTAGTTTCTTCAGTGGCTCTAACAACTGTCACTGTTTAGCTAACTGAGAGAATCTCCAGACAAGCCTAGGGCCAGTCTTACCTCTTGCCTCTTCTTTGTCCTTTCAATAACCCCCAAACCCAAATGGGGCTCTTTGACCTGGACTGTACAAGTAGGACTCTGGAGGGCATGGTAATCCATTTGAGCACAGAGATAGGAATCTCCTTTTCCCCACAGTCTCACTCAAGTCCCTGGCCCTATCTCATCGACCAGAAAACTAGATCATTATCAAAGCCTTAAGAAAAGCTATGAAAGGTAGTAAGGTGTGGTGGATAAGGAGATAAGTTGCAGAAGACATGGGTTCAAAGCTTATCTCCAAGACAAATTAGCTATGTGATCCTGAGAAAGGCATTTAGATTCTCAGCACCTTGGGTCACTCTCTAAAATGAGAAAGTGATCATTTGCTTTGGTTAAGGGAGCTTCAATGATGATGAAATTGCTGGTCTGGATTAAAAAAAGGTGGGGTAGAAGGCATCTGCTCTTACCTCATGGAAGTTGAGCACTAGAAGGAACTTCAGAAGTTATTCAATCCAGCCTGTAACCCAAAGTAATTCCCTCTATCACATGGCCAAAAGGTCATCTTCCAAATACTGTTTGAAGACATCTACTATGACATGTTAAAACTTCAAGAGATATAGTTTCTGGGAAATTAATTATTTTATTTATAATGTCAACATTTTATTAATGAAAGGGTCAGCAACACTCTTGAATGCCAAAGACCAATCATGGAGGTGGGATCAGAGTTTATATACTCTTGCAAGAGTAGGTGTTCTAGAGAGTGGCAATCAATTCAGATATCAGAGAGCTACAATCAGGATTCCACAGGACTTAGCAGCTGCAACATTAAAGTATCAGAAGTCAAGGAACATGATATTCCAGAAGGCAAGGGAGCTAAGACTACAATCAAGAATCAGCTATCCAATGAAATTAAGCATAATACTTCAAAGAGAAAAAAATGGTAATTCAATGAAACAGAATGATTTCAAGCTTTCATAAAGAAAATAACAGAATTGAACAAAATATTTGAACTCCAATATCAAGATCCAAGAGAAGCTTAAAAAGATAAAAAGTGATCAAGAGAACATAAAGGATTCAATGGAGCTGAACTGTTTACATCCCTACATGGGAAGATGACACTTGTAACTCTTTAAAATTGTACTACCAACAGTACAGCTAAAAGGAACATAAATGGACAGAGGATATGGGTAAAAGATGAATTAGAGGAAATGACATAAAAAATGATTAAAGGATGTGAAAGAGTAGTACACTGGGTGCAAAAGGAAGGCAGAGGTAGAATTGGGTAAAATATTTCACATGAAGAGGCACAAAAAAAATTATTGTGGAGGGAAAGATGGGAGGGTGGGTGATGGACATCACTTGAACTTTACTGTTATCAGTATTGGCTCAAAGAGGGAATAATACATACACAATCATTTGAATATAGAAATCTATCTTATCCAATAGGAAAGTAGGAAAAGAGGAGATTAAGTCAAGGATGGGGTGGACTAACAGAAAGGAGGGCAAATCAAAGGAGGTTGCAGACAGAATTAAAACACTGTGGATAAGGGAAAGGGTGAAAGGATACAGGAAACAAACAGGAGGAAAAATAGGATGGAGGGAAATATATAATGGGAATGTGAATGAGATGAGCTCTCCCATAAAACAGAAGTGGATAGCCAAATGGATCAAAAATAAAAATCCTACAATATGCTGTCTATAAGAAACACACTTGAACCACAGAGTTACACACAGAGTAAAGGTAAGGGGCTGGAGAAGTATCTATTGTGCTTCAACTGAAGTAAAAAAAATAAAAAGCAGTGGTAGCAATCCTGATCTCAGACAAAGCAAAAGCAAAAAAGACCTAATTAAAAGAGATAAGGAAGGAAACCACATCTTGCTAAAAGATACCCTAGACAATGAAGTAATGTCAATACTAAACTTATATACACCAAGTGGTATAGTATCCAAATTCTTAAAAGAAAAGTTAAATGAAGTTACAGGTTCATGACCAAACAACAGATAAAAGCATTCCAAAATGTAAAATAGATCAGTTTGATGATATTAAATTAAAAAGCTTTTGCACAAACAAAGCTAATGCAACCAAGATGAGAATAAAAAGAAAAAGCTGGGAAACAATCTTTACAGCAAGTATCTTTGATAAAAGCATCATTTCTCAAATACATAAAGAACTAAGTCAAATTTATAAGAATATGAGCCATTCCCTAATGTGAGAAAAGGGGGACACTCATGCATTGCTGGCAGAGTTGTGAAGTGGTACAATACTCTAAATCACTTTTGATTAGAGAAATGCAAATCAAAACAGCTCTGAGGTACCACTTCACACCTATCATATTGACTAATAGGACAAAAGAAAAAGGAAAAAGATAAATATTGGAGAAGACATGGGGAAAGGGAGACACAAATGCACTGTTGGTGGACTTGTGAACTGACCTAATCGTTCTGAAGAGAAATTTGGAACTGTGCCTAAAGGGCAACCAAACTGTATATAGCCTTTGATCTAGCAATACCAGTACTAGGTCTGCATCCTAAAACGATAGGAAAAAAGAGAAAAGGACCTAAATGTGCAAAAATATTTATAGCAGCCCTTTTTGTGGTGGCAAAATATTGGAAATTGAGGAAATGCCTATCCATTGGGGAATAGCTGAAGAAGCTGTGGTGTATAGATGCAATGGAATATTACTGTGCAATAAGAAATTATGAACAGGAAGATTTCAGAAAAACTTGGAAAGAATTGTATGAACTGATGCAATGTGAAATGAACAGAATGAAGAGAACATTGTACACAGTATCAGCAACATTGTGCGATGGTCTTGAATTACTCAGCTCTTCTCAGTAACACAATAATCCAAGACAAGTATAAAGGACTCACAAAGGAAAATGCCTTCTGCATCCAGATAAAGAACTGATGAGACTCTGAATGTAGATCAAATCATTCCTTTTTTTTCATTCTGTTGTGTGTGTGTTTTCCTTTTAATCTGTTTCTTCTTTCACAGCTGTGATTAATATGGAAATGTTTTATATGATAGCACATATATAATCTATATCAAATTGCCTGCCTTTTCAAAAGAAGGGAGGGAGGAAGGGAGAAAAATTTGGAACTCAAAATCTTGTAAAAAATGAATACTAAAAATTGTCTTGACGTGTAATTGGGGAAAAAATGAAACACTATTTAGAAAGGAATGGATGTAATTTTTAAAGGAGAAAAAAAGCATAGAGTAGAAAGTTAACATAATGCAGTAGAAAGAGCAATCAATTTGTTATGATAGAACACAGGTTAGAATCCTGGAACTGGCACTTAAATTTGTGTGATCTTGGGAAATTCAATTTATTTCTATGAGTCTTAGTTTTCTCATCTATAATAGGAGGCTGCCAGATAAAATGATTTACAAAGTTCCTTCTAGCAGTAAATCCTATCATGCTCAGAGTTTAAAAAAAAAAAAAAAGAGGCCTCAAATCTGAATTTAGGGTATGCCTACATTTCAGGATGGAAATTTTATGAGAAAGCAATGGTTTTTTTTCTCCACTGGCTATAATACACAATTTTAACAAAAATTATAACTTTATGAAATACACATTATGAAATTATGATGCCAAAACTGAGGGTCAGGGTCTAAGGGCATTATTTCTGGTTTTGGATCACTAGGCATGGTGGCTTGTAGTCTTTGGCTATGATTAAGGCACTATCAAACTGCACGTACCATGGAGGGGCTTTATGATCACCACACTCCGTTAGATTGGAGCTGAGATAATCAACAGGTGACACTAAAAAGATCAAGGCCAGAAACTGATAGCAGGGATCAATGACAAACTGCCACCACAAGACTAGTGGAGTGGTGAAACTAATGGAGGAAGTCCAGGAAGTTGAGAATGACAGAAGGAGAAGAGACAAGACATCAAGTAGGGAGAAGCTAAAATGGAAAGCACAAGGGAAGCCCAGGCTGGGAACAATACCAAACATGCTAACAGTAGGTTAATGACATCATCCTATGACAACAGCTGGGATACAAGTTAACAAAGAAGGCAATAGCCAGGGATGTGGTGGGGTGAATTTGAAAGGGATTAAAAGAGCCAATTGCTAAGTATTCAATATGAACATTTGGAAATCAGTAAGTGCTACAAATCAGGGCTTAATTTATTGTTTTGCCAACTGTCCAGACTTAAGAAACCAGTAGAGAAATGTTAATAAAGCAGATTAAATTCTGAACGCAGTGTGTATTCTTTTCCAAAGAACCAATTATTAAAAATTTGCCAGCACCATGCTAATTGGGGCTTCTGAACCCTCTACTCTTTATGTAGAGAAGAAATCTCTCTCTTTGAGCTCTGATTCACCTAATAGTTTTCTCCACTCCAAGCTATACAGACACAGGAGTCAGGAGGTGAGGTATCAAATTAAAATTCTACTTTATAATTATTCTTTGCTTTCAAAGAACTTGGACTTGAGTTTTTGGGGAAATATTCATATCCACTTCTTGTCATGGACAATGGGAAGGCTTCTAAATGAAGATGGTCTTGTTTATGCACCCATAACTTTTGTGGATGGGGACGGTCCCTTAACCTTAGGAATAAAAGGTAAATGAGTCCTTAAAATACTTTGCCCTTTATCTCCCTCGTAAATGACCTATGGCTCAATTTCAACAGACTTGGGCAGTGCATTTGTTAATTGATAGAAAGTCTGAATAATGAATCATCGGAGGCCTCTAGACAGAGCCAAGATGGCAGAGTATAGACAACAACTCAGCTGAACTCTCCCAATATTCCCCTCCAAACTATTTTAAAATAATGCCTCAAATCAAAGTCTTGGGTGGCAGAGTCAACCAGAAATCCACATGAGCCAATTTTCCAGCCCAAGACAATTTAAGAGGTTGGCAAGAAAGTCTCACAGGGTGGCACTGGGCCTGGAGCACTGTGCACACAGAAGCAACATGCCTTAGAGGCAGTTGCGTCAGTTGTAGCACCAACTTCAGGAGCTCTCAAGCCAGAGACAACAGTAAGGTGGTTTGACAATCGATCAGGAGATTACAGGGGAACTTTTGTTGGCACTGGGTGCAGGACCCTGTTGCTTTGCCCATACACTGTTCCAGGTTGCAGTCCTAGGGCAAAGAGGAGTACTAGCACTTGTGGCTTCAGGGAAGCAGAGGCCCTGATCACAGTTGGGACCCTGGTCACAGTTCCAGGGTAGAGAAGAGTGTTTGTGTTTGCTTACAAGAGAGCAAGGGCCCTGATATTTGGTGCAAGGCAGAAACAGCTGCAGGAGAACAGGAGACCTGGTCATAGTGCCAGGGTCAAGAGGAACTCTAGAGTTTACAGATGCAGGTTAATAAAGTCACTCTGTCTGGATAAAAACCAGAGCACAGGCCGTGACCACAGGCTCTAACCCTAACCCCAACCCTATTACCCTAACTTTAACTTTAATTAAAGGTATGAATATTGATGACTGACTCTGTCTCTCTTTCTTTCTCTGTCTCTGTCTCTCTCTCTCTCTCTCTCCCCCTTTCTGTGTGTGTGTGTGCCTAAATAAAAATATCCTAAATTGATGAACTCAGGAAAAAGGAGAGGATGGCCTTCTTCTACTGGACCCCAGTGAGCAGCACTAGAAGTAGTGGGGATAGTAAGGGGATGAGGGTGAAGGGGGTGGGGTCAGCAAGATACATTTACACTTGACCTAAAGAAAAAGGGTTTCTGAAGAACTAGGAGCTGTCCAAAACTGGAATGACTTGTCCTAAGGAAGCAGTAGGCGAAGTCTTCAAGCAAAGGATGAATGATTAATTATCAGGAATAGTCTAATGTGGTAAAGGGAATTCTTATTCTGTGAATTCTTGTGAATTCACTTGACTTATTATTTAATAATCCAACCTCAAGCAGAGATTCTTTTTGTTTCTTTTTCCTCCTTCTTCCCTCCCTCCCTTCTTCCTTCCTTTTCCTTCTTTCCTTCTTTCTTTCATTCCTTCTTTCTTTCTTTCTCAGTTGCACAATGAATAGACGAGTGAGATGAGTCAGGAAGACAAGTTCGAATCCAGCTTCAGATACTCATTAGTTGTATGTTGCTAGGCAACTCATTTAACCTCTCTCAGCCTCAGTTTCCTCATCTGTAAAATGTGAATAATGATAGCACCTACCTCCCAGGTAGAGTTATAGTGAAGGACAAATGAGATATTCATAAAGTACTTTGCATTAGTGCTTGACACATAGTAGCTATGTAGTAAATCCTTGTTTCTTTCCTTCCATTTCAAGTTCAGTGAAATCTATAGACCTTCTTCAGAATAATGTTTTAAACGCATAGAATAAAATACATAGGCTTACAAAAGAAACCAAAGGTGTGTGAAAATAAAGTTACATATATTGTTTTTCATCCAAATTTACAAACCCCTTGAAATCTATCTACAGATTCCTTTGGATGTCTGTGGACCCCTACTCTACAGCATAGTTTTACTTTCTTTTTTAATTTTTTTAGATTTCAAGTACATTTATTTATTTTTACATTTTGAGTTCTCAGTTTTCTCCCTCCTTTCCAACCCCACATTAGAGAAGGTCAACATTTTATATATGTGTTTATATAATATATATGTGTATATATAATATATAATGCATGTATGCACATATATACATATATATTTAACACTGTACAGTACCTACTTCCATATATCAGTTTTTCTCTGGAGGTGGATAACACTTTCCTTCATAAGTCCTTTGTAGTTGATTTGAACAATCATATTATTCAAGACAGCTAGTCATTCACAGTTACTCTTTGAACAATGTCAGTCTTCCTATATATAACATTTTCTGTTCTGTGTGTTTCACTCTGCATTATGTTATCCAAGTCTTTCCATGTTTTTCTATAACCAACTTGATCATCATTTATTATAATACAACAATATTTCATCACAATCGTATACCACAAGTTATTCAGCCATTCTCCATTGGTATCTCCTTACTTTCCAATTCTTTGCCACTGCAAAGAGAGTTGCTATAAATACTATAGAACATTTAAGTTCTTTCCCTTTTTCTCTGATCATCTTGGGAAGTAGACCTAATCGTGCTATTGATAGGTTTTACAACCAGTGTTACCTCACACAGATTTACAACTCTTTGGGAATAAATCCAAATCACTCTCCAAAATCTTTCAATTGGTTCACAATTCTACCAAAAGCATTTTAGTATCCCAATTTCTCAACATTCCCACCAACATTTGTCATTTTCCCCTTCTATCATTTTAGCCAATCTGATAGGTGTGAGATGATACCTCAGAGTTGTTTTAATTTGACTTTCTCTAATCAATAATGACAGAGCATTTTTTCATGAGTTTAATGTGGATTTCCTTTCAATAATTATAAATGAAACTTGCAGGTGAGCAGCATCTGTTAAGTGTCAAAATATAAATCCATTTGGAAAAACAAGCTAATGGCTAAAGAAAATTTGCAAAACACTTACTGTCAATTTCCTTCCCCTGGAAGTAAGTGCTCATATTTATAGCACTTTCCAGAAGAACAACAACGATAATAATAGTAACTTAATGAATAGAGCATTGAGACCATAAGTCTGTGAATTAAGGTTGTAGCGAACATAAGATGCCTCTTTTCCTTTTATGTGGTTGCTTGTTTGGAGCCCAGTAAAAGGCAATAAATGCTCTGTCTATAGGTGACAAGACTGATCACTTTGAATAAAACCTTATAGAACAGCTTTGATAGATTTTTGGGCACATCTGAAATCAGTTACCTCATATTCTCAAAATAAGTCCTGAAATTGTAGAAGGTTCATCTAATAACTTATATCAGCTTAGCATCTTGCTAGCTACCACTGATAAATTAAATACTTTGGTGAGAGGGAAACAAAGTGACCTTTAAATTATTGCTGTACAATATAGACAGTGTTGACAAATATGTAATCGGAAAGAACAAAAAAAATGGAACAGAACAATGAGTAAGTACATTGATCAAGCTTGGTCCTAGAGAAAAGCTTAGAATATGCCCCCTCCTCTTTCTTTGCAGAGGTGGGGGACAATGGTGGTAAAATGTCACATTTGTACCTCCATATAATTGATGTCATAAATGCTTTTTTTCAGTTGCTTCCATTTTCTTCTTTTTAAAATGTTATAAAACATGGAAGGAGATGTGGGAGGGATAGATTCAGAAACAAAGGTGAAAAACAAAAGACCAATAAAATAGGGTTTAAAATAATTTTCTAAGTGACAAACCTCCACTAACTGTGTCATAGTACAGTGGAAGTGACTCTGGTTCTCAAAAGCTCTGCTGGCAAAGCACAGGTTCTGTCAGATCCTGCTGCAGTGGGGAGGTGGGGTCCTTACCCTTACCTCAATGAATGTCATTATCAGTCCATAAACATTTACTGAGTGCTTCTATTTGCCAGGCACTATTGTGGGGATACAAAGACAAAAGATAGTCCCTGTCCTTGAGAAGTTCACTATCTAATAAGGGATACCTCACTTGTGAAAGTGCTATAGACAGGATAAATATAAAATAATGCACAGTGGAAAGGTACTGGAATTAAGAAAGATTGGGAAAGGCTTTTTGTAGAAGGTGGGATTTTAGTTGGTACTTAAAGGAAGCCAGGGAAGTCAGGCAGCAGATTTGGGAGACAGAAAATGCCCAGAGTCAGGAGATAAAATATCTTATTCAAGGAATAACAAGGAAGCTGATATGACTGGATACTCTGTAATATTATTAGATGTTCATGATAGGTAATGTATAGTATAGTGTCATTAAATATAATCAGTTATAGAGCATAACAAAGATTTCAATTTTTAAACAACATAATTCAAGTCCTGTGATCCATTTATGAAGTGAGGGGTCATGCCCTGTCATTCTTATTTACATGTGGTCACTGGACCCAGATGGCTCCAAAAGAGACAGTGAGGCTGATGACCTTGCACAGGTCTCCCTCACTTAAATCCAATTCATTTGCAAGTCATGGCATCATCTTCCTGATAAATGAAGAACAAACAACAACAATGAAGTGAGAAACTCTTTGGGTCAAGAAAGGTGTGGCTGATTGACTATCCAAACATGCTAACCATGTCTCTGGGAGCTTCCAGTAGGTGGATGGATGTCAGCAGGTGTGAGTCACAAAGTGAAATATTGTAGTGGTGGAAGAGTTTGGGTCATAATTTCTGCAACCATAGTTTAATCATCTATTTAAGCTAAGATCTTAATCTTTTTCTGGTTCAGTGCCTAACTGGCAGATTCTAATGATGCCTGGCTTCTGTGATTCTACTATGGCAGGTCCAGGATCATTGAAGGGATGAATAAGGGAATCTTGGAAATACATGAGTATTCAAGGTTTACTCAATCCTGCATTTAAGACTGAAAGGAAAGTTAGTGGTCATTGGGGCCAACTCCTTCTATAAGTGAAGACATTGAAGCAGAGAAAGGCTAAGTGACTTGGCCAGGATCACAAAGCTAGTAAATATCTGAGGTAAGACTTGAACCCAGTCTTTCCCCACTTCAAAGCCCATACTTTCTTCACTACACCAGGCTGTCTGTTCTCCAAGTCACCTAACCCCCTCTTCAGTCATGAACCCTACAAGAGTCCTAGAAGCCCCACTTAAACATCTCTGGTGACAAGACACTAGCCATTCTCCCTTTGCTCATTGCAAATGGTGCAGGATCTTTTCCTTATGTTAAACTAATGACTTACTCCATGTAACTTTCTGCCATAAGTCCCAGCTCTTTCTCCCCCTTTCCCTAAGGGCAAGACAAACAGAACAAGTTTAATCCCTTATTCACAGATAGCCCTTCCTAAAAACAACTGTCTCATCCCACTCCTTATCCCCCAAGAGTTCTCTTTTCCGAGCTTAAATGTCATGGCATAGTGGAAAGAGCTTTAGCCTGGAGTCAAAGACCCTGGGTTCAAATCCCACTCTTGCTATTTCTTGCCTGTGTGATGCTCAGCAATTTGCAAGACCTTTCTGGGCCTTTGTTTCCTTCTCTGTACAATGAGAGAACTGGACTAGATAGTTTCTGAGTAACTTCCAGCTCTAAATCTGCGATCCTAGGAACATTATCAGCTTTGTGGTTCAGTGAACAGAGCACTAAGTCTCGAGTCCATAAGACCTAAATTCAAATCCAGACTCAGACACTGACTAACTGTGTGACCTTGGGCAAGTCATTTAAACTCTCTTTGCTTCAATTTCCTCATCTGTGAAAGGGGAGTGATAATAGTAGTTGTCATTATCAAATGAAATAATATTTGTGAGTCACTTTGCAAACCTTTAAAGCTACATATAAATACTAGTTATTATTACCTATGACACCCACATGCTTCAATGGATCCTTCACACTGTCTTGTAGCAGATAAAATCAAGACTGAGTCAGGAACACTTGGATTTGAATTTTGCTTCTGATATTTACTAGCTATATGGCTATTAAAGTCTTCACTGATTCTCAAATAACTTCCTTGTAATATGATGATTATGATAATGGAGATGCTAGTGGTGATGATGAAGATGAAGATAATGATGGCATCTGTAGGCCCCACTGCACAGAGTTGTTGTGAGACTCAAATGATGTTATGCATATAAAGCATTTTGCAAGCTTGAGTGGCCCAGGGGAATACTAGCTGTTGGTAGTGCTTCCTGGTTTTCCCTGTTCACCCTTTTTGAGGAGAAAGCTTTGACAGGGTCATGATTGACAGCTCAAAGCCTGAGCTTTAGGGAAAGATCCAGTGCTTTTCAGGACAGCTCTATAATGGGATTCTAAAATCAAAATAAAGACTGAAAATAAGATTCTCCTGACTCAAGTGAAATAAGCATTTCACTAATAATCTGTACTGGATGCAAATGAACAAACTCCATAATCCCCTGTGTCTGAAAGAAATTGAACCTACCTAAGAGAAAGTAAGCTGAGGATAATCAAAGTTTTAAGCAAATCTTAACTCTAGACCTACAGCATTGGTGCTGAGCTGCTTCAGGCTGTTGGCAAATCCCATCTATAAAATTAGTCAGTGTAGAGAGAGAAGATGTACTCTTTAAGTCTATCTTCTAGGCTGGTCTGAAAAATATATTAAAGAGGTGATTTAGTGTCCTCCTTTAGACACAGCACTAGAAATAATCTCTGGTCTCCAACTATGGGAGATCACGCCAACACATGAAGATGAAGTTGTTTAATAAAAAAACATGTTGAGCTCTTTCCGTGGTCCTCAGAACCTTTGCTTTCTAGGTGCAGGACAAATTCCATTTCAATAGACTTACAAATGTGGTTGTATTGAATATTCTTCCAAAATAGGGGTGGGGCTTAGACATCTCAGGCATATATCATGGTGCTAATAAGATTTGTTGCAGTGGCATTTGGCCTAGAGTCAAGCAGGCAACACCTGTTCCACAGGCCTTGGATGAAGAGCAATTACAGATGACATCTCATCTTTTAGGAATCCCGAGATGATCATAGGATAGGAGCTTTAAGACCAAAAAGATGGATATTAAATTCCTTCTAGTTCAACCCCATCTTGTTACTTATGAGGAAACTAAGGCCCAGAGAAAGGAAATGACTTAGCAAGTGTGTAGCAGAGCCAGCCTTTGCATCCAGATCCTATGATGCAAAGTCTGGGATATTTTATTTGGTAGCTAAAAAGGTACTCTAATGGTTCACAGAGAAAACTATCTTTACTTTGGGTCTGGTGAAAGTTTTGTTCTCATGTGAAAGTCAGAACCATAACTATCCTGGCTCTGGACTGGGCCCAGCTGCAAAGGTGGGAGCCAGCAGACTCTCTGGCTTCAAAGGGATTCTTGTTGGCTCTGGGGCACATCAGCAATTAGATTCGGGTCAAGGGAGAGAACATGCAGGGGCTGCTTTCCTTGGAAATCCAGCCTCATTATTTGGCATGATGGGGATTTGGATAGCCTGCTTTGGGGAGATTATCTACTACCAATAATGGAAAAGAAAGCCTTTAATGCATTTGTATATTCCAGGATCCCCAAACATAATTAGCTCAGGGTCTGCCGAAGCAAAGAGCCAGAATTTACTGGATCTGATGTGCTAAAAAGCTGCTGGCACTGTGCTGAGCACTGAGGATACAAGGAAAAAGAACTTGACTTTAAGAAGTTTACATTCTAATGAAGGAAGGAGGGGAGTACAACGTATACATCAAAAAGTAAACACAAGGTAATAATAGCAATTACAACAATAAGAATGTGGTGGTTTAAGTCATTTCAGACTTTTTGTGACCCCACTTGGGACTGTTTTCACAAAGATACTGAAAGGGATTGCCATTTCTTTCTCTAGCTCACTTTATAGATGAAGAAACTGAGGCAAACAGGATGAAACGACTTCTCCAAGTCCACCCAGCTAGTGCCCTGAGGCCAGATTTGAACACAAGATAGGTGAATCTTCCTAATTCCAGATTCAGTGGTCTACCCATTGCACCACCCAGCTGCCCCAAGTAGCACTTACTGAGAAGATAAAAGTTTTCCAAATAATGTACACATTTTATCTTAACAAAATCTCAGAAAATCTCAGTGTAGTAGGCATTAAATTCATTTTCTCTATTTTTACAGATTAGGACACTAGGATTTGGAAATGTGAAATGATTTGCTCATGTTCATTTGGATGGTGTCAGAGGCAGGATTTAAATCCAGGACTTGTCAATTCCAAGTTTTCTTGAGGAGAGGAGTTAGGTCTCGTTCATCTTTATGTCTTTCCTAGTACCTATTCATGTAACTGGTATTTAATCAAGCACTATTGAGCTTAAGAATTATTATTATATGTAATAATAATATTTGAGTTTAATAAATAGCTCTTGGGTATAATGATAATAATTGAGCATAATAATATCTGTTTAATAAATACCTATGGAGGAAATGGATGAATTGGTGCATAGCCATTGTGAGGTGGAGAGAATCCTGGAGCTAGATCGGGGTCCTGACTTAAAATCCAGATTACGCCTCTGACTTCCCATATGACCTAGGGTCAGTTACTTAATTTCTTTAAGCTTCCATTTTCTCACATGTAAACAAAATAAATGCAACGAAAAATAAAAATAAAAAAACACTGATGAAGTACTTCCTATGTGCCAAATGTGGAGGTTGGAACAGATGATCTCTAAAGTTCCTTCCAGCTTGAATTGGATAATTAATCACAGAATAGAACTATAGTACCAACATTTCTTTTGTGGAATATTTAAAGGGGCATATTTTTGAAACACATAAGGCTGAAACCACATCTTAGAAGAAATGCTGTGGTTGAAATGTATTCCAAATAAACCAATGTTACTATTCATTGAATCCATCTGTTTGCTTAGTCAGTAATAAGAAAGGTTTTCAAGTTCTATGGTCCCATGGCCAACTTGCATTCTGTCTTTTTGGTCATAAGTGGCTGAGGATCTTCTTACCACTCTTAGCCTTAACTGAAGATTGTTCCACCTTCAGTCAATTTCCCTTATGTTCCTGGATGCATTCACCTCTCCTTGTTGTATCTCTTGCAGACAGAGCAATTGGTGACCCTTTGGGTCCTCTTTGTCTTCACTGTTGTGGGGAATGCCTTCGTACTGTTCTCCACCTGGAAGAAGAAGAGGAAGTCACGAATGACTTTCTTTGTGACCCAATTAGCAATCACAGGTAAGCCATCAGGAGGGTGGGAATGGAGAAATACTGGATGGGGAATTCCACTGGTTTCCAATTTTACCTTGTCTGCACCAGTGGAGGGAGACAGTGGCATTAATGACCCAAGATAGCACATAATTCAAAAGTAATTGTTGTTCCATTTTATCTCCCTTTCCTGGTCCTCCATAATCCAAGTTCAACTTGCCCAACTTTATTTTACATGATCCTTCATGTGAGTTATTCACAGGAATTAATTTACACTGAATTATTCATCCTTCCCTATTCTCTCCAGCTGTTAATATACCCTTTCAACTGCCTGCTGTTACTGTTTTCTCCCTGATCAAACATTCTTGTTCCTCTCACTCCCTCCCATGTGCTATCCTTATTTATATCTAAGATATATTACCTCAGTAGAATATAAGTGCTTTGAAGACAGAGAATGTTTCATTAGGAAAACAACTGCCTTCTCACTATCACCACTTATAATCCCGTGTTTCCTTCAAAATTCTGCTCAGTTCACATTCTTTATAATTCAGGGATTCTTAACTTTTTGTGTCATGGGGCTTTCCCCTTTTGCAAGTCCGCAGAAGCTTATGAATCACTTCTTAGAATAATGTTTTTAAATGCATTAAATAAAATCAGATAAATTGAAATAAAAATATATTTTCCCCTATCCAGCTTCACAGACTCTCCGAAATCTATTTGTGGACTCCTTGGGAACTCACAGATCCCCAGGTTAAGAACCCTGTACTATACTAAGGCTTCACGAAAGATGTGTGCTGTGACTCACTAGTATTCTGAGAGTTTCACCATTCACCCATGAAATTTTATACCAACCTCCTTTGGTGGAGTTTCTTCAAAAATGAGTCCTCTATTCTCATTAAATCACAGGTCCAACTCATAGCTCCTTATTAAGTGATTACCCTTAAGGCTTTGGCAATATAAATGAACTGGAGTCCTCTGCTTTCCTCAGAATTCTAAGAAAAAACAGTTGCTCTGTCCAATAGTTACCAAGGGTTGAATCTGGCTCAACTGAGTTCCAAGATAAACTATTGATTCTTTTGAATATGACAAGTTGTTGTATACTTAAGAAATATGGACACCAGAACTGTTGTTTATTTATAGAGAAATGCAAGTTAGCTGCTTATAGACAGGTAAGAATATAATTAAGCATATGCTAAGGTGAAATCACTTGCAGAGAGGATCAAAAGACTAAAACTAGGAAGACAAGAGAAGCAAAAGAGTGGAGATGTTGAAAGTGTACACTCCAGAACTGCATCAGCTAAGCTTGAAGGTGAAAGTGATAGATGCTACAATTGCTGTTGAGGAGTAAGTCTAGCTCATCAGAGGAACAGTTGAGGAGAGAAAACATTCAGTAGGCTAATTAGTTTAACTAAGATGTCCAATGAGGTATTAGTCAAGCACATCGTGGATCAATTTAGATTAGCGGTGGAAAGATTTATTCAACCCGGAAAATATATTCATCAAGGAACCTTCCTGGACAATTTCTGAGACAGAAAGAGGACAACAAAGTTAATTTAAATTACCTTAATAGGTTTTCCTCACTCATTTGCTTCATTGGCAAATTTCTAAAAGTGTGTCCACTCTCTCCTATGTACTCCGTGCATTAGTTGAAGAGTGGTCCAGGATTATGTGTAGATTGTGAGGCTTTTATTATTCATCCATTTGTTTTAATATATGAATATCTGTCATATTAACATTATTTCCTTTGCCCTGTGGCTAAATAAATGCTTATTTTTAAAATCTAAAAGTGTCACAACTGCAAATAACTAGTTGTATAAATAAACCTTGTCACTGGGGACTGAAGAGCAAGTGTGGTGATTAAGGTAAGAGGATTTTCCTAAAATAGTATTATCACTAGACCCTGAGAAAGTTTGAGGATAGCCATGTGATCGTGGTGATTCTCTAGGAGCCAAGATCTTCCAGTGTGATGACAGACCGGAATGAGTGAGTCAATCAAGAGAATAAGTAAAATGTTTACATACCAGCATAAGAAGTCTGAGGCACTATAGTGTGAGTGGCACAAAATAAAAACATAAACTCTAGAATCTAGCTTACAATCTAGCAGGACAAATGTGATCTATAAAAAATATGACAAGCTGGTATGTAATAAAGAGAAGGGTGAGATCTAGAGAAAATTAGAATGAAAATATTCAGTTAGTCAATTAGAGTTTATTAAGCATCTTCTCCAAGCACTGTGCTAGGCACTGGGGATACAAAGGGGATGGGGATACAAAGATACAATACAAAGGGGATTGTATTGGGGATACAAAGAAGTGTAAAAGTAAGTACAGTCCTTGATCTCAAAGAACTCACAGTCTAATCAGTAGACAACATGCAGACAACTATAAACAAGCAAGTTATATACCCAGTAAATTGAGGATGATCTCCTTAATCCTAAGATTAAGGAGGAAAAGGAAAGACTTTGTGTATAAGGTGGGACTTTGGCTGAGACTCAGATGATTCCAAGTCATCCAGCAGGGGGGCATGAGGAGGGAGAATATTCCAGGCATGGAGGACAACCAATGAAATGGAGTGTCCTGTTTCAGGAACAACAAGGAGGCTAATGTCAGTGGGACCAAGAATATGTTAAAGGGCATAAGGCATAAGAAGGCTGGAAAAATCGGCTATGGAGAGCTTTAAGAACTCAAACGAAATTTTATGTTTGATCGTAAAGGTGATTATGAGGCATTGTAATTTGTCAAATAAGGGATGACAGAGTGAGATGAGCTAAATTTGGGAAGATCAATTTGACATGTGAGTGGAGGATGACCTAGAGTGGGGGATAACTTGAAGCAGAGAGACTAATCAGCAGTTTATTGCAATAGTCCAAGCAAGAGATGATAAGGGACTGTAATAGGTTGGTGGCAGTGCCAGAGGAGACATGTACAAGGGGGCATATACAAGAGATGCCATGAAGGTGGAAATGACATAAATTAACCACTGATTAGATATAGTGGGCAAGAGTGAGGATAACATCCAAGGTGTGAGACCAGGTGCTTTGGACAATGGAAATATCCTCCATCCAAATAGGGAAGGTGGAAAGAGTGCAGAGTTTGGGGGTACAGGATTAACAAATTCACTTTGGGATATTTTGAGTTTAAGGTGTCTATAATATATCCACTTCTATATGGGTAATAATCAGATAACTGGAGATGTGAGAATAGAAATTGGGAGAAGTGAGGACACAACAAGTAGATCTGAGAGTCATCTTCATAGAGATGATAATTGAAACCTGGGACATGATGAGACCACCATGTGACATAGTGGAATGATGGGAGGGAAAGAGGGCTTCAGGGCAGAGTAATCAATAATTGCTACCTCCCTCCCCTTGTTGACCTTGAAGAGTCCAGAGAAGAGTGGAAGAGTGGGAACAGTAGAAGGGGTAAACAGTCTCTTAGCCTGTGAGGATAGGAAAATAGCTAAGAAGGGTCCCTCTTTCTGTGACTGAAGGGGACCAGTGCAGGATCAGAGCTGTCCCAGACAGCCCCACCTCAGCAAACTAGGAGAAGATCTTGATTCCCAGTGGAGTGAAGCTCTCAACCACCAACACCAGGACACCAGGCATGCCTCAGCACCCCAGGTGAATTGGGAAGACACTAGCGCAGATGGGATCACCAACTGCTGAGCTTGCCTATGCTCTAGTTCAGGAATACAAAGAGGTCAGCATTGAGACACTACTGCCATCGAAACGTCAGAAAGGAATATGAACTGATCAGAAGCACAAAGAGCATTCATAGAAGAGCTCAGGAAGGACTTTAAAAGCCAAATTAGAGAAATAGAAGAAAAACTGACCAATGATTTTAAAAATATGAAAAAAAGAAATCACAGAAGAATTTAAAAGGAAAATTGAACAATTAGAAAAGGAAGTACAAAACCTAACTGGAGAAAATAACTCCCTAAAAGGAGCGATTGGATAGATGAAAAAGAAGATGCAAAAGTTAACTGAAGAAAACAATTTGATAAAAATTAAAACCAGGCAAGTAGAAGCTAATGACTCTATGAGACACCAAGAATGAGTCAAACAGAATCTAAAGAATGAAAAGATAGAATAAAATGCAAAATATCGAACTGGAAAAATAACTGACCTGGAAAATAGATCTAGGAGAGAAAAATGTAAGGATTATTGGTCTACCAGAAAGTCATGAGAAAAAGAGCTAGGATAATGTCTTCCAAGAAATTATCAAGGCAAACTGCCCAGAAATTCTAGATCCAGAGAGCAAAACAGTCATCGAAAGAATTCACCATTCACCTCCTGAAAGGGATCCCAAACTAAAAACACCAAGGAATATTGTTGCCAAATTCCAAACTATCAGGTGAAGGAGAAAATATTGCAAGCAGCCAGAAAGAAATCATTCAAATATTGAGGAGTTACAGTCAGGATCACACAGGACCTTGCAGCTTATACATTTAAAGATCAGAGGGATTGGAATACGATATTCCATAATGCAAAGGAACTGGGACTGCAACCAAGGATTAATTACCCAGCAAAGTTCAGCATAACATTTCAGGCAAGGAAATTACCATTCAATGAAATAAGGAATTTCCAGACCTTCGTGATGAAAAGGCCAGAACTCAATAGAAAATTCGATCTTCAAATGTAGGTCTCAAGAGAGGCATAAAAAGGTAGACAGGGAATAAAATTGTTATTCAATATGGGCAAACTGTTTACATCCCCGTAAGAGAAGATGATACTGGTTGATCTTGAGAATTGTATATTTATTATGATAAATAAAAGGGATATACATAGATAGAAGGAGTGGTATAAAGTAAATGATGTCATGATAAAAATGTGATTTAAGAGTGCAAAGGATTGTAAAGGGAGATGTGAAAAGGAGGAGTCAGAAAAGGTAAATTACATCACAGGAAGAGGCACAAAAATATATTACAATAAAAGGAAAGAGAGGATGGAAGTGAGCATTGTTTGAGAGTTACTTTTATCTGATTGGGTTCAAGGAGGGAACAACAAACTCAGTTATGTGTAGAAATACAACTAGTTCTATAGGGAGTAGGAGGGGAAGAGGGAAAGAAAAGGGAGGGGAGGCTAAAAGGGAAGAAAGGAGTAATAAGCGAAAGGGGGATAAAAAGGGAGAGGGCTGAAAGAAAGGAGGGAAGACTGAGGAAGGTAGTCATCAAAAATTAAAACTATTGTGGAGGGGAAGGGAGAAGGGAGAACTAAAAGTATAAATGGGGGTAATAGAATGGAAAGAAACTGATAGTGATCATAACTGTCAATGTGGATGGGATGGCCTCTCCCATAAGATGAAGACAGATAGTAGAATGGATTAAAAACCAACAATATGTTGTTTACAAGAAACACACATGAAATGGGGGCAAACACACAGGGTAAAGGTAAAATGTTGGAGCAGAATATATTGTACTTCAGCTGATGTAAAAAAAGCAGGGGTAGCAATCCTAATCTCAGACAAAGCAAAAGCAGAAACAGATGCAATCAAAAGAGATAAGGAAAGAAATTATATCCTGCTAAAAGGCACCATAGACAATGAAGCAATTTCATTACTAAACATATATGCTCCAAGTGGTATAGCATTCAAGTTCTTAAAGGAGAATTTAAGGGATTTACAGGAAGAAATAGACAGCAAAACTGTACTAGTGGGAGACCTCAACCTCCCCCTCTCTGAACTTGATAAATCTAACCTCAAAATAAACAAAAAAGTAGTTAAGGAGGTGAATTAAACTCTGGATAAGGTAGATATGATAGATCTCTGGAGAAAATTGAATGGGAATAGAAAGGAATATACTTTTTTCTCAGTGGTACATGACACATATACAAAAATTAACCATGTACTAGGCCATAAAAACCTTACAATCCAGTGTGGAAAGGCAGACAGAGTCAATGCATACTTCTCAGATCATAATGCAATAAAAATTATATGCAACAAAAGGCCATGGAAAGATAAAAATATTAATTGGAAACTAAACAATCTAATCCTAAAGAATGAGTGGGTTAAACAACAAATTATAGAAACAATCAATAACTTCATTCAAGAATGACAATAATAAGACAACCTACTAAATCTTATGGGATACTGCAAAAGCAGTTCTTAAAGGAAGTTTTATATCTTTGAATGCCTACATGAATAAAATAGAGAAAGAAGAGATCAATGAATTGGGCATGAAGCTGAAAAAGCTAGAAAAAGAACAAATTTAAAATCTCCAAGTAAATACAAAATTAGAAATAATGAAAACCAAAAGAGATATTAATAAAATTGAAATTAAGAAAATTATTGAACTAATAAATACAACTAAGAGTTGTTTTTTTGGAAAATCAATAAAATTGATAAACCTTTGGTCAATTTAATTAAAAAAGGAAGGAGAAAACCAAATTAGCAATATCAAAAATGAAAAGAGTGAGCTCACCTCCAATGAGGAGGAAATCACAACAATAATTAGAAATTACTTTGCCTAACTATATGCACATAAATTCGACTATCTAAATAAGATGATTATTTTAAAAAATATAAATTGCCCAGATGAACAGAAGAGGAAGTTGAATATTTAAATAACCCCATTTGAGAAAAAGAGTTATGAACAAGCCATCAATGAAATCCCTAGGTAAAAATCTCCAGGGTCAGATGGATTTACAAGTGAATTCTATCAAACATTTAAAGAACATTTAATTCCAATACTACATGGGAAAACTGGGGAAGAAGGAGTTCTCCCAAATTCTTCCTATGATACAAATATGGTTCTGATACCTAAACCAGGCAGAGCCAAAACAGAGAAAGAAAATTTTAGACCAATTTCTGTACTGAATACATGTGCAAAAAGTTTAAATAAGATTTTAGCAAAAAGAATACAGCAACTTATCATGAGAATAATACATTATGATCAGGTAGGATTTATACCAGAAATGCAGGACTGGTTCAATATTAGGAAAACTATTAGTATTATTGATCATATCAATAACAAAACTAACAGAAACCACATGATTATCTCAACAGACGCAGAAAAAGCTTTTGACAATATACAACACCCATTCCTATTGAAAACACTGAAAAGCATGGGAATAAATGGAGCCTTCCGTAAAATAATAAGCAGTATCTACCTAAAACCATCAGCAAGCATTATATGCAATGGGGATAAGCTAGATCATTTCCAATAAGATAAGGGGTGAAACAAGGATGTCCATCATCACCACTCTTATTCAATAGGGTATTAGAAATGCCAGCTGTAGCAATAAGAGAAGAAAAAGAAATTGAAGGAATTAGAATAAGTGAAGAAGAAACTAAGTTTTCACTCTTTGCAGATGACATGATGATATACTTAGAGAATCCCAGAGAATCCAGTAAAAGACTACTTGAAATAATACATAACTTTGGCAAAGTTGCAGGTTACAAAATAAACCCAGATAAAACATCTGCATTTCTATGTATTACAAACAAAGTCCAACAGCAAGAGAGAGATAGAGAAATCCCATTTAAAGCTATGGTAGACACTATAAAATATCTGGGAGTCTACCTGCCAAAACAAACCCAGGGACTACATGAACACAATTACAAAACACTTTTTACACAAATGAAGTCAGATCTAAGTAAGTGGGAAAACATCAGTTGCTCGTGGGTGGGCCAAGCCAATATAATAAAAATGACAATTCTACCTAAATTAATTTACTTATTCAGTGCCATACCAATCAAAGTATCAGATAATTATTTTCTAGAGCTAGAAAAAATAATATCAAAATTCATCTGGAAGAACAAAAGGTCCAGAATATCAAGGGAATGAATGAAAAGAAATGCTAGGGAAGGTAGCCTAGCCCTACCAGATCTCAAATTGTGTTATGAAGCAGCAATCATCAAAACCACTTGATACTGGCTAAGAAATAGAGGGGTAGATCAGTGGAATATGTTAGGTACTCAAGACACAGTAGTCAATGCATATAGCAATCTACTCATTGATAAACTCAAGGACCCCAATCTCTGGGATAAAACCTCATTGTTTGACAAAAATTTCTGGGAAAATGGGATAACAGTGTGGTGGAAACTGGGCATAGACCAATACCTGACATCCTACACAAGAATAAAGTCCAAATGGATACATGATCTAGGTATAAAGATTGATATTATAAACAAATTAAGGGAAAAAAGGATAGTGTATTTGTCAGATTTATGGACAATAGAGAAGTTTATGACCAAACAAGAGAGAATATTATGAAGCACAAAATGGATAACTCTGATTACATTAAATTGAAAAGTTTTTGCACAAACAAACCCAATGTAACCAAGGTTAGGAGAGAAGCAGAAAACTGGGAAAGAATTTTTGCAATTAGTGTCTGTGATAAAAGCCTCATTTCTAAAATATATAGAGAACTGAGTCAAATGTACAATAATACAAGTCATTTCCAAATTGATAAATGGTTAAAGGATATGAACAAGGAGTTTTCAGAGGAAGAAATTAAAGCTATCTATAATCATATGAAAAAATGCCCTAAATCACTATTGATTAGAGAGAAGCAAATCAAAACAACTCTGAGGTACCACATCACATCTATCAGATTGTCTAACATGACAAAGCAGGAAGATGACAAATGTTGGAGAAGATGTGGGAGAATTGGAACATTAATTCATTGTTGGTGGAGCTGTGAACTGATCCAACCATTCTGGAGAGCAATTTGGAACTATGTGCAAAGGGCTACAAAAATGTGTGTACCCTTTGACCCAGAATGACTGCTTCTAGGACTGTATGCCCCAGAGATCATGAAAATAGGAAAGGGTCCCACATGTACAAAAATGTTTATGGCAGCTCTCTTCAGGGTGTCCAAAAACTGGAAATCAAGGGGATGCCCATCAATTGGGGAATGACTGAACAAGTTGTGGTAGAGATTGCTGAAATACAGCTGCTGAAAATTCAGAAACACTCTTTTTGTGGATATAAGAGATTGTCATTTCATTAACATCAAACTTGGGTCCATCAGTAGTTGCACAAAGTTTGTCTGATACCTTGATTTTCTCATTAAGCTCCATTACTGATTTTGCATGCCTAAGTTTAGAGTCCAAATACTTACACTGGGCTTTGGGGGCATAATTACAACAGGAAACTCTCCCTTCCTCCTAGACACAATCATCCTTCCAGTGCCTCAAGTTCCTAATCTCAACATTACCCTCAACTCTTCACTCTCCCTCAGCCCACGCATCCAATCAGTTGCCAGATCTTGTCATTTTTAACTTCCTAATTCTCACATTTCATTCTTTCTGTCTTGTCACCCAGCTAACACCTTAGTTTAGCCCTCATCACTTTTTACACAAGCTATTTCAACATCCTCCTAACTGGTATCCCTGCCTTGTCTCCCTCCCAGCTCCATCCTGTGCTATATACTGCTGCCAAAGTAATATTTTTATTCAAAGATCTGACTATGTGATTCAATAACCCTAATGGTTCCCTATTGCCTCTAGAAAAATATATAAATTGTCTCATGCAGTTTTAAAAACTGTATACAAACTGGTCCTAGCTCTCATTCTGTTCTCCAGTCAAACTAGCCCTCTCTGCGTTCCTTATTCATAACACTATGTGTCCCATCTCTAACCTTTGTACTGCCCATTCCCCATGCCTAGAATATACTCACAGAGACCTATATTTTTAAGGTATAAATCTAGATGGTGCAATGGATCAAGTGCTAGGCATTCATTCAAAAAGGAATGAGTTCAAATCTGATATTGGTACTTACTAGCTATGTGATCCTGGGCAAGTCACTTGACATCTCTTTGCCTCAGTTCCCTCATTTGTAAGATAGGGACAATAGTAGCACTTACATTCCATGGTCATTGTAAGGATGAGAAGAGATAATATTTGTAAAGCACTTAGTGCTTAGGCATGTAGTAGGTATTACATAAATGCTTTATTTCTTTTCCTTCCCTTTAAGATATAGCTCAGCACCATCTTAAGCATGAAGCTTTTCCCAACCACTAATGCTGTCCCTCCTATGCTATCTAGTATATAAAAGTTTTGGTTTTTTAAAATATATATCCTCTTCTTTTTAAATTTTGCATTCCAGATTCTCTCCCTCCTCGTCCTTCCCTTACCCTCTGAGAAGGGAAGCAATATGGTATCAATTATACATGTGAAATCATGGAAGTCATATGGCCATATTAGCCATAATGCAAAAAAATAAATAAATAAAGTGAGAAAATTATCCTCCAGTTTACACAGAGTTCATCTCAGTTCTCTCTCCAGAGGTGGATGGCTTTTTTTTTTATCATGAGTCCTCTGGAATTGTCTTGGATCATATTGTATTGATCACTGACCTCCAGGTTCTTCTCACTTCAATTTGAATCAGTTCGCATAGGTCTTGCCATGGTTTTTTTCCTGACCCCCCCCCCCCACATCATTTCTTATAGTACAACAGTACTCCTTCACAATCATATGCCACAATTTATTCAACCATTACCAAATTTATGAATCTCTCCTCAATTTACAATTCTTTCCTACCACAAAAGCTGCTATAAATATTTTTGTATATATAGGTCATTTTTCCCCTTAGACCTAGTAGTGGTATTGCTGGGTCAAATGGTATATTTTCTAACCCTTTGAACATATTTCCAGATTGCTTTCCACAATGGTTAGACCATTTTATTACTCTACCAACGGGTCATTAATATACCTTTTTTCCCTCATCCTCTGCAGCATTTTCATTTCTGTTAGGTGTGAGATGGTACCTCTGAGTTGTTTTAATTGGAATTTCTCTAATCAATAGTAACTAAGAGCATCTTTTTCATACAACTATAAATAGTTTTCATTTCTTCTTTTGAAAATTACTTGTTGACACCCTTTTACCAGTTAGGGAATGGCTCTTTTTTTTTTTTTTTTATAAATTTGACTCAATTCTCTATATAATTGAGAAATAAGTTCCTTATCAGAGAAACTTCTCGTAAAAAAATTTTTATATTACTTAATCATCCCAGGTACCTGTTAGTAAAATATTGTTTCACTGATTACCTCTTTTAATTATGTCTATTTTTACTTTTGCTTTGTCTGAGATCATGATTGCTACCCATTTTTTTACCTCAGCAGAAGCAAATGAGATTCTGCTTTAGCCCTTTATTTTAACTATGTGTGTTTTTATACTTCAGTTGTGTCTCTTGTAAAGAACATATTTTTGGATTCTTGTTTCTAATACACTCTACTAGCCACTTCCTTTTTATGTGGAAATTGATCCCATTTACATTCATAGGTGTGCTTACTAACTGTGCATTTCCCTCCATCCCATTTTCTTCACTTTTTATCCTGTCTCTCCTCAAGTCTATTTTGTGTCTAACCACTGTCTCTCTTAACACTCTTTTTCTTTTATCATCCTCCTTCCCTTTGTTTTATCCCCTTCCCCTCCTATTTCTATATTGGGTAAGATATATGTCTATACCACATTGTGTATGTGTGTGTATTCTTCCCTCTTTATAAATTTTAAATGAAAATGAGATTCAAGCACTGCCTACTACCACCACCTCATTTTCCCTTCCAATATAAAAATTCTTCCTCGTGCATTTTTTTATCTGAGAAAAATTTCCCCATTCTACCTTCCTTCTTCTCCCAGTTCATATCTTTGTCATCATTTCATGTTTTTTTGGAGATTATTCCAATATAATCACACTCATGTCCTTTGTCTATGAAAACTCCTTTTAATTGCCTTAATATTGATTAGTTACATGAATCATCTTGCCATATAGAAATATAAACCATTTTATCTTATTTAGTTCCTTATGATTTCTCTTTCATGTTTACCTTTTTATGTTTCTCTTGAGTCTTCTATTTGAATACTGAATTATCTACTCATCTCTGGTCTTTTCATCAGGAATGCTTGGAAGTCTTCTGTTCATTAAATATCCATTTTCTTCCCTGAAAGATTATACTGTTTTGCTGGATAGATTATTCTTGATTGTAAGCCTATTTACCATGCACTCTGAAATATCGTATTCCAAGCCCTTGATTCTTTTAACATGGAAGCCACTAGATCTGGTGTGATCTTGAATGTGGCTTAATGAGATCTGAATTGTTTCTTTCTGACTTCTTGAAATAGATTATCCTTAACTTGGGAGCTCTGGAATTTACCTATTGTATTCCTATATTTACTTATAGTATTCCTATAGTATACCTACAGTATTTCATCTTGGGATCTCTTGTAGAAGGTAATCAGTATATTCTTTCAATTTCTTTTTTACCGTCTGGTTCTAAAATATCAGGGAAGTTTTCCTTAACATTTTCTTAAAATACCATGTCTAGGTTCCTTTTTTGATCATGGCTTTCAGTTAATTCAATAATTCTCATCTGTCCTTTTTAGATCAGTTTTGTAAAAGAGATAGTTCACATTTTTCCTATTTTTTTTCATTCTTTTGACTTTGTTTTGTTGTTTCTTGATATCTCATGGAGGAATTAGCTTCCACTTGGACAATTCTATTTATTTTCTTCAGTGATTTTTCTTGTATCTCCATTCAGCCAACTCTGCTTTTTAAGGATTTCTTTCCTTCAGTGAATTTTGTGCCTCTTTTATCATTAGGCCAATTCTATTTTCAAGGTATTCATTTTCTTCAATATAATTTGCCATGCTGTTAATTCTCTTTTATCAATATTGTTGTATCACTCATTTTTTTTTAAATTTTTCTTCTACCACTCTTATCTATATCTTTAATGCTTCCAGGAATTCTTGTTAGGCTTGTGAACATTTTGAATTTTTCTTTGAGGCTTTTGAGATGTTTTTGTTTTATTATCTTCCTCTGAGTTTGTGTCCTGGTCTTCTCTGCCAGTGTAGGGTGTTCAAGGAGGAATAACACTTCAGGTGTAAGGGCTTTCTGAGCCTTTTCAGCTCATCATCCACCTTTGTTGTCCATCTGTATTCAACTCTCATCTGTGGTTCCAAGAAGTTGTAACATGTACAGTTGGTCACATGCCAATAAACTGTATTAACATATGGGCTAAACTAGTTTGAGGGTAACCAAGAAGACACAAGCCCATTGGTAAGTTAGAGAAGTATCTACAAAGCATGTGAAGACTTCCCTAGTGGAATGGATAATAAGAGAAATATATTCCAGTGGCCATGAAGATGACTGAAGCAGGCACTGCAGAGTGCTTAGAGTTTGGTCAGACATCAAAGATGCCAAGGTCATCTACTGCATCCTGAGTCATTACTAGTCATCCTGACTTTTGACTTGCCATTGAACTTCAATGATTCAGGAAGAGAGAGTAAGACTGACTCGTTTAAATTCAATTCATATGAGTTAAGGCATCACCCCATGATGTCATTGATTTTCTTCCAAAACAAAGAACAAACATCAAAAGTAGCTTTTATGGTCAATTTTTTTCTGTTATTTGTTATTTTTCTAGCCTACTTAATGACTTTGAACTTCATGTTAAAGTTGGACTCTGATCACCTGGAGATGTCAAGTCACTGTCCCAACCTTCTGGCTTTTTCATGCTGCTGTTTTCAGAGCTAGGTCTGGGGGTCTGCAAGTTTAAGGTATTTCCAAGATGGTGTGATCCAGGGAAAGGTGTGATCCTAGTCTGTGCCCTAGTCTTTACCCAGGAAGGGCCATTGCTCCTCTGCTGCTCCAAGCACTAGCATTCCTTTTGGTCTTGGAAATGTGAACAAGTTTTGTGCTCCCTTGAGACCAGCTACAAATGTAACTGTAATCCAGAACTGCTATGTGTAATAGAATTGCCAATCAGTGCCAGCTATAGCTCATCCCACCAACGACTTGCCTGTAATTCCTTTCTGACCAGTTGTCTTAACCCCTTCCCTTATTCTGGGATGAGAGCTCCTAAAGGTGCAGGTGCCTTTTGCCACCATGGCATGTGTATACTCTGAACAGACTTAAACCCCAAACCTCTTCCCACAGACCTCCTAAACTTTCTTACGCCAGAAAAATGTCTCACCTTGACCTCTTTTTTTTGACTCTGCCACTCCAAAATTTGATTTGAAGCATCATTTTAAAGTTGTTTAGAGGGGAACATTAAGAAAATTTAACTAGGTTGCTGCCTAATCCACCATCTTGGTTTAGACGCTATTTAACTACTTTGTAAGTGTTTAATAAATACTTGTCAATTGATACTTTCAGCCCCACTTTCCTTATCTATAAAATGGGAATGATAATAGCACCTCCTTCCAAAGTTGTTCAAATGAGATGACATATGTAAGGCACTTTACACACCTATATTAGTACTAGATTTAGTAGTATATGTGATGATGGTAGCAGTAGTACTAGTTGTCATGGTAGTACTAATGGTTGTATTAGTAGTAGTGGTGTTAGTAGTTGTGGTAGTGGTAGAGGTGGTGGTAGTCATAGTATTAAGAGGAGGAGGAGGAGGAAGATAGCTTTTGAACTGAATTTGAGGGACTTAAAAGTCAGATGATTTAATTAGGGTCTCATATTTCTTTTCAAAAAGAAAGGAAGACTTTCAGTTCTTAATAATTTTTTTCATTACATTTCTGAAATTTATATTTATTTCCAACATAATTTTTTTACTCCTTTCATTCACTCATTCATTCATTCATTTCATAGTAAATATGAAACTGCAAAAACAAGGAAGATTGCCAAAGCCACCCACCAACTGAGTGAAACAATTGGGTGACATGTTACTGTAATTGAGTTTGAAAATAAAAAGCAAATATTAATAATAGTGTTTTACTAAAATGTGTAAAACGTAAATCAAAACATCTTAATTCAGGGAAGGACTACAGAGATCTTATGACTTAGTCATAAGAAGTCAAAAAAGGACTTAGTCCTTTTTTAATTCAATAAAATGAATTTTAAATAATAAGAACATTTATCAAAAGGAAGAAAAAGCTCAAAGTATACTTAAAAGTAAAAGGGGAAAGGGAACAAGCATTTATTAAGTACCTACTTTTGCCAAGCACCGTGCTAACTGCTTTAAAATTAGCATCTCATTTTGATCCTCATAACAACCTTGGGAAACCAGGACACACAGAAGGGAAGTGGTTTGCGGACAGCCACACAGCCAGTAAGTGCCTTATGCCTGATTTGAACTATCACCATCCTGACTAGCTTTTCAATTCTATCTAGTCTATTCCAACCTTACTCTAAAGAACTCCATGCTATAACATACCCACCAAGTGGCCTTCTACTATCTCTATAAAGGCCTCCAAAGAGGGAGCCCGTTCCATTTGGGGAAAGCTCTGAGTGTTTGGCAATTTTTTCTGACATGCAGCCTCAGTGTGCCTTTATGCAACTTCCATTCATTGCTCCTAGTTCTGTCCTTCAGGAAATAAAACAGAGTAATGAGTTCCTCTTCCCCATAACAAACACTTGAAGATGACCATCATGCTGCTCCTGAATTGTCTCTTCTCCAAAGCAAACATCTCCAGTTTCACCAACTGATCATTACCTCTGGGATCACATCGAGGTAGATAACCCTTCCAGGGAGGTAGATGAGAGTTCATTCATGACTTCTCTGTGTCCTCACAGAGCTGGGACACATAAGTTTTTCATATGGGTTTGCCAGGTGAAAACATGGCTAGGGGCCTTCTTTTCAGTTACATCCTATCATGAGGATGCTGATAGAACAGTCCATCAACTAACACTTCTTCTTGCCATGTGACCTTCCTGTTTAGTGTTTCTTTGAAAATTTTCTTTCATATCTTGTCTACTTGGATGACACATGTGGAAGTTTAATCACAATACCTGTGTGACGACATTATATGTTTTGTGATGCTCAACTTTAATTTCTTGGAAGATACGTTGTTACATGACTCATAGAGAATACTTGGGTTCATTTAAAGATTGTTACAATTTCCCTAAGGAAAACTTCATCCTCCTCTTAATTATAGGCTTAAGTTCAGTTGAAGTTCCTATTCTCTCTGTCTCTATCTCTGTTTCTGTCTCTGTCTCTGTCTCTGTCTCTCTGTCTCTCTCTCTCTCTTCCTCCCTCCCTCCCTGTCTCTCTCCTTCATGCCATCCTTTTCTCCCTCCCTTCCTCCATCCCTCTCTTCCTCTTCCCCTCCTTCCCTCTCCCTTCTCTCTGTCTCTGTCTCTCTCCTTCTCTCTCTGAACTTACTATGGGTAGGTGCTATCTTTTGTTTACTTTTTTTAGTATAACCCAGTGCTTAACCAAACAGAGCGTTCTGTATTATCAAATACAGTAAAATTTCTTTGCCTCGAGGCACTAAGAAGACATTGGAATTTATTGGGTGGGTGGGAGAGTTGATATGAGCTGCACTTTAGGAAAATCACTTTAGTGGCTGAGTGGGGAATGGATTGGCAAAGGATGAGACTTGTGTCTGGCAGACCCAGTAGGCTATTGCACCAATCCAGGAATGAGGCAATGTCGGAAGAGAGAAGGAAGCACATTCCAAATATGTTGCAGTGGTGAAATTGATAGGTTTTGGCAATAACCTGGAAATGGGGGAGAGAGAGTGAGAAATCTATGGGGTGAGCCTAGGGAGGATGGGAGAATGGTATTGACCTCTACAGTAACGGGGAAAGCAGAAGTTGGGGACAGTTCAGAGGGGAAGGTGATGAGTTTGATTTTGAACTTATTGAATTTAAGATGTCTGCTGGAATCCAGTCCAAGATGTCTGAAAGATGGTTGGAGTTGCCAGACTGGACATCAGCAGAGAGACTGGGGCAAGGTAGGTAGATATGATGACCAGGCATAAAAATATAAATATGTGACTAAATGGGGAATGAAAATTTTAATTTGACAAATCTCAGTAGAGTAAATCTGCGAAGCCATTAATGAGACCACTAATGAGATGACTTTTAGTCGAGTTCTGGTTCTTAAGAAATTATAACATCCTCTGATCTAATTATAACGTTCAACAGCTTACAAACCACAGATGAAACGCTGACTCATAAGAAAGAATACAAGAAGACACATGCTCCCACCTCACTACCACCTTTGAGTTCCAGTCTTGTTTGGGTTCTGGGAAATGAACTTGCATGTGTAAATACAATCCAGGAGAACGTCTCTGTCTAGTACTAATACTGCCATTATCAGTGCCCTGATGCTGCGAAGGGTAGTTTTATAATGAGGTAATGCAAAGAAATTGAAGCTTCTTACAAGTGCACTAATCTAGATAAGGATAAATACAGGAGTAGGTACAATTTCTTTGGCTCCAGGGGTTTCACTTTTGGGTACATTAGTCATTTCAGAAATTTCTATCTGCCCCTTCACCTTTCTATTGTAGGAAGGGGCCTACTCTAACCAATCTGCATCTGGTGTAGAAGATAAAAATCACTACTACCAAGCAGATTCACAAGAGATTTTCCCCCACAAGGTCAAAAACATAATCCTTATATTACACAGAAATACATTCCTACATATAGAGAAAAATGGTGCACAACGCTTTTCCTGCAGAAGATATGGTTTTCATCACCAATATGAAAAAATAAGGATCAAAAAAGAAAATTACAATGAATAAATGAATATCAGTGCAAAAGTTTTTGCGAATATACTGGCAAATAAAATACAGCCATAAGCTTAATACTTAAATGAGTCTTTGATCTCACTGGGGTCTCTCCATCAGTCTCCATCTTACAACCATACGGCATAGGATGTAGAGCTTGAGAGGACCTAGCAAATCATCTAGCTTA
The DNA here is from genome assembly GCF_028372415.1 of Notamacropus eugenii. Lineage (NCBI taxonomy): Eukaryota > Metazoa > Chordata > Mammalia > Diprotodontia > Macropodidae > Notamacropus > Notamacropus eugenii. The sequence continues at coordinate 468,837,099 of NC_092874.1, read as the reverse complement.
ACCCTCTCAGTGTTCATATGATAAAAGGAGACTCCCTCAAAATTAAACAATTTGCCCAAGATTTCAAAGGAAATAGGTAGCAAAGCTCATATTTGCACACAAGTTTTCTGTCTCCAATTCCGGTGTTGCCTCCATTACACCATTCTGTCAGCAATCTTAATAGTTCTATGTTTGAACTGAGATAATACTTGCAAGGTGCTTTTCATACCTTAAAGTGCTATGTATAAATGTTAATGATGATGATAATTATCTCATGAATAGTCCATGCATGAATTGCACCCCATAAATTCTTTAGATTATCTACCTTGTGTTGAGCCTTAGATAAATGTGGAGTGGAGTCTACCTAGGACTTCTTATCCTGGGCAATTGCCAATTTTCTTGCATAAATTCTCCTTTGAGCAACCACATACTGGTCCTTCTTGGAGCATTCTAATATTTTCAGATACTGGCTCAGTATTTAAATTGTCCATATGTTTTCCCTTGCTCTGGAAATGTAACTCATCCATCTCCTTTTCCAGCTATATGACTCTTTGGTATTGTCTGCAATACAGTGGAAAGAGCATTGTTTTTAGAAAAGAGTCTCAACCTGTGGTCTATGTACCTCCAAAGAATCTGTGGCTAGGTTTCAGGGGGTCTTGAATGGGAAAAAAATATATTTTTACTTTCAGTAACCTATTCTCCATCACATATAATGAGATATAGAAACTCTATCCCATTTACAGGAACACATCTTTATGAATGAGAGTTGTCACCACTTGTAACCATCAAAACAAAAACATTGAAATAGATTGAATGTCAAACTTTGCCTTGTTAGAGACCATCCTACATTTTAATATTCTTATTCAAGCTTAGTAACAGCTGCTTTCAAACTGATTTCTTTTTAATAATAAAATCTAACTTGTGGGTGTTTTCAAATATTTCTTGTTATAAAATATGAATAAAGAATCATATACAAAATAAATTCAGATTTTATATTGTGATAATTACCTAAATACAAATGGTTTCCTTTGTAATCCTATGAATTTTATTTTATATATACTTGCAAGGGATTCCCAAGATTTCCCAGACTGTCAAAAGAATTCATGACACATAAGAGGGTGAAGAACCTTTGTTCTACAGTCATTAGAATAAGGTTCACATCCTGAATCTCATAGGTACTACCTGTATGACCTTGAGCAAACTGATTAATCTCCCAGGTCATCAATTTCCTCATCAGTAAAATGAAAGTGTTGAATTAGGTGGCTTTGAGAGCACCTTCCAGCTTTAACACTATGATCATACTGTCTATATATTTGATACCAGTCATTCTAGATAAGTTATTGTTGGCAATATGTTGTAGTTTATTTATACCCAGGACATGTCCGTAACAAAACTATCAATATATGTCATATATCTGTTATCTTACACTCTTGAAACATGACTGATCCACCTCCTTTTCCAGTCTGTGTCCATGGACTCAAGGATCTTATCAACATGGATCCTCTAGATACAAATGACCGCGTACCCCAATCTTTTCATCCTGCACCAATTCTTGGCCATTTCCTTCTATAAATCTTTAAACAGGAGGCTCCTTCTTACCTTTCCAGTCTCCTTAGACTTTACTCCCTTGTATATACTCCAGTATCTAGCAATACTGGACTCCTTGCTATTTCTTGCGCACCTTAGCCTTTTTGACTCTGTTCCCTCTCATTGGCTGTCCCTCATAATTGAAATACTCTCCCTTCATTCTATCTGCTGACTTTCCTAGTTTTCCTCAAGACTCAAGCCCCACTTTATGTGAGAAATGTTTTCTATTAATGAGTTAAGCATTATTTTTTTAAAAACTTGGAACAATAATTTTAAAAATCCCCAACTAAATAACAAACTAAAAATTCTGAAAACTACGGAAGAGATTAATAAAATTAAAAAGCAAAAAGATATTTAATTGATAAAAACTTGGCTTTAGGAGAAAATCAATAAAATAAGTAAATGTCTAACCTTATTTTTTTAAAGAGGGGAAATAATCAAATTGCTTAGATTAAAAAAAAATAGAAAGTCCATAGCAATTGAGGAGTAAATGAAATAATTATAATTATTTGCCCAATTATAGGCTCACAAAACTGACATCTTAGAGAAATTATTCATAAAAATATATAATATCCACATTAACAAAAGAATATATAGATTATTTAAGTAACTTAGATTTAAACAGCTAAGTATCAGAAAAATTGAACAAGATACAGATGAAATCACAAAAGAAAAATACTTCCAGAACCAGATGGATTCACAAGGGAATGCTACCAAACATCCAAAAAAATTCCAGTATTACCAAACATATTTGCAACAATAACAAAAGAAAACACCCTTCTAATCTCTTTATATGATACAAATATGATCTTGATACCTAAATTACGGAGAAAGTAGAGAAAGAAAAGCACAGACCAGTATTCCTAAAGGAACATAAATGCAAAATTTATAAATAGAATATTTATAATTTAAATAGAGTATCAAATAGAATGCTAGAAATAGAATAAATAAGATTAATTTATATTAAGAATAAAGAATTTGTATAAGTTGCAGAAGACTATGAATATAATAAATAATCTTAATAATGTGAGTAATAAAAATCATATGATTGCATTCATAGATGTTGAAACTTTAGGACACAATCCTACTTCAATTTCTATTTAAAAACTCTGGAAAACAAAATGCTTTACTTATTCAGTGCCACACTGATAAAATTACCAAATAAATATTTTATAGAGCTGAAAAAAATAGTGAAATTATTGTAGAAGAAGACAAGGTCAAGAATCTCAATAATAATAAAGAAAAAAGTAGGAAGGAAGGGGATCTATTAGTTCCAAATATGAAACTGTACTAATAAGCAGTAATCATTAAAATTACTTTATTTATTTTAAGGAGGTAGATCAGTGGGAAAAAAATAGGTACTCAATATGCAGACAGAAATAAACATGATAATATAGTGTTTGATAAACCCAAATACCCCAAAGTAAATGACAGAAAGACCTAGAATCACCTACCCAGCAAAACTGAGTATAATACTTCATGGGAAAAAATGATCATTCAATGAAATAGAGGACTTTCAACAATTCTTGTTGAAAAGACCAGAGCTGAAAAGAAAATTTGTCTTTCAAATACAAGAACCAAGAAAAGAGTTAAAAGGTAATCAGGAAAGAGAAATCATAAGAGACTTTCTAAAGTTAAACTGTTTACATTCCTATGTGGAAAGATAATATTAGTAACTCTTGAAGCTTTTCTCAGCATTTGGGTAGTTGAAGTGATTATACACATACAAACACACACAAACATATATGTGTATTTAGACAGAGAGCACAGGATGACTTGAATAGGAAGGATGATATCTAAAAAATAAAATTAAGGGGTGAGAGAGGAATATATTGGGAGGATAAAGGAAGAAACTGAATGGGGCAAATTATCTCTCATAAAAGAGGCAACCAAAAGTTTTTTCAATACAGGAGAAAAGGAAAGGGGTGAGAAGGAAAAAGTAGAGCTCACTCTCTTCACATATGGCTTAAGGGCAGAATAATATGCTCACTCAATTTGATATGAAAATCCATCCTACACTACGGGAAAGTAGGGGAGAAGGGGATAAGTGGGGTGGGGGATGATAGAAGGGAGGGCAAATGGAGGGAGAGAGTAATTAGAAATAAACATTTTTGGGGAGGGACAAAGTCAAAAGAGAGAATAGAATAAATGGGGAGGCAGGATAGGATGGAGGGAAATATAGTTAGTCTTACACAACATGACTATTACGGAAGTCTTTTGCAAGACTACACATATAAAGCGTACATTGAATTGCTTGCCTTCTTAGTGGGGATGTGTGGGGAGCGAGAAAGGGAGAGAAGGTAGAACTCAAAGATTTAGGAATGAATGTTGAAAATTGTTTTTGCATACAACTAGGAAATAAGAAATACAGATAATGGGGTATAAAAATTTATCTTGCCCTACAGGACAAGAGAGAAGATGGGGATAAGGGAAAGGAGGGGTGTGATAGAAGAGAGGGCAGATTGAGGGAAGGGGTAATCAGAATGCAAGGCATTATGGGGTGGGAGGAGGGGAGAGATGGGGAGAAAATTTGGAACTCAAAATTTTGTGGAAATGAATGTTGAAAACTAAAAATAAACAAATAAACAAAAAAAAGAAATAATGAAATTAATCATATCATAGACAAGAAATAATTCATGACTAATGTGGGAACTGTTTCCAAAATAACTATGTTCAGCTAGCTAGACTATCAAACTGTTCAGAGCAAAGGTAAAATCAAAACCAAGTTAGACAAAACAATGAAAAGAAGATGCCAATACTACATGTCACTATAGCAAATTGAACATAACATTTGAAGTATGTGTTGGCAATTTTTTTAAATGGAATAGGGGAAATACATGGCTTTTGCTCATTACTATTTCTCAAATAAAAGTAAATGTAAGAAATCTCTTTAGCCAGCAAACATGTAATCTCTCAGCCAAGTAGAGAGATGGAGCATCCAAAGTCAATGCCTGTTTCTGTAACACATTCATTTTTTGTTTGTTTTGAGAATATAGTTGGTTTTATCAATTTAATTTATTTTTAACTTATGGAATAAATAAAACAAGCATTTCCATTTCATAGTATATTTTTTTTTGAAAAGATAGTTGTACATGAAACTGCAAGTCTGTTATGTACAACTTGCTATTCCTTTTGACCATATAATAAAGTTATCAGGTAAATTTCTTTTTTGTTCTTTTTATACTTTTTTCTTACCTTTCCCTCTACCCTAGATATGGGTATCAAATGGGTAAATATATATGTATGTATGTATGTGTATATATATATATATATATCATGTATAATTATTCTATACATACTTCTATTGATTGGTTCTTCCTCTGGATGCAAGAATCCTCTTTCTTCATTTGTCCTGTATAGTAAACTTAGGTATTTATAACAGTCAAAATGACATGTTCATTCAAAGTCATTCCTAGAAAACTATTGCTATTACTATATACAGTATTCTCTTGACTCTGCTCATTTCACTATTCATTATTTTGTGCAAATATTTCCAAGTTTTTCTAAAATCATTGAGCTCATCATGTCTAACACACTCATAAAACATTCCAGAGATGAATGGTAGAAGGCTACAAGAAATGCAACCTCACAAAATAACAAAGTTCAGTGGAGGGATAGACAAGTCTGTGAAAAGTTTGGCACAAGACTTCCTTAAGCTATGTTATCCCAAGAACATACAGATTAAGTTAGAAGAACACCAAAGAGATGGCTAAGTAAATGCATTTGTCAACTTTTCAACGGTAACCAGTTTCGTCATCAGTAACAGTGGAACTAATACTTCTCTATTCACTTGAATGCCTGATGTGGTATGAGGAAATGGCAATGATGCTTAAGAAGTCAGGTGGTATGGTTGGACATGGTGAAGGAGTACAAACATAACTTGGTGCTGTAATGGAGAGAATATTGAAAGCCCGGGCACAACGTGTCACTTACTAAATTCTATAGATTAGCTTGGATTAGACTGATTACTGTCTTGCTCAGAGTCCAAATGAAAAAAGGTTTCTCTCTAGGTCTATGCAGAGATAATTATTATAGAAGTTAAGGAATAACTAGACAAATGAGTAAATATCCCCTACCCATTCTTAGACTCATTCAATATAGTAAAAATGTCAATGCCTCCCAAATTAACTCACAGATGAAATGCAATGGCAATCAGAATTCCAACAGGCAAGTTGATGGTGTTAGGGAAAGTCATTAAATTTAATATGGAATTAATTAAAAAGAACAGGAAAGAATCTCAATAAGATCTATAAAAAAAATTAATGAAGGACTTGACCTGCCAGCTCTGAAAATATATTACAAAACAAATAATTGTAACGACTCTCTGTTACTAGGGGGAAAACAGATCAATAGAAACATTGAGTTATGGAGAGGAGAGCACTAGTCTCACTGTTAGACAAAGGTGGCTTCTAATGTGATCCTGAGGAAAGCATTTGACCTCTCAGAGACTCAGTTTCTTCATCTGCAAAATGAGGGTTTGACTTCTAAAGTACCTTCCAACTTGAAATCTGCAATCCTGTGAGCTCAAGAACATACTTTATGAGATTAGTGTTTGATAAACTCAAGAAAAAAGATTATACATTCAAAAAGCTATTATTAGTTATTGACAATTTTCAGTCTAAAACTTTTATCCAGCTTCTCATAATTTCATGGAGATGACCATGGATTCTCAAAGGTGATGTCCATGAACAACAAGCTCTTGTAGGTCCCATCCCTTGGAAAGGCTTTGAGTATGGACTCAAAACTAAAGAATATGTGTGGATGAAGCCTTGCTGATGTCAGAAGAGATCATTTCAGGATCGGCGATGGAGGCTAAAGGTTACAGTCCCAACAGCTCTCAGAGACTTTCTCCCAAGCTGTAGCAAGATTGTTAGCAGCATCAATGGAGGGAAGAGTCACTAGAGACTTATCAAGTGCCTACTGTGTGCCAGGTAATATACTAAGCTTTGGGGATAGAAATAAGAAAAAAAGAGAGCTCCTGCTCTCAAAGGGCTTATATATCCAGGAAGTTGAAGAGAGTGGGGCTTAAAGGGTATGATCAGGTATAATGTTCATGGAGTCAAAAACAGGTGGAGCTGCCAGAGGGAAATGAGTTGGCTGGAAAGTCTGCACTCTCTATAAAGGGAAGAATTCGTTGCTCTGCTCTCCAGCTCTCCAATCAAAGGAGAAAGGCAACTGAGGGTCCTGAGGAGGGGGAGCACAAAAGCTGAAGCAATCTCCATGATCCAGAGATTTCTGGTGATGAATCCATCCTATGGGAAGCATAATATTCAAAAAGTCAGAGCTGAGCAGAGAATTTGGTAGGAAATGAAAAGGAATATGTCAAGGCATGGGTCTTTGAAATATTCAAGTATTGTTATTTTTAGAAAATTTGACAGGTTGACTTGGACTTAGGAAGATTTGAGTTTTGAATCCTGCCTCAGCCATTCCATGGCTGTATGACCCTGAGCATGACATTTAACCTCTCAGCCTCAGTTTGCTTCTCTATCAAATGGGGATAATATCACCTACCCTCCCAGGGTTCCTGTGAGGATAACGAGAAAGAACTTTGCAAACCCTAAAGTGTCATTTAAGTCTTAGCTATTGTTGCTTCTGTCATTATTGACTTCTCCCTCTGACTCTCCTCTTACATCCAGAGGGTTGTCAAGTCTTGTCGATCCTTTCTCTAAGGCATCTTTTATATCTGTCCCCTTCTGTGCACACACTCAACCAAAGCCCTACTTCAGGCCCTTACGACCTCTGTCCCAAACTACTGCAGCAGCCTTCTGATTTGTTACCTTGCCTCAGGTCTCCCCTGACTCCAATCCATCCTCTAATCACCTTCCCCAGTATTTTTCCTAAAGTGAAGATTTAAATGTGTAACCCCTCTCCCAATAAATTCCAGCGACTCCCTATTATCTCCAGGATCAGATATAAAATCTCCTGTTCACACTGAAAGGTCTTCATGATCTTCCCCCTTGTATCCTTCCAGTCTTCTTACAAATTATTCTTCTTCAGGCACTCAGGGATCAGTTAAAATGGCTTATTTGCTGTTCTTCCCACAGAATAATCAATCTCTCATCTCTTTTTTAGTGGCTGTCCTCCATACCTAAAATATTGTCCTTTGCCTCTTCCGTTTGGATCTCCTGGCTTCCTTTGGAAGTCAACTCAGGTACCACCCCCTCCAGGAGGCTTTTCCTGCCCCTCCCTCCAACCAGTAATTCATTCTCATCTGCTTTGTGTTAACATATATGTACTTATATGAGTGTGTATATTTACACACATATGTATAAATACATATATACATATATGTGATATGTATATAATAAAAATATATATGTACATATGTATGCATTTATATATGGGAAAAAGCAAAAACATGCTCTCAGAGAACTTACATTTTAACCAGAGAGACAACATAGATAGAAATATATGTAACATATGTATGTATTTATACATATATTTCTCTGTGGGGGGGGGGGGGAGAGATTAGCCAAAGCAGCCAGTATATAATAAGTGCTTAATACATGTTTGCTGGCTGATTGAGGTTATTGACAAGGGGAAAAAGCCCTCTTTACATGTAATAATCATAAACATTTTATTTCTAATATTAAACATCATAGGCCTAGTGCCAATATCCTCTAGGAAGGATACTGATGAACTTGAGAAGACATGGTAGTTGAACAAACCTGGGTTCTCTATCTTGGAAAAGACAAGAGGCAAAGAAGACATGACTTCTTTCTTCAAATATGTAAAGGCTGTATGGTGGAGGGATTAGACATGTCCTGTTTGGTCCTACAGGAGCAAAGGATGGAAGTTTCTGATTTACCTTAATCCAAGGAGGAAAAAAGCTTCTTAATAATTCGAGTGAATGACCTGCCTTGAGAACTAGTGAGTTCCTCATTGGTGGAGACCTACAAACATAGTGGATGACCACTTGCTGAGTACACTGTAGATAAGATTCTCATTTCACAGAGTTCAAAGCTGATGGCTCTGAGGTCCTTTCTGACTCGATTACTGCATCAGACAGAAAACTTCCTGGCAGAAAATCAATCTCCTGGCCTACAAAAGGAAGGTTCCAACTTCCTTAAGAGCATCTATCTATAAAACCTCTTGCCCCTGCTTCTTGGCATGTAATTATCTCTGAGGTTGTCCTCTCTGCCTGTAACAGATCTATGGCCATGATGTATGGCCAAAGTCGACTGTCACTGCTTGGACAGAGTGGGAGGCCAGTTTGAATACATAAAAAGGCTGAATTAGTGAATGTTGCTTAAAGTCCTACAGTTCTGTTACAGTCAAGTATTTACAGTAATTGTAATGAGGCTAATAACCATTGAATCAAGGGTTTGGGGAAATTACTTCAATTAAAAGATAAGAATAATTTGTAATTTGCCTATCATTACAAGTAAATAGACACTTCAGAAGTACTGAAGGGTTCTTGAAACAATTTGTTCCTCAAGTCTTTCAACAGTTTCCTCCAAAATCTTGTTTATACTCATTTATTTTGCTTTTAAAAAAGACACTTCTTTTCATAGATGATCCAAGGAATGCATTTGTTTTCTGCATCTCTGCTTTGCTAATATCTCTGCTTTTTCTATCACGTTCCTTTCCAAATCATTCCTGCCCCACCCCCTGCCCAGGGAGACATTACAAGAGATAAATTTCAAAAAAGTCACTGATATATGAGATCACTTTGAAAATGCTGAAGTTACACTTAAAACTCTCCATGAGGAAAGCTTTTATAAATATAATCTCCTTTGATCCTTACAATAACTTGGGAATGTATGTGCTATCATTATTTCCATTGTACAGATGAAGAAACTGGGTCAAAGAAAGGTTAAGTGACATACTCAGGGCCATATAACCAATAAGTATTTAAGGCTAGATTTGGACTCCACTCTATCCACTGCACTACCTAGCTACCTCTGAGATTCAGTAGCAAATGGGGTCTCCATGAATTAGGGATAGAATTTGTTGGGTGAGAAGGTCATCATATGATTTTTAACTCCTTCTCTGTCCCCTCAACCACCAGCATTTCACTGATGCCTAACATTTCCACCTTCAGAATTAATGTCTTTGACTTGGAGCTCTATCTCCCATATTAAAGTGCAAATAGCTTTGCTACTAAGTATGAGTGAATTTCCCAGACACTGTTCTCTGCTATGGTTTTGGTAGACATGAGCAGAATGTGTTTACGGAGGCCTTAAGTCCCTAAGGGGGGAGAATCAGTCAGTAAATAAATATTTATTAAACACTTGCTGTCTTCCAGGGACTGAGCGAAGCGCTGAGAATACAGATATTTAAAAAAAAAAAAATAAGTCTCTGACCTCAAAGAATATGTAATCTAATGGGGAAGCTGAAAAGGGGGAAAGGGTAGGAAAGGTACCCAACTGGGGCATGATAGAAGGCAGAGAAGTCCCAATGTAGAGCAGCCAGTTAAGAAATGAGAGATACTGACCTGGATTCTTTCCGTAAATGGAGATTGGAAAGTTCATGACGCCACCCTCCAATCAGAGGCACTGAGGCTAATGGGATCTTGCAGGAGCAGGAGGGGGGATCAGGGTTGACCTCAAAGTAGGGATACTTTTGTATCCCAGTTCTAGAGCAGGAAGGGACCTTCAAGGTCACTGTATCCCACTTCCTCATTTGTCAGAAATATTAAATGATAAGTCTAGGGTCACTCAGTTCCAAAGTGTCTGAGGCAGGATTCACACCCAGACCTTCCTGATCCCAACTCCTACCCTCTAACTACTACAGCACCCTAGGGAGGAGAAAGAGGGAGGAGGAAAGGAAAGGGGAGAGATAAAAGGAGAGTTGGGGAGGAGAGAGAAAGTATTGTGAAGGAGGAGAGAGAAAGTGAAATTGCTGGGCAGGGCAAGTGCATACAGAGCAGAAACTACCAACATCTGTGCACTTACCAGATGTTCATAACTGGTCATGTGTCACAAGATTCCTCATACTTCTCAGCCCCTAGCAGTGCAGAGAAACACATAATAGGCTAGGAGTCCAAAGTCTAGTTTGGCTGCTTATTATAAATGAGGTCCCAAGGAAGCACTTCAGCTCCACAAGCCTCAGTTGACTCATCTGCAAAGGAGGATTGGACTCAGTGGCCCTGAGGTCTCTTCCATCTCCACAGCTAGGACTGTATGAGCTTTAACCAGCTCTTTTAAAGCATCCAAGCTTCCCCCCACCCCTCATCCTGAGTTGGTTCCTTCAATGAACAGGAACTTTCCCACTAAATATCCATCTTTTCAGAAATTTCTCCAGAAATGACATTATTCCAGAGGAGGAATCACCTGCTAAAGAGCCCAGGCTGGTTCCCAAGTCTGGGATCTCCCCAGCTTCATGATTGTTTCAGGGGGAATTAGAATCTATCCTATTCATAGTATTAAGCTGATCTCCAGTGTCACAACAGAGTATGTGACTCCCCCAGAGCTCCCAGGCCCCTCCCACATAACCTTTGGCTCTTTGTTCAGGTGATGATGTCATCTGCTTCATAAGACTCTGGGAGACAAAGATTTAAAATGAAAAAGTAAATAGAGAGGGAGAGGAGCAGTGGGCTGCCTCTTGTGTGCAAAGGTCTTCATACCATGAGACTCTGGAGCATCAGTGTCTAGGAAATGAATCACTTTGGGAGACACTTTGGAGCCTTTGATGAGCAGTCAATGGGCATCACCAGGAATGTCAGTGTCACTTGGGCCTTTTCTCTCAGGTGAATATTTTTCTGTGGCTCTGTCTTAGGCAGTCCAAAAGAGTTTCCAGCTTGCTGACTCAGACTCTGATTGATTGTTCAAGGTGCATAGGTGTTTTCCTTTTTTAGCTTTTCACTCATTGATCCAGCTATTTCTCTCCCACACAGTTCAGTCCTATGCTTGAGACATTGTTAGACTATTAATCACCTCCCTACAGACCATTCTCCTGCACTGCATTTGCTTCCTTACCCCATTTATTCTGTCTCTCTCTCTCTTTCTCTCTCTGTCTCTCTCTCTCTTTCTCTCTCTCTCTCCCTCTCTTTCTCTCTCTCTGTCTCTCTCTCTCTTTCTCTCTCTCTCCCTCTCTCTCTCTCTCTCTGTCTCTCTCTCTCTCTCTCTGTCTCTCTCTCTCTCTCTCTCCTTCCCTCTCCTCCCTCTGACCCCCTTCTCTCTCTCCCCCATCTCCGTCTTCACATCTCTCTTTCTCCCTCCCCCAAATTTCTCCCTCACTTCTCTTCCCCCTCTCCACCTCCTCCATCCCCAGATTTCTAATCCAATCAAGCATCCACCATGTTTGCTTATAGAATCCAATAAGATATTTGTAAATTTTTTTGCACTTGAAGGCAATATTCATATTTATTCAAATATTTGTATCTGCATGCATATGTGTGTATGTATACATATTAAAGTTATTTTTATTGTTCTCATCTTCTTGTCCTTGGAGTTTTGCTAAAGACTGTCTAGGGAAAAATCATTCTCTTAGGATTATTCTTTTCTATTTAATGTTTGGCAAGACAATATTACATAGGTGGATAAGTCATCTTTTCCCTCTTGATAAGAGAGGCAGTACAGAGTAGGAGACAGACAACTGACTTCCAAACCCAGGAGAACCAGCCTTCAAGTTCTATCACTCATACAGACTGGCTTCACCTCCATGAGCTAGTCAATCAGCCTCTCTGCTCTAAGAAATCCTCTACAGCTAGAGGAGAATAAAGTGGTCATTTGTCAGTTAATTCTTCATCGGTTACAGACAGAAAATTCAAAACAATTTGGTACAGTGTCTGGAGCATAGTAGATATTTAATAAATATTGTTGATTGACTGATAGACAACTCCCATAGCATATTGGAGGATGATACGTACCTCATCTTCTTCCCATGCCATGTTGATTTCCCCAGCTAGGTCTCTATATTTTTTAAGTTTTTCATTCCATGTAGCTTGGAGATTACAAGTTTAGGGAATGATATTTTCTAATAAAAATGTTGTTCCTAAGTTTTTATGAATCATTATTATGTGCTGATAAGGGTAGGTAGGCACCAGTTAGGTTGGTGATAATGTCCTGGCTCCAGCACAATTTATTGGTTGTGTTGGATGGAATTTTGTGAGGACTGTACTTACAGTATAAGGAATTTGTCTCTGTCAAAATATTTCACATAGCCAGCTTCTGATATGTAATTCTAGCTGCCAGTTCATGTCTTGCTAGCTTGTCAGGTACTAAATTTTTGAAGGCTACAGTAATGTGTTGTTCAGTTACTAGCATTTCCTTGTAGAATCCACCTTGATCATTGTAGGCATTATAAAGATAAACTCTTGGTAATTTCTGGTGTTGGTGACCTGAGGCATCATAAGCCTTTCTGTTTGCATAAACAAATCTGCATGAATGAGTGAATTATTCCTTAAGAGCCTTAATTTGGGGGTCAGTCAAAGAATGAAAGCTCTCATACTATATTTTTTCTAGGAAATCACATTTACTGGGAATCATTAAAATGCACAAGAGTCAGGGACACATGATGAAAAGCCAGACTCAAGACCAAGTGCGGTTGCTGGCAGGCCCACCCAGAGAGATGAAGCAACTTGCTCATCACCTCAGGAGGAAATGGTCAGGTTGGGATTCAAACTCAGTAGTTTTCTGGATTCTCAAGCCGGTGTTCTTTCCAGTGTCTTCTGTTTAGGAAAGAAGAATGAAACGGTCACAGGGTGTTCTTACTATCAGGGAATTCCATGATTAAATACAGTTCTGTATCACTCTGCCATCCTTTCATTACTCCTTTCCTTCCTTCCATCCAAGCTGTTGCCAAGGAATGTTCATTTCACCTCTGCATCATCTCTAGAAGGTATCCCTTTCTCTCTTCTGACTCTAGGGCAGTCCCCCTTCACCTCGCAGGTGGGTAATTGCAATAACTTGCTGGTAGGTCTCCTTGCTCCAAGGCTCTCCTCATTCCAGCTCATCTTTTATTCAGGTACCAAAGTGATTTTCAAAAAAGTACAGGTCTAACCATGCCATTTCTCCTCCCCTGCTCAATAAATTACAGATTCCCTATTGCCTCCAGGATCAGATACAAAATACTCTGGCTTTCCTCCATATTGGGTGTTGTTTTTTTTTCAGTTGTGTCTGATGCTCAGTGACCCCATTTGGGATTTTCTTGGCAAAGATACTGGAATGGTTTGCCATTTTCTTCTCTAGCTCATTTTATAGATGAGGAAACTAAGGCAAACAGAGTTAAGTGACTTACCGAGGATCACACAGTTAGTAAGTGTCTGAGGACAGATTTGAACTCGGCAAGACGAGTCTTCCTGATTCCAAGTCTAGTGTTCTATTTACTGTGCCACCTAGCTGGCCCCCTTTATAACCTGGATCTCTCCTACCTTCCCAGTCTTCTTATAACTTCCTTACTCACTGACACATACTCTTGGAACCAGTGGCACTGACCTTCTTTCTGGCATTTTAACAAACAAGACACTTGATCTCTGAGCTCTGGGCATTTTCTCTGGCTGCCCCTCCCTCCCCTAACTGGAACTCTTTAACCTCCTTCACACTAACCACTGCCCTACCTGGCTTCCTTTACTTCCCAAATAGAATCCCACCTTGTACAGGAAGCCTTCCCCAAACCCTTTTAATTCTAGTGCCTTCCCTCTCGTCCTCATTTCCTATTTATCCTGCTTGTTTGTACTTATTTGTTTGCATGTGGTCTCCCCCATCAGATTGTGAGCTCCTTGAGGGCAGGGACTGTCACCAATCAGTTAACCTCTCAGTGTCCTAGGCTACTCTCTAGCCTTCCAGGGTGCAAACCAAGTCCTGACCTGCATTTCAGTAGAGGGAATCTCAAACCAGGAATTCCCTCTTACCAACAAAATCACAAGTCACAATCCATAAAAAAAATGACAAAAACTGTGCTTGTAAAATAGAGCCTGTACAAATAATAATACACAGCTTCTCCTGATGAGATTAGGCAGAGATGAGGAAAGCAGGGTTACATAAAGGTGGATGGGGAATGCAATTGCATTAGTGAGCATGTCAGAGTCAATGTCTCCGAATTTTAAAGGCTCTAAATGGGAATGAAGATAAATGTTGATTTCTAAGCCTCTGGGGAATTCTAACATAATACCACCTTTTAATTTCACAATATCCATAATTCCTCTTCAGAAATAAAATCTTTATAAGCATATATTTATTTTTTTAATTAAAATTCACTTAGTTTTGAGACTATTCAGATAATTTGTGACACAGGGTGAATCATGGAGCCAGGAAAGGAAATCACAAAAGGAAATCACAAAAGAGGTGCATGATAAGCTATTCTTAATATCTCTTTTCAATTGAGAGAATGTTTTACACCTTCAAATGCCTGCCAATTAAGTCAGCATTGGCACAATGCTAGGATTCTCTATGGCAAATTGAATTAATTACCCTTGAGGGAAAATTCTATGACTTAATAACCTCTACAGCTGGTTCATTGCATAACCAGTGTTATACACTCACTTACGCTCATACCAGTCTCCAATAACTCCACACTCTTGAGTCTTGCTAATGCTCCACTGTTACTCTGTTTTTATTTTCCTGGAAAGACATTACCTGGGGCTCATCACTGTACGATTGAGATACAGAGATGCCCTCAACCCTCCCCACCTGCTGATATTGCCAGACAGAAGGATATCAGGACCCTGAGTTGCAAACATTCTTAAGACTTGAAACCTAAACCAGCTTTTTCATATTCCAGGAAATCAAAAATAATTAAGAAGGAAAATTCAATCCCCTTCGGAATTACACTCAGTCTACTCACAAAACTGCCTAGGATACACTCTGGATGTGTCCAAAAACCACCCTTGCTGACTCCCAATCATGCTACATCATCTCTCCCCTTCTCACACTAATCACTCCAAGCGCAACATGAAAACGTTGTTGACCTTTCCTTCCTTGCACATTCTTAAGTCCCCTCTTGATACACTCTAGGGGACTTCACACAGAAACACACAGAGATAAATTTCATTGGCTATTCCAGACAGCTATAACAGCTTTCTAGATGCCCTTCCATAACCTGGATAGTAATTCATGATTGAGGGAAACTGCCTCCTCGCAGAGCTGTCTGGTTTCCCCAAGATTCTTATCCTCAGCACACAGACAAAAAACAAAGGCACTGAATTATACAATCGAATACAGTCACATATTGGTGTAATGTGATCTCTTACTTGCCTATCCCTGCAGCCCCACATTAGGCTTGTCAAATTAAGATCATTCAGTTCCTGGATCCATAAAGGAAGTGGGAAGGAAAATAAGAGGACGAAAGTTGCGACTCCAACAGGCTTAGTGGACGCCTGGCCACTGCTGGTTTGCTGTTCAGAAATCAAAAGGGAGAAATACCTCCTGCCCAGAAATCAAGTATTTTGTTGGTATTTCTCCACCTGTTGGTTAATATTTATATTTACTCTAGTAAATAGAGTAGATTACCCAATTTGTAATAGATGACTATATTTGTATAGTAGTAGGCCACTGTAGTCCATGATGATGATGACGGTAGCCTTCTTAGAGGGCTCTAAAATTTTCAAAGTGTTGGACATTTATCAATTCATTTGATCCTCAAAAATACTCTGTGAGATAGGCACTATTATTATCCCCTTTTTACAGATAAAGAAACTGAGACACAGAGAGATTGTGACTTCCATGGAATCAAAGAGTTGATGAGAATCTGAGGCAGGATCCATACCCAGGTCTTCTTGACTCCAAGGATAGCGACTTGTCCCAGAACTATTTCCTTCTGAACCCCATGGAGAATGAAATGACTTTTGCAGGGTCACAAAGACAATAAGATCTGAATTGTCCTTAAATAACTGTGTTAGCTCTCTTACAAAAGTGTTGATAAGTTATTTTACTCCATCACCTTCTATAGTGTTTCAACAAATGGTAGCACTTAATCATTATTTTTGAATGATCAAAATCTCTCTGATAATTATTTTTTTATGATTTTCTTTGACCCATTCATTACTTACTACAGGACTTTTTAGTCCTTGTTTCAGTCTGTATCATTTGTTTATATCCATTATTGTTCATAATTGTGTGGTTTATAAAGTGTGTTTCGTATGCCTCCCTGCTGTATTTCTATTCTCACTCATATCATGATTTTTTTTCTTCAGGTACTTGTGTGATCCCGAAACATAAATTATTTTAGATGCCTCTGTAATCATCACCAGAGGTCCACCAATTCAAATTTTTCCAACGTTTTCTAAAGATTTGTAATTTTCTTCATTTCTATCTTTCCATTAAATTGCTGAGTTCTAAAAGAAGGTTAAAAATCTTGTCCGATTGTTACCTGTGTACACAATTTTCCACTTCAGTTAGCTCTTCATTTAAATCCTTACACACTATGAACTGCAGTCTATATATTTAATACTGAGAATGTGGTGCTTTTTTTGCTGTTTTTGAGAGCAAGGCTTGTGTAGTAGATAAAGTAATGACCTTGGCATCTGGACAGGCCCAAGTACAAGTCTTGTCCCTGAAGCCTGTGTTGTATTATGACCACAGTCATGCTACGGATCAAATGAGAATCTTAATGTTTTAGTCCACTTGAAATGAATTTTGTAGGATTTAGTTAGGAATTTCAGGGGATGATTTGCCCAGTGTATCCACAAAAAACAGGCAAGCCTATCCATCTCTCCAACCCTTGAATTTTTATATCTTTTCCAACTACATGTAAAAACAATTTTAAACCTTTGGTTTTCTAATTTTGATCTCCAAATTCTCTCCCTTCTTCCTTTTCCTACCCCTTCATTGAAAAGGTAATCAATTTGATATAGACTATATATGTGCAGTCATACAAAATATATTTCCATATTAACCATCTTGCACAAGAGAACACACAAAAAAAGATGGAGGAGGAAGAAGAGGAAAATGGGGAGTGTAAAAATTATACCTTGATCTGCACTCAGACTCCATCAGTTTGTTCTCTGGAGGTGGATAGCATTTTTCATTACAAGTCCTTCAAAATTGTCTTGGATCATTATGTTGCTGAGAACAGCTAAGTCATTAACAATCATTGCATAATATTGCTGTTACTGCGTAGAGTTCTTTCTCATTTTATTCTTCATCAGTTCATATAAATCTTCCCAGGTTTTTTTCTGAAACCATCCCCCGCATCATTTCTTTACAGCACAATCATCTTCCATAACAACATATACCACAACTCTTTCAGCCATTCCTCAATTGTTAAACATCATCCTCAATTTCCAGTTCTTTGCCACTACAAAAACAACTACTATAAGTATTTTAACATACAGATCCTTTTCCTTTTTTCTATCTCTGGGATAGAGGCCTGATAGCAATATTGTTGGGTGAGAGATTGGTATGCACATTTGGCTAGCCCATGGGAAATAGTTCCAAATTGCTCTCCAGAATGGTTGGATCAGTTCACAATTCTACCAAGAATGCATTTTGTTGTTTTTAGTTTAGTCATTTTTCAGTTATGTCTGACTCTTTGTGACCCCATTTGGGGGTTTCTTGGCAGACATGGTGGAATGGTTTGTCGTTTCCTTCTCTAGCTCATTTTACAGATGGGAACTGAGGCAAACGGTTAGATGATTTGCCTACAGTCACAGAGCTATACTAGTCTGAGGCAAGATTTGAACTCACAAAAATGAGTCTTCCTGGATCCACCTCTGGCATTCTATCCAGTGTGCCACCTAGCTGCCAACAATGTATTAGTAACCCAATTTTTCCACCTCCCCTCCAGTATTTGTCATTTTTCTTTTCTGTCATGTTAACCAATCTGATAGGTGTGAAGCAGTACCTCAGTTGTTTGAATTTGCATTTTTCTAATCAATAGTGGTTTAGAGCATTTTTTCATATGATTAGAGATAACTTAGATTTCTTCTTCTGAAAACTGCCTATTAATATCCTTTGACCATTTGTGAATTGGGAAAGGATTTATTCTCTTATAAATTTAAATCAGTTTTCCATATATTTGAGATCTGGGACCTTAATCAGAGAAATGTGATATAAAACTCTTCTGTTTTCTGTTTCCCCTCAAATCTTGGCCACATTGGAATTGTTTGTACACATTTTTAATGTAATCAAAATTATCCAGTTTACATCCTATAATGCTCAATTCTTCTCTTACTCCTAGATCTGATTGTTAAGATATGCCTTGCTCCTCTAATATGCTGGTGAGATCACCATTTATGTTTAAATCATGTACCCATTTTACTTTGTCTTGGCATACAGTGTGAGGTATTAGCTGCTACTTAGTTTTTGACAAACTGCTTTCTAATTTTCCCAACAATTTTTGTCAAATAGAGAGTTTTTATTACAAAACCTTGGATCTTTGGGTTTGTCAAATGCTAGATTACTAGGATCATTTACTACTGTGTATTGTGTACCTTATCTATTTCACTGGTATATCACTCTATTTCTTAGCCAGTACCAAATTGTTTTGATGATTACCACTTTGTAACACAGGTTGAGATCTGGTATAACTAGGCCATCTTCCCTCATTGATTTTTATTGATTCCCCTGATGTTCTTGAAATTTTGTGCTTCCAGATGAATTTTGTTATTTTTTCTAGCTTTATAAAATAATTTTGGTAGTTTGATTAGTATAGCACTAAATAAGTAAATTAATTTAGGTAGAATTATCATATTTATTATATTGGCTTGGCCCATCTATGAACAATTAACATTTCTCCAGTTGTTTAGATATGACTTTATTTTTGTGAAAATTATTTTATAATGGCATTCATATAGTTTCTGGGTTTGTCTTGGCAGATAGAATCCCATGTATTTTATATTGTCTACAATTATTTTAAATGGAATTTCTATTTCTATCTCTTGGTGGGACTTTGTTGGTAATATGTAGAAATTCTGGTGATTTATGCAGGTTTATTTTATAACCCGTAACTTTTCTGAAGTTGTTAATTATTTCAACTAGTTTTTTGGTTGATTCTCTAGATTCTATACCATAATGATACCATCATATCATCTGCAAAGAGTGAAAGTTTCATTTCCTCATTACCTGTTCTAATTCCTCCAATTTCTTTTTGTTCTTTTATTGCTGTAGTTAGCATTTCTAGTACAATATTGATAATAGTAGTGATAATGGACATTCTTTTTTCACCCTTGATCTTGTTGAAAAGTCTTCTAGCTTATCCCCATTATAGATAATGCTTGCTAATGGTTTTAGATAGAAGATACTTATCATTTTGAGAAAGGTTTCATTTATTCCTATGCCTTCCAGTGTTTTTAATAGGAATGAGTGTTGTATTTTGTCAAAAGTTTTTTTTTTTTTCTGGGCAGAGTAACAGCACTAACTTTTTGGAGTGTTCCCACCAAGCCCAGCCAAATACCTGTAAAAAATGGCTCTAAACAAATTCTGGAGCTGCAGAACCCACAGCTTGACAGAGTGAAACAAATCTCCAGCCCAAGATAGCCTGGAAGGTCTCCAGGAAGTGTCTATAACACCATGCTGGGAGCAGAACACAGTCCAGCTTGGGTCACACCAGCACAGATGGGTCCTGAGCAAGCCTTGGGGAGACTAAATTTCTCACACCTGTGGCAGTTTCCAGACTTCAGGACCCCAAAATACCAAGGACAAATTGGAAGATCAGTGGAAAAATCCTGTGGACCAGTACAGGAGAGTGGAGTGATCTGGCCCTAGCCCCAGGGCAGCAGAGTGGGGAGGGGGCAGAGGAACACAAGGCAGCCACACCAGCAGCAAGGGCAGCTGCAGCCACTGTTCCTGGAGATCTAGACCCACAGATTGGGGGGGGAGGGGAATCAAGTGGCTGAAAGTACACCACCCCACCCCCACTGGAAACAGAGAGCTATCTTGACAAAGAGTTCAAAAGTTAAGTAAATGACTGGGGAAATGGACAAAAATCAGAAAAAGAATCAGACTATAGAATCTTACTTTGGTGACAAGGGAGACCAAAGCATGCAAACAGAAGAAAACAAAGTCAAAGCTCCTCTATCCAAAGCCTCCAAGAAAAATATGAATTGGTCTTAGGCCATGGAAGAGTTAAAAAAGGATTTTCAAAATCAAGTCAGAAAAATATAGCAAATATTGAAAAGAGAAATGAGAGTGATGCAAGAAAATCATGAAAAATGAGTCAACTGCTTGGTAACAGAGACCCAAAAAAATGCTGAAGAGAATAACACTTTAAAAAATAAACTAACCCAAATGGCAAAAGAGAACCAAAAGGCCAATGAGAAGAATGCCCTAAAAAAAAGAATTGGCCAGATGGAAAAGGAGATCCAAAAGCTCACTGAAGAAAATAATTCCTTAAAGATTAGAATGGAGCAGATGGAAGCTAATGACTTTACAAAAAATCAAGAAATGAGGTTATTTAAATATTTTACTTCCTTTTCTGTTAATCTGGGTAATTTATATTTTCATAAATATTCACCCATTCTACTTAGATTGTCAGATTTATTGGCATACAATTGGGCAAAATAATTTCTAATAATTGTTTTAACTTCCTTTTTATTGGCACTGAATTCACTCTCCTCTCATACCCCTTGAAGTGGACCAATCATAATTCACCTTTCTAGTAATAATAGTTAGGATTCTCTGATAATGAACAATAGGTGCTGACTTCTACAGTAAAGAAAATGTTTGGAGTTTTCCAGCCCCTGCCCTCAGAGTCCCTTTAGTTTACAGTATTCCCCAAACATGAGCACCGTGCTTTTAGATTGCTGTTTCAGGAGGTGTATTCATTGACCAATTGATTTCATCCAAAGCGAACTAAGCAATAGGTGCTTATGTTGAGTGCTAGATCAGGCTACAATTCTGCAGTATCCTTTTTCTGACTTTCCTAGTGGGAGAAATTTTCACAGCTTCATATGATTAATTAAAGTCCATCATTTTTTTAGACTGCAAAAGTGCGGTAGTTACTTTGTAGTAACAGCTAAACTGGATTTATTAGTATCGTCCCTAGACTGTATTACCAGTGTTCTCTTTCATTCTTGGTGTAATGGATAGAATACTGGACTTGGAATCATGAGAGAACTGGGTTCAAATCGTACCTCCAACACTTATTGCTTGTGTGACCATGGAAAATTCAATTAGCCCCTTTAACTCCCACTTACCTCATATGTAAAATGAGGACAATAATGCCTGTTGTACTTCACAGGATTGGGA
Source organism: Notamacropus eugenii (assembly GCF_028372415.1). Taxonomy (NCBI): domain Eukaryota; kingdom Metazoa; phylum Chordata; class Mammalia; order Diprotodontia; family Macropodidae; genus Notamacropus; species Notamacropus eugenii. The sequence goes on along the minus strand of NC_092874.1, from coordinate 468,815,464 downwards.
AGATGAGTAAATGACTAATGTATGTAAAATGCAATGTAAACCAAGAAAGCACTGCAAAATGTCAACTACGGGCCACAAATCATAGATACTCATCTCTTTTTGGTTCACAAGAACAAATTCAGAAATCAACATCAGCATTTAAAGCTTAAACATATTGCATGACTTTAGGTCAATTCAATGAGAGCATTAAATTCTATTTAGCCATTACGTGCTATAATCATTAAAAGTCCTAACAGGTGGAGCAATTTGGATTTTTCCACAGGTTGCCAAAATTTGGAGGATCTAAATCTCACTAATAGTCTTTCAAATAGCTGGATCGAATATGTAACAAGAAAAATTAAAGTAGAAACGTATCAGATGATTTCACTCCCTCCCCACCAGAGCTCCTCCATACTACCCTTCATTGACATAGAAAGAATAACAATGGGGCATCACAGAAAGAGCCCTGGCACTAGAATCAGAGGCCTTGGGTTCAAACTGTACCTCTAACACTGTGATTTTGGGCAAGTTGCCTTATTTCCTTAGGCTTCAGTTTTCTCATCTGTAAAATGGTTGTTGAGGGGGCTAGATGAGTTCTTAGATCCCTTTCAGCTTCATATACATGGACCCTGACCCTGTTCCTTCCCCTAGCAGGAACCTCTCCATAGTTCAGTGTCTGAGAGTGGTGTTCCAGGAGATCTCTCCCAAGAAGCCTTGTGTCTTCAGTGCCAAGTTCTTGTCTTGGAGTATCCTTTCTGCAAACTGACCTTATCTCAGAGAGTTGATTTGAGATTTTTTTTTTGTGCTGCTTTCCCAGGGCAAAGCAATTCTAGTATCATGTCTTCTGATAATATGCTAAGCATTGTGAATGATGCAAAAAAAGTATATGACTCAGAGACCACAATGAAGGCTTTATAATCTCATCAGAAAGACAAGAGAGATTCATGGAAATAATTAGACAAACAGTATCTCAGCATATAATCAAGTGACTAGATGATCAGTCCAGTAAATATTATAAGAATATGAAAAGAAAAAGACCAGGTGAATAAAGACCCATAGAGGAGACAAGAGTTGATTGAACCTTAAAGGATAAGCTGATTGTAGATCTTGGGAGAAGAAAAAGGAAGGACTCTCATGTATAGGAAAATAATAGGAACAAAGGCTCAATGTTGAGAAGACATGGTTTGAATCAAGCTGTTCTTGCTCAAGAAACAGTTAGCAGAGTTTGCTTGACTCAGTTGAAGTTGGATGCCGTGGTCTCATTCATGAACCAAGATTCTGGGGATAGTGAGGAGGTTTACCTGACTGCACTAGCAGTATGAAGAGAGGCAGGTGGATGGGGCAGAAGGGAAGAAAAGATTGAAAAGCTAGAGTCTGTCTCTCTGGGATAGATACTAACAAACTCTTTGAAAATTAGGATCATAAATGTGGAAGTGGAAGGGAATTCAGAGGCTCTCCAGTCCAATCCCTTCATTTTACAAATAAGGAGATTAAAATTCAGAGGGTTTGAGTGGCATTTGAGTTTCCCAAGACCACACTGGCATTAAGAGTCAAAGGTGGCATTTGAATTCAAGCCTTCTGAGTCTAGAGCTGGTGCTCTCTCTGTGCTAAGTCTAGTGTTAATTTAGCTTTCTCACTTAGAGCTGCTACAAACAGCTCTGGAACCCCATTCCCAGTTCTTTCTTCCCTTTGCTCTTCCCTTTTGTTCATTACCAAATAAGGTAATGTGTTGAGCTGGTGGCAATATGCCTACTGTGAGAGAAGCTAAGACTAGTGGATTGCCTGAGTTCAGGAGTTTTGAGCAGCAGCCATGCTAAAGCTGACCAAGTGCCTGCGCTAAGTGTAGTACCAATAAGGTAGGCTCCCAGGAATGGGTGAAAGGGTAAAAGATGAAAGGTTTAAGTGGCCTAAGGAGAGGCAAAGCATCTCAGGTCCAAAAATGAGCTAGTGAAAACTTCTGTACCAGTCAGTAGAGTAAAAAGGCCCATGAGTGGTCATTGAAATTCCAATCTGGGTAGGATAGGGAGATACAGTCTCAAACAACAACAAAAGTGAAAATAAAATGTTTTGTGACCATAAAATGCTATGTAACTATAAGGTAGCATCATTGCTGCAGTTGTTATTGTATCATGGAAAATTCCCAGATGAATGGTGATTAACTTTTTGGATCCATCATAATGTACCTACTCTGACATGTTGAAAGAAAAAACAGGGGAGAAATCTTTGCAGGAATAAAAGTCTATGAAAGAACTGGAGACCCATACAGATTACTATTCCAAAAATGAAAGAGACCCCCCTGAGATCATCCAAAACCCCTCCCTTTACAGATAATGAAACTAAGACCTAAAGAAGGGAATTGACTTGCCCAAGGTCACACAGTTCATAGGTGGCAGAGTGGGCCCCTGAACTTGGACCCTCTGATGCCAAATCCAGGGTCAATTCCATCACCTCTGAATGAATCAGCCCTTTTCTTATGGAGACCAACTGAGAGCATCTACCATGAAGAGAAAATGTCTTAGCTTTCTTTGAGTACTTGAATACCTGTCAGATGAAGGAACGATTAGAATTGTTCAGTCTGGTCCAAGCAGGCAAAACCAGGAGCTATTAAATGGATGTTGTAAAGAGGCAGCTTTAGACTGGAGATAAGGAAAAACTGGCTAACCATTTTTGGAGGGGAAGGAGGACCAGAACTGTGGTTTCATTAGTTTAGGGTTTCTTCACTTGGGGATCTGCACACTTGTTTTTAAAATATTTTTATCACTGTATTTCAATAAATTGATTTCCTTTGAAATCCTCTGTATATTATTTTATGCATTTAAGACATTATTCTGAAAAGGGATTCATAGTCTTCATCAGACTGTCTGCCAAAGGGCTCCATCACACACACACAAACATAAACACACACACACACACACATACACACAACACACACACACACACACACACACTCACTCAAGAACACATAGCTTAGAGAAATCTCAATGAGTAAACTCCTTCAGCCCAGACAGATCAGCATCTACTCTGCAACTTACAGTCTTACAGAAAATCTGGTGCCATGGAGAGCTTCAGTGACTTTCTCAGGGTCACACCTCAGCATGCATCAGAGGTGAGATTTGAATGTGGGGCTTCTTCACTCTGATGGCAATGCTGTATCCACCAACCATACTGCCTCTCCTGAAAGGGTCCCCCAAAAATGGAGTGGATGTACCCACAAGTGACTGATTTCTCCTCATGCAAGGTAGATTCTCATTCAGCTGGACTGAGTGGCTGCTGAGATCCCTCCCAGCTCTGAGTTTCCGAGAGGAGCCATACCTGCATACAGTAGCTTCTTAGCCAATGCTTATTAAATGAGTGAGTTCTGTGATTCCACAAAATTATTGCAAATTGTAAACTAATGGGGCCCATAATAATGAGGTTTTGCTCTCAATTATGAAACCCACAGACACACATAAGCCTAATGAGATTACCCAGAACCAGGCAGCTTAATCTCCTGTGGAGCCCAGGTGAATGACCTTCTTAACTGGAGACACTTCAGTCTTGAGTAATGAGCCCTGATGTGTGTTCAGATTTTTAAAAGTGGTCATTTCCTTTACGCTCCTCACATCTTTTAGAAATAGAGAAAAGAATAATTGCTCTAAAGTCAGAGGACCTAGATTCCAGTCTTGCTTTAAGTGTTTGCCACTTGTGTGGCCTGAACAAGTCAATCAATTTCCCTGGACCTCAGTTTCCTAATCTAGAAAACAAGGGGTTGCGATTAGTTGGCTTCTAAGGCCTCTCTTAGCTCTAGATCTATGATCTTATGATCTAACTTACATGATAAAGGAGTTGGACTGAATAGTCTCTGAATTAATTTCTAGATCCAGATTTGTGATCCTATGTGTGACCTTAGGCAAGTCATTTAACCTAGTCTGGCTTCAGTTTCCTCCTCTACAAAATGAAGGTCTCATTTGCCTCTAGCATTGCAATCCTGTGTTTGCTCAGGAAGGCTGCTTGAGATAAGTGAACTTGATTTCCCATCTACGTTAGGGCCATCGTGAAACAAAGGTTGTAGAAAAGCTTTTCCTCGGCAACATCTCACGGAACAAAGGTAGCACACATTAAGATCTTGTAACCTGGGCTGTATGTAGGAGAAATCTATTCATTTCAATGAAGCAAAAACAGGAACAGATTATAAAAATACTCCCATTCCAAAGGGAAGCGACATCTGGCAGAAGTAGGTGTGGTTATTACGGGAAACCTCCAGAGACAGAACAAATCCCAGCAGGTTTCTCTGCAGAAAAAGTCACATCTGAAAAGTTTCCAAAGAAAGTTAGAAAGTCTCCTTGAGTTAAACAAGTCAGAAAATGGACTGGACCACTAATCCAATGGGGAAAAGGCAAAAGGTGTTAGCACACCATTTCTTCTGAAATGTCCTTATTCAAAAGATCAGAGATTTAGAGCTAAAAGCATCCTGAGAAGTCAACTAGTCCAATTGTTTCATTTTGCAAATGAGGAAACTGAGGCCAAGAATGGTTAAGCCAAATTAGCCTTGTCCAAATGGCTTATCCATTGCTTGTCTTTACGCTGGACATCCACCATACCTGTAATGCTCTTCCTCCATCTCATAGAAGCAAAGGAATCTGGGAGAAAGCAGTCAGGTAGGAGGAGAAGCTGAAAAGAATGTAGAAAGAAAAACACTTCAATGATTGACCCAGGGTCAGGAAGCCGGTGAGGGTCATTTCTATCCACTGCACCAGAGGGGTGAAACACAAAGCTGACAGTACTGGAGAGTGCTGTCCAAATCCAATTAAAATGTAACTAGAACATATTTAACAAGGTAAATAAAAACAAATAAAGCCTAGATAATGTTCATATGTGGTTATCAAAGTCATCATGTGGCTAACAGGGATTCTTATGCAGTTTAATGACTCTCATTTTTATTTGAGGTTGACACCACTGTGTTATACTGCCTTGTTGTTCAGTTGGTTCAATCATGTCCAACTCCTCATGACCCTATTTGGGGTTTTCTTGGCAGAAACTGGAGTGGTTTGCCATTTCCTTCTCCAGCTCATTTTACAGATGAGGAAACTGAGATGAAAAAAGGTTAAGTGACTTGCCCAGGGTCACATAGCTAGTAAGTGTCTGAAACCAGATTTGAACTCAGAAAGATGAGTCATCCTGACTTCAGGCCTGGCACTCTCTCCACTATACTATCTAGCTGGAGAAGTCTGGAAGATCTGGTTTTAAATCCAGCCTCAGATATTTACTAGTTGTGTGACCCTAGATATGTCACTTAATCCTATTTACCTCAGTTTCTTCATCTATAAAATGAACTAGAGAAGAAAATGGCAAACCACTCCAGCATCTTTGACAAGAAGATAGGGTCATAAAGAGTCAGATATGACCAAAACAATTGGACAACAAAGCCAAATAAACAAGAGTGAATCCAGCCTTTATCAGAGAGTTGGAAGTTTTCGAAGGCAACAGAGAAGAAAGACAATGAACCTTTGGAACTAGGGAGCAGAGCTCAGACTGGCCAAAGAGCAGGACTAGACCCTTGAACAGGGAAGAGCTTTTCCTACTCTAAGAAATGATGAGGGAAAAAACCACGTGTCACCAGAAGGCAGACCTTCCAGTTCTGGCAAGAGAAGAAAAGACTTTAAAGTAGCTACTGGTAACTGCTAACATTTACACAGTACTTTAAGGGTTGAAAGTACTTTACAAATATATCATCTGATCCTCATAAGGACCTTTGGAGAGAGATATTATTATTATCCCCATTTTATAGATATGAAAACTGATACTGAGACAAATTAAGTGATTGATCCAGGGTCACACAACTGGTTAAATGTCTGAGATATGGTTTGAACTAAGGTTTTCCTGATTCTGGTTCCAGTGCTCTGTCCACTGTGCCACCCTGCTTCATGAAACTACATGGAGAGGAGGAATGTTACATAAATGATAAGCCAATCCATACATACCCCGTGAAGAGTAACCAGCACAGCATGCCGAGAAGTCTATCCAGGGAGAATCCCAGTAATTATAATAGAACACTTTATGAATGTTATTGTTTGATCCTCACAGCGACTCTGGACCCACTTACAGATGGGGAAACTGAGACAGAGTTAAATGATTTGCCTGGGTCACATAACTATTAAGGGCTTGAAGCAAGATTTGTGCTCTGGTCTTCTCTACCAAATCCAGCTGCCTTTACATTTCTTATCTGCTGTAATTCAGAGGAGACAATACAGAAAAAGAGGAAGGATATTAAAACTGACATTTTTATGTCTCTACACAAATATGTGGGTTGTAAAATGACAAATAATAACAGTCTGTTGCTCATGCTTGGAATGTACTCCCTCCTTATCTCGACTCTCAGAGGGCAAGTTTCCTTAGAAACCCAGCTCATGTCCAAATCTTCCATGAGACGCTTTCTGATACAGCTGGCTGCTAGTGCCCTCTCCCAAATAGCCTAGATTTAGGTATTTAAAAAAAAATTCTTGCATGTGTTTTATTTTAATGTATGTTGTTTCCTTGAGGGAATGCATCTCATGAAAGCAGAGGCTGTTTCTTTTTTGTCTTAATATCCCTGGTGCCCACCCAGGTGCTTAGCACAAAATGGGAAAGGCAGAAATATCTGTTGATTGATTAAAAGTTGGTTGGTGCCAGGTTGTGGAAAGCCCTGGATGTCGGACATTGACAATTGATTGAGTCATAACAGATAAACAGGACAGAGTGGATTTCAAAGACATTAAAGAGAGAATTCAGAAGGAAGGAAGGAAAGAAAGGAGGGAAGGAGGGAGGGAGGGAGATGATTAACAAGGAACTGAGGCCCAAAGAAAATGAGGTGATAGAAATATGGCACTGAACTGGCTTCCATGAATTAAAATCACCAGGCATAGGCAAACTCCATTCCAATATACTGACTAGCAGGTATGGTTGTCCATAGTCTCTAAAGAAATGTGGTGACTAGAAGAGGTATCCCAGTAACAGAGATGAGCTGATGTTATCTCAGTTTTCAGAGAGAGAAGAATGGTGTGACAAATTCTTGGAGAAAATTCAGGAGCATAGTAGACACTAAAATGTGGATTGATTGTAAGTACTTAGGGAAAAATTATCACAAAGAGCCAGAATGGTTTCGTAAAGGTCATACCAGGCTAATGTCATTTTGTTTTGTGACAAATAGACAAAGAAAATGAGAAAAATATAATTTTCCCAACTTTCTGCCAGGCCAAGTCATTCACTCATAGTGGCTTTTCTTGGGGAATGAGAGGACAAAATGAGGGGCTCTTGAGTGGATTCCAGACTGGTTGAATGAGAAAGCTTTATCAGTTATTAACACCTCAGTGGGAATGAGTTCCTTAGATCCTTCCTCCAAAATAATTTTGTTTCTGATCAGCTGGGAAAGGGCAGAGAATATGACTGGACTAGGTATGTGAGAGGAGGTAGAGATTCCCAAGAGAAAATCATAAAACATGGCAAGCTGGAGGAACAAATGATAAAATATGCCTCCTTGTCAACAAATGTAACAAAACGGACACTGGCTCTGGAGTCAGAGACCTCAATTCAAATCCTGCCTCTGATATTTATTGGGGATGTGACCTTGGGTAAGTCCTTTAACCTGTCACCACTCTAGGGGCCGGACCCTAAATGGCCTTTCCAGCTCTTATTCTTCTATCTCCTTCCTCTCAATAATGCCAGCATCTATCGGGAATCCATAGCATTCAGTGGGACAGTAAAACCCTACATTTGTGGAGAATCCACCTCAGTAACTCTGTTTACAAAGTTTCCTCAATAACTGGAGGATTATGATAATTGAAGTGTCCAGGTATTCCTCACTGGATAATAGATCATCACCGTGTGCTGTGTAACAGGCATGGTAATTCAGAAAAAGATTTTAGTAAAGATTCATTTTGCACTCACCATTAGAATGTTGCTGAACACTTTTAACGGGCATCCTCCAACTCGAACAAAGGGACTTGATTGCATTTATTTGAAAATTGTCACACCCACAGCAGATCAGGGAGTCCATTAAAGAGCATTAATGGGTATGCATGTGGATGAATAAACACAAAGGAGGGTGCCTATCTACAGAATATACTTTCAGCCCACTTCAAGCTCCTGTTTTCAGAGGTAACAAAAGGGCCTGAACATTCTTAATCAAGCCTTATTGATAATCACTAATTCCATAAAATGAATGACTATGGTGAATCTGAGTCAACAAACACATATTAAGTGATTAGTATACATGTGCATGTATGTGTGTGTGTGTATGTGTGCCACTTATGTGGGCTAGACTGGGGTGGGAGGAATGTAGAAAGACAAGACGGTAAGTAGGGTGAATAAGTGGAACATATGCAGTAGATAGATTGCTGGGAACCAGGCAAAAAGTATCTATTAGGGATCTGCTATGTGCTGGGCCCTAGCACAGAGTCACATAGAAGGCATGTACTCAATCAATCAATCAACAGTTACTAAACACCTTCCATGTGCCAAGGGTCAGCTATGCGGTACGGTGGATAGAGTGCTGGGTCTAGAGTTAGGAAGATTCATCCTCCTGAGTTTAAATATGACCTCAGATACTTCCTAGCTGTGTAACCTTGGATTATTCACTTCACGGTGTTTGCCTCAGTTTCCTTGTAAAATGAGTTGGAGAAAGAAATGGCAAGTCCCTCCAGTATCTCTGCCAAGAAAACCCCAAATGCAGTCACAGAGAATCAGACACAACTGAAAACAACTGAACAACATGTGCCAGATCCTGGGCCTAGGGTTTAGCACAGTGCCTGTCACATAGCAAACGTAATCAATCAATCGATAAGCACCTACTATGTTCCAGGCACTGTGCTAAGTATTAGGGATACAAAAGGGCAAAAAACAGTCCCTACCCTCAAGGGTAAGTCTAGTAGAGGAGACAACACGCAAACAAATATATATAAAGGAAGCTACATACAGGATAACTAGAATATAGCTAACAGAGGGAAGGCATTGGAATCTTGGTGACTGCCTGGCTCTACCAGGCAATAGGTACTTGAGGAGCTTATCTTTCAATAGGGGCTTGCATTTGAATATTACCTGGGATGCTTCCGTGCTTTGTGACCCCAGGGAACATCATAACCTCTCCCAGGCCCAGTTGCCTCACTGTAAAAATCACAGATAATACTAGCACCTTTCTACCAAAGGCTTTGTGAAACTGCAATTACATGTACATACGTAAAGTCTTTGCAAACCTTACTGTTCTCTCTGCACCTGGCATGTGTTTCTTCCTCACCATAGCCTCCTAGAATCCCATGCTCCCTTCAAAGCTCAAATCAAGGATGTGAATCCTCCTACTTGAAACCTTTCTGAACACCCCCCAACCCCACCCACACCCCCCGATTAACACCCCCTTCCATCAAATGAAATTGCGTGTCGTTGGCAAAGATTTTATAAATATAGCATAGAATGTCAGTTTTTTGAGGGTGCATGTGGTTTCGTTCAAGTCTTTATATCCCCCAGCAGCACCCTGAAACAACAAATGACTGTTGATTTCTTGACTGATATATATCCATATGCAGATAAGATTTCTCTCCCAAATCCAAGGTAAGTTCCTTGAGGGCAGGTACTATTTCAGTTGCAATTAGGGGAAAATAAAATTCTAAATAAATAATTTTAAAAAATAAAAAAACCCTTTAGAACCCCTCCCCCTATCTCTGCAGTCTTGTTACCTCTTCCTCACCCCTATGTGGCCTATAATCTAGTGCCAATGAATGGCCTTGCTGTTCCTCACATTCAACATTCCATCTCCTGGCTCTGGGCATTTTCACTGGCTTCCCCCCATGCCTAGAATCTCTTACTTCTCACCTCCACCTCCTGGCTTCCCTGAATTCCTTCAAGTTGTGGCTAAAATCCAGCCTTGTACCAGCGGCCTTTCCAAGTCTCCTTTATTAATATTGGTGCCTTCCCTCCATGATTATCTCCAATTTATCATATATATTATACACACACATATATGTGGATATATATATATATCTTCTTTGTACATAAAATTGCTAGCATTTACATATCCCTTTAAGATTCGTAAAAAATGTTATAGATATTATCTCAGGTTCTCCTTACAAGAAAAGGAGATATTTTTATTATCCAAATCTTACAGATGAGGAAAGAAAGGCAAATAGAAGTTAAGTGACCTGCCTTTCTTTGTATTCTCATAAATGAATGATTCATGGATGTATTCATAGTGTCTGGCATAGAGTGATTAATAAATGTTCGTTAATTTGAGGAGACTTGAATTATTGGTTAAGTGATGCCAGATAGTATAATTGTTATCACTGCATCCTATTGGGCTTGATGAAATTCTGGCTTGATTCAGTTATGATCTCAAGTCCTTACATGATTTGACAGCTCTACACCTCCTAGAGAGAGGGTAACTGATGTCAGATTTTACTCAGTTTCCATCTTAATTTGGTAGATGGTGCTTGGAATTGGTTTCACTATTCCAACTCTACCAATTTACATATAATAAGGCCTAGAGATATAAGTAATTTCCTAAAGTTACACAGGTAATGTAGAGTTGAGGTTGGAATTCGGTTCCCCAGGTCCAAAATTCAATACATTTGCCAGTGCACCAGCTGTCCCTTAGTCCATGAATTTCATTACCTCAGTAATGTTTATGCAAACATTGTACCAAAGCTACTGCTCATTACCCTGGGATAAATTCAATGTTGTTTTTTTCTTAAACAGTTCTCAGGCAGGGGAATCTAGAGTCCCAAATGAAATATGGTCATAGATCTTGCCTTCCAATTCATCTGGGCATTTTCATGCCCTCTGCTTTCATCAGCTACTTCCTTGACAGAAAGGCATTTGCTACTCACACCAACAGTGTTAGCTGGGAGGGAGAGGGCTTCTAAGCCAAAACAATTAACTCTGTCCCTCATGATGGCGTGGATCAGCAAGTTTTTGTAGGTGAATTCCCAAGTTTAGACTTTTTATTCTATCTTAACCAGTAGAGAGTAAGATAGGAAACGAATGCTAATGTAGAAGGAGAGAGTCAGAATGGGTATTCACACCCTGCTGAGAGAATTTCATTACATTATTGGAGGCACTGTTAGCTCTGAGAACTTCAAACACACTTTTGCTAAAATAGAAATGCAGAATCTTATTTCTCTCTGGGCCAGTTATGGGGCAGCTGCAGCTGATCCAGGAGAGAACTTGGCTAACCCCAGACTGCCAGGAAGGGATGCTGAGACTTGGGTCCTGACAGTCTATCCATTTCTCCATTGCTTTCTGTCCTCTCTTTCCAGGGTGTAATGTTGATCTTGATCTATACAGCGGGGCAGTTTGTTAAATCATGTGTTGGACTTGGAGGTAGGAAGACCTAGGTTCAAATCCTGCCTCAGACACTTCCAGTATGCCCATGGGCAAGCCATTTAGCCATTCTCAGACTGTATTCTCATCTATAAAATGAAATTATTAATAATACCTACCTCCCAGTGCTATTATAAGGATAAAATAAGGTAATATTTGTAAAGCACATTGCAAATCTAAAAGTAATCTATACATCCTGGCCAAAAAAGAAATTATTGAGGCTTACCATATTGGTTTTGATCTGAGTAGCTTTGTTCCCCCTTAGATACCTGACTTGTACAAAGCTTGAACATGACCTGTAATCATTTCCTTAGGAAGCATCTCAGAATTTGGAGAGAGCACAGAAACTATCCGATCCAAGCTGGAGTTGATCAAAAATCTTTTGTGCATCATATTCAACAAGTGCTTTTCCAGCCTTGCTTGAAGACCTCCAGTCAGGCATGACCTCCCAAGAAGATCCATTTCATTTGCGGACAGCTCCAATTTTCATGGAGTTTTTTCCTCTTTAGCAAACCTTAATATAACTCTTGGCAAACTTTCATAAAACCACAATGGCATAGAACTAAGTCTAGAAAGGACTTCAGATTCCATCTGATCCAACATCCTCCTATTACAGAGGAGGAAACCAAAGTAATTTTCCCAACAGATACTGATGAAAATGAGGAAGATGGAAAGAATAATAATAAGTATGTGTAAAACGTCTCAGGTGAGGTCTTCAAGCAAAGGATAGATAGCCCCTTATCAAGTGTATTGTACTAGTGATTTTCTTCAGGCATAAGAAAACTAGAGAGTCAATGAGATCCCTTCCAACTTTGAGGTTCTGATTTTCTTTCTACTTGAAAGAAATATTTTAAAAAAGAAGTCACAGTAAATACATTTTTATAGCTCTTTATTTAGAGTGAGAATTTCAGAAACCATCAGGTCTAGTGCTGTTATTTTACAAAAGACCTTTCCTTGGTCTCCTTTGCTAGATAAACCATAATGTCAAAACCTGTAACTCTGGAAGTCTCCCAAGGTTCTTCACTGTTTCCTCCTCTCCTTCTTTCTCTATACTTTTTCTACTGTGGATTTCATCAAGTTCCATGGGGTCACTTATTAACTCCATTCAAATGATCCCCAGAACCATACCCAACCCTAATCTCTCTCTTGAGCTTTAGCTCTCTATCATCAAATTTCTTTGCACATTTTAATCTAGATGGCCCGTGGTTATCTCCACATTCAACTTGTCTAATATTGAGCTCATTCTTATCCCCTAATCAATCTGTCTTTTTTCCTATTTCTGCTGAGGGAGCTACCATTTTTCTAATTTCTCAGGATTTCAGTGCCAGAATCTCTTCTTATCCTTCCATATGCAATTGTATGTCAAGTTATGTCATTTCTATCCCCACTCTGTGTGTGCGTGTGTCTATCATAGCTACCTTCTTCTTTCCACTCACTCACCACCTGCTCCAATCCAGGCCCTAATAACTTCTCTCCTGGACAATTGCAACAGCCTTTTCATTGGGTTCTCCGCCTCAAGACTCTTTCCTCTCCAAGGAGAACAGTCAGAGGTCTTAGAGACCTATGCTACCATTCCTCTCCAAAGCGTTCTTCAGTCAAGTCAACCCTTTTATACATCAGTAGTCCTGCCCCTCCCTGACTGGAATACAGTCCAGAAGGAAGTCAAATGTTCTGATTCAGGGGATACCCAGAAGTTCCTAACAATTTGAACTGTACTAAAGTGGAATAGGCTTTCTCAGGAGGTAGAGATTCCCTCTTTCCTTGGGTTCTCCTAGCAGAGGCTAGGCAGCCACTCATCGAAATAACTCACAAAGTCACCGAATCTCAGCCATCATTAAGTCCATTTTATTTGTGACCAAGAATTCAATGATGTTGTGGATCAGAATACACTGGAAGTTCACTAATATTCTGAATGACTAATCCATAGCCCACTCCCAAGATACCAGGGCTCCTAGGGGTATGTATGATCATTGACTTGAAGCATGAACAATTTTTCAAATGTTTTATTAGTTTTAAATGTTTATTATTAAGTAACTATGTAGAAAAAGTTATAAACAGGATGAATAAAATGTAATTAACTGACAGAAAGTACCAGGACTAAGAAGGATTGAGAAAGACTTCCTGTAGGAGGTAGGATTTAGGCTGGGACTTGAGGGAAACCAGGAAAGTCAAGAGAAAGAGATAAGGAGGGAGAGCATTCCAGGCATGAGAAACTGTTGGTGAAAGACAAGAGTCTAGGGATCTAGTGTCTTGCCCAGTGGCACTACATTGCAGAGTACAGGGGCAAAATATTTTAAATGTTTTATTCATTTAAATGCTTTTTTAATCAGTTTTAAATGTTTTATTTTTATTTTAAATTTGATTTAATATATTTAGGTTAAGAAACATCTATTTTCTCTCCCTCCCACCTACCCCACTGGGAAAGGAAAAAAGAAAAACAAAACCCTTATAACAAATATGCATAGTCCAGCAAAATGCCTTCTGCTTTTATATCACAGTCTCTCCAGGTTATAGCCTCCACTTACCTCTAACTATGCTCTCATCTCTGAATTGAATCTTTCCTTGTAACAAATAAAAATAGTCAGAAGCAACCAATACTGAGATTGAGTCTGACAATGTATGCCACATTCTGACTCTGTAATAGCTCTCTGCCAAGAGGGGAAAAGTATAGTTTCACTGCCTGCTTTCCAGGACCATGACTGGTCATTAGAGTTTCTCTCAGGTCAGGAACTAACAAGAATTCAGAGTTTCTCATTGGTGTTCTTTTCACTGACATCGTTTTCACCATTCGATGTATTATCGTCCTGTTTCTGACTTACTTTGCGTGACTCTGAATCACTCTGTATCAGTTCACACAAGTCTTCCCATGCTTCTCTGAATCTGTGGACATCTTTTTTTAAAAAAAGGTATTTACCTGAATGGATGGACATTCTCTTTATGGAGTCAGAGTGGCAACATCAAATACGTTTGCAAAGGGAGCTAGTGATATTTGTTTCAATACCTTGGTGTAACAGGAGGGAGGACATTCCCTCCCTTTTCATCTGGATGAATATGTTTGACATAATTCCTTCAAAGGTTTTTTCTTCTTGCTTTCTTGTTAGGAGAATGGAGGCAGTGACTTGGAATACTAAATAGCTTTTGACTTTCAGTGAAACAGCAGTGCAGCTAGAAAGGAGCTTATCTAAGAAGGGAAGAAAAATGCCAACGAATCCTCCAGTAATACTTAAGAAACATCAGAAATGTCACAAGTTAAAAAAAGGAGTTTTCTTTAACCTTATCAATACCATCATTACTGTTGTTCAGTTTTTTCAGTCATGTCCAGCTCTTTGTGATCCAATTTAGGTTGGGTTTTTTTTTTTTTTTTGCAAAGATGCTGGAGTAGATTGACATTTTTTTCCTCCAACTCATTTTACAGATGAAGCAACTGAGATAAACAGGGATAAGTGACTTGCTCAGGGTCACATAGCTAGTAAGTGCCTGAGGCTAGATTTGAACTCTGACTTCAGGTGTAGCACTGTGGCACCTAGCTGCCCACCATCATTAAGGTGTCTCATATGTGTGCTGATAGCATCATGGAGTAAAGGAGGGAAGACCAATCTCATAGTCATGAAAATCTGGGTTCCAGTCCTGCCTTTGACTCTTACTGATAGGTGATTCCAGGCAAGACACTTGATCTCTCAGTGGCAAAAACAGTTCTCTATGAGGGGCTCTTGAACTGGGGTCCATGGACCCATGGATTTATTTCAACAATCTGAGAACCTGGATTAAGGAGAAATCTAATCTCTAACTGAAATTTGGAGTCTCCTTCAATTACTTCAAAATAGTAATCTAAGAAAGAGTTCATAGGCTACGCAAGATTGCCAAATCTTGACACATGACACAGAAAAAGTTAAGAATCCTTGCTCAAAAACCATAAGTTACAGAAAAACTGTCAAACTGTATCAGTGGAGAGAGTTTACATTCTGGAAATTCCCTCATACCATCGGAATCACAGAGATGAACAAATATAAATTATGGGGTTGGAAAATATTTCCTTTTTCATGGGAAAAGGGGCAAATAATCCCTGAATTCTAACAACGAAATTGTAAACCAGGGTGTGCCCAAGCAATGGACAAGTCATTTGACCTCTGCTAGCCTCAGTTTTCCCATCTGTAAAATTGAGATGACAGTATTTTCACTTTGTACCTCATGAGGTTTATCATTGGAAGCTGAAAATGTTCAAGCTATAGATATCTTTAGAGGTCATCACCACAGACAATAATCAAGCATGTGCATAGTGATTTAAGGTTTTCAAAGCACTTTACAAATATCATCTCATTTTATCCTCACAACAACCATGGAAGGTCGCTACTATTGCTATTTTCTCCATTTTACAGATAAGGAAACTGAGACAAGCAGAAGTCAAATGACTTGCCCATGATCAGTCAGCAGATCATCACTTATTAATTACCTACTATATGCTAGGCATTATACTAAACACATTATACAGAAAAAGACACAAAACAGTTCTCAAGGAACTCACAATCTTTGTGGGAGATGTCATGCAAATAACTATACGATATATACAAAAATGTACACACAAATTATAAACAGGATAAATAAAATATAATTAACAGACAGAAGATGCCAGAATTAAGAGGGATTGGGAAAGGCTTTATGTAGTAGGCAAGATTTTAGCTGGGACTTAAGGGAAGCCAGGGAAGCTGGGAGATTGAGGTGAAGAGTGAGAGCATTCCAGGCACAGGAGACCACCAGTGAAGTTTGGAGTCTAGAGATGGAGTGTCTTGTTTGAGAAGGCCAGTGTCACAGAACACATGGTAAGGAGCAGCAGAGTCTAAGGTGTAAAAGAATGGAAAGATGAGGTAGGCCAAGTTATGAAGGGTTTTGAATGACAGAGGAGTTTATATTTGATTCTACATGTGATAGGAAGCCCCTGGAGTTGGTTGTATAGAAAGAAGATGTAGTCCAACCTGCATTTTGGGAAAATCATTTTGGTGACTAAATGATGAAGGGATTGGAGTAAGGAGTAAGGCACCAGCAAGCCATTGCAATTGTCCAGGCATGAGGTGATAAGGGCCTGCACTAGAACACTGGCAATGTCAGAGGAAAGGAGGCACATTTGAAAGATGTTGCAAAGGGGAAATTAACAGGCTTGGCAACGGGTTAGTTATTGGGGGAGTGAGGGAGAGTGAGAAGTTGAGGATAACTCTTAAGTTGTGAGCCCAGGTGACTGGGAGGATCATGGTACCTTCAACAGTAATAGGGATAGTTGGAAGAGGGGAGAGTTTGGAGAGATAGATATCGAGTTCAGTTTGAGACGTGTTAAAGTTAAGATGTCTACAATGATGCTGAATTCAAATAGAACAAGGACCACTAATTTGTATGGAGGGATCCCTTTAGGACACATGTTGATTTAGTTTTTAAATGTGATATTATCTATGTTTTATTGTACTTTTAGTTATTTTGTTAAATATTTACCAGTCAGTGTTTTAATTTGGTTTGGGCCATGCTGCCACGTCTTTGACAACTCTGGTCCACAGTTCATCCAGTTTGACACATAGTTGGAGATGCAGGACGAGACATCAGGAGAGAGGTTAGGACTGAATATAAGTAGATTTGAGATTCATCCATAGAAATGAATCCATGGGAACTGATGAGATGACCAACTGAAATAATCTAGAGGGAGAGTAGCCTAAAGCTGTGGGACACGTATGGTTAGTGGGCATGACCTCGAAGAACATCCAACAAAGGAGACTGAGAAGGGGTGGTCAGACCTAGAAATGGTGAGCCAGAGGTGAGTAATGCCATGAAAGCCTAGAGAGAAGCGGATCGAGGAAAAGAGGGTGATCAGCTATCAAAGGTTGAGGAGGTCCTGAAAGATGAAGATTGAGAAAGGCCAGTAGATATGGCTATTAGGAGATTATTAGTGACTTTAGAGAGAGCAACTTTGGTTGGTTGAGGAGGTTAGAAGCTTAGAGGTTAGAGAGGTTAAGAGAGTGAGAGGAGAGGAAGTAGAGGTGCTTGTTATAAATTACTTTCTCAAGGAATTTGCCACAAAAGGCAGATGAGATATGAAAAAATAGTTAGCAGGAATGGATGGATCAAGTAAGGAGTTTTTGAAAATAAGGGAAACAAGAACATGTTTGTGAGCAGTAAGGAAGCAGCCAGTGGAGAGGAAGAGGCTGAATTTAAATGAGAGAGTAGGGATGATGGTAAATGTCTGAGGCCATATTTGAACTCGGGACTTTCTGCCACCTCATTGTCTGACAATGTGATGCCTGTGCCCCAAGCCAGCCCCATTCTTGGATTGTGCTCTCTTCTCATCACCACCATCCAGAGTACTTATCTTCCTCCACATCAGTGGGGCCCAGTGGAAGCAGGGTTGGTCTGGAAGTCTGGAAGACCTGACTTGATATCTTATGTCAGTCACTGGCTAACTTTTTGACCCAGGGCAGGTCATTTAACATCTCTGTTGAGCCTCAGTTCCTTATCTATAGACAAATGGCAATATGGATAGCGACCACCCCACAGGGCCATTGTGAGGACCAAGTGAGATAACAGGTGTAAAAGAACGTTTTAGAGGACAACGTAAATGCTAGCTGTCACTATTGCTGTGGCTGCTGTAACATTTTGGACCACAACTTCATTGTGCCAAGACTAAAGACTCTCTTGCAGGTCAGGATCCCTCCTTTTCCAGGAGAGATAACTGAGTCGCCCCTGATGGAAGTTCTGAGCCATACCACTAAACTCCTTGCATAATCAAACCTCTCCTGTGGCAGCCTGTTTTTCTCCCTGTTGTGTAGTTTGTATAGACATATTTACACAAATGACTTTAGCAGGTCAACCTGGAATTTAAATCAGGCCTCTAATGAATTGGACTTGGCCGCTGAGATGTTTCTGCTAAAGCTATTCACGTGTACAATAGATCTTTACTCAAGTGTGTTACCATAAAAACCTGGTACCTTTCAGATGATGGGTTGTTTTTTTTTTTTTCCGCTGAGCCATTTGGGACCAAATTATTAGCATATAAAAGCATCTTTGGCCCTGTAGCACTACAAAGAACTGGGCTGCCATATCAGAAGG
The DNA here is from genome assembly GCF_028372415.1 of Notamacropus eugenii. Taxonomy (NCBI): domain Eukaryota; kingdom Metazoa; phylum Chordata; class Mammalia; order Diprotodontia; family Macropodidae; genus Notamacropus; species Notamacropus eugenii. Next base: position 468,797,080 of record NC_092874.1, on the reverse strand, counting down.
ATCTCCCATTATATGTATTATATTTGGGAAACAATTTTCTCCTTGAAACATAAAGGAAAAAAAGAAAATCACTCCGAAATGGGGAAAATAGATGAGTTATGAGTACCCTACCCCACAAACAACCTAGCATTCATTCTGTATATACTGACTATACTGTATCCCTGTAAATGTTGTCTCCCCTAGCAGAATGCAAACTCTGAGAGCTTTTGCTACATGCAAACACAAAGCAATGCAAACACCATTCAGCTGGTACAGTGGCTAGAACACTGGACCTGAAGTCAGAAGGATCTGAGTTCGAATTTGACTTCAGATATTTACTACCTGTATGATCATGGGCAGGTCACTTAAGCTCTGCTGCCTCGGTTCCTCAAGTGTAAAATGGAGTTAATACTAGCAAGTATTTCCAAGGTTGTTGCAAGAAGCCAATGAGATAATATTTTTAAGGTACTCAGCACAGTGTCTGGCATATTACTAGGCTCTACATAAATGCTAGCTGTTATTATTGTTTCATATTTGCCTTTGCAAACACTGGCACCTAGCAAAGCAATTGACATACAGTAGAAACTTGCTAAATGCCTGTTGATGGTGTGACTGTTTGAAAAGGAGTTCCATCTGGGGCAAGTTTAGTTGGACATTTCTGAGGGTCATTGTGGCACAGTGGTCAGAGAGCCAGGAACATCTAAGTTCAAGGCTCACCTGGTAGAATAACCCTAGACAATCTCCCAGTGTTCTAGGTAATTCTGGAATATCATTAACGATGTAGAAAGTGCTGATCTACAATTATCAAAGGAGTCTGCTCACCATCATACACACAACTTCAGAACTCTGCTCTGGATTTTCTTCTTTTCTCCTCAGACACTGTGCTCTATCTAATTCATCCCAAATCAATATATCTAGTTTCTAGTTTCTCTCTCTTTCTTTCTCTCTCTCTCTCTCTCTCTCTCTCTCTCTCTCTCTCTCTCTCTCTCTCTCTCTTTATTTCTCTCTCTCTCTCTCATTTTTAGCTATCTTTGTGTTGGAAAAGACCCCTCAACTTGAAAATGACTGACCACGTTATGGTGTATGGTTGTGATGGAATACCACAGTACTATAACAAATGATGATCTCAGTGACCTTACAGACGCATGGAAACACTTGCATGAAATGATGAAGAGTGAAATGAGCAGAGCCAAGAGAATTTTGTATACAGTAAAAGCAATATTGTTTTAAGAATGACTTTGAGAAACCAAGTTATTTTGATTATTTTAAATCACACACATTAAAACTGATTATTATAAATTGATTATTACAAATCAAGCACATTAAAAATCAAGGATATATGAAGAAAGACACTATCTGTATCCAGAAGAAAAAAACTGGTAGACAGGACTATGTATAGAATAATTTTTCATATATACACCTATTTGTGTCTAATAGTAGCCCATTACTAGTAATAATAGTAATATTAATCTATTAATAGTAGTCTATTAATCTTATAAATCTAGTAATACTAATAGTAGTCTAATCTAAGGCAGGGGAAGGGAAGAAAAAAGGAAAAAAGTTTCCATGATAACTGTTATATATTTGCAATGAATAGCAAGTTGTACACAATAGATTGGCAGTTTCTTGTGCAATCATCTTTTTATTGTACTGGGTTATGGAAATGCCTGTTTTGCTCCATGAATTGAAAATAAAATAAATAAAAAAAATAAGAAGCTCTAGCTCCTCATCTGAGAATATAAAAAGAGCAATAAATTGGGGAAATGTTGGGAAGTTCTAAGAGGAAAATAAGGGAGAAGAGGAAGCCCACAATGGATGACCGCAATTTTCTCAGTCAAGAAGGCAAGGTCTTCTGCTAAGCTTTCTCTGATTTTGGCCCTTCCCTCCCCACGCCAGGAAATAGTAAGCTTCCTCTTCAAATATCAAATAATTATCCAATTTGTAATTCTCTAATGAACATGTTACATGATATTGTAATATTATAGTTCTATGTATTTATCTCATCCTGCTTCTACCATGTAAGTTCCATAAGGGCAAAGACTGTATCCTATCCAAATTTTATGTCTCCTCTAGGGCTCACCATGGTTCTAAATCCAGTGGATCTTTAACAGTTATTTAGATGAAAAGTCAAATGAATGATTTGAGGGATGGAAGTTGGAGGGGAGGTGGGTCAGGTCTGCGATTTACCCAGTAGAGAACTCACTATAAGAAAAATCCTTCCACTGATGCTTATCATTAACTCCTCCACAACTTATAGACTGAGAGAACTGTCTGGGCACCAAGAGATGGTGCCATGCCCAGAGTCACACAGCTATTAGGAGCAAAACTTGAACCCAGGCCTTCCTAATATCAAGGTCCACTCACTCTCCACTGTACCATATTGCTTCTTGAAGAAATGCTTGACTCTGGTGGGACAAATAAGGGTATGGTAGGAAGGATGCTTTCAGAGACATTAGTACCTAATCAAGACTAAGTCACAGAGAATTAGAACCATCAAAAGGAGAAAAAGAACCTCTCTCTTCCACCCCAGATGCTGGTCTAAATTCTGTAAACTAAAAGTCCACATTGAAAAATACTTGAAGTCAAGAAGACTGAAGTCCAAATTCCTTTCTCTGTGCTATGTGACTCTAGGCAAGTTCCTTAACCTCACTCAACTTCTTTTTCCCAACCTATAAAAAGAAAGGCAGCATTTTGTATTGAACAGAAAACCTTCATTGGAATTAGAAAGGCCTGGGTTCAGATTCCAAAACTTATCCGTTGTGGGGTTCTGACTGAGTCACTTAAGATGACAGCCTGAGTTTCCTCATCTATAAGAGAAACACTACATGAGGAGAGAAAGAGGGACTTAGGTTTCATGTCCCAACTCAGACATTAACTAGTTTTGGAACTGTGGTCAAGTCACATGAACGTAGCCCCATTTGCTTCAACTCTAAGAGAGGCATCCTAGCATAGTGGATGGAGAGAAAAACTCAACCTCATGAAGACCTGCGCTGAGATCCTGCCTCTTCCACTTACTGGCTCTGTGACCCTGGACCTCAGTACCCCTCTAAGTCTAAACTGCAGATCAGGTGTCAATGTGCATTGGAAGGGGTGGGGCTATGCAAATAAAATCAGAAATCTAGTCCAAAAAGGAACACCAACACCAACCTCCCAAATGAGATAGTGCAGACTTTGAGGCTTTTTCAGCATGAGCTATCAATTATAATAAATGGAAGAGAATAAGTCATGTCCAGTCTTCTTCCTCTTAATTCTACCTGAGTTGGCAGGCCTAGAGTTTCCTATTTCTTGTAAAATTGTCAACTCACTCACCAAATCCCAGCTCAGATTTCCAAATTAAAAAAAAAAAAAAACAAGAGTTATTTCCTTTGGGATTTGGGGGAAGTTTTCTTAAATTTACTTTAAGACATGTATGACTTTGACCTTGGCTGTGGAGAAAAAGATTGCTCTATAGGCCTGAGCTACATGTCTCATACAGGCAACTCTTATCAGTCTCATTGAGCAAGCACCACTGGGAATTTCTGGGTGAGCTCAGTCTAAAACTACCCCTAGTTTAAAAGCTTTCTTCTGGCACCAATGGCGTGGAACCATTCAGTGACATTTCACTGTCTGGCAATAACCAGAGTTGACCTTTGGAGGGGACACAGTAAAGGCTTCCCCAGAGAACCTCTCCAAAATATCATATGGAAAACAAGTGCTTGTGTTAAAATAAGAAGATTTATCAAGGTGACAAAGATTTGCCCTGGGGATTTAGTCCTACTGAATTAGCACAGAGTGTCCTTTTTAGTAAGGAGTAGAAGGAAAGTAAAGATTTCAAAGGAATAGAATTTCAAAACACGTCTGTTGCTAGCCTATCTCCAGCAAATATTTTCAGGAAGAATAATTCATTGCCTCTGGCCATAGGACACAGCTGTTTCATTGGCCTGGGGAAAATTCAATCACCTCAATGAAATTCTTCATCAAAATAGTTTTTTGCAATTGGTCTGACATAGTGAGAAGTGCTTTGCAACCAAAGTTTTCATTGGCTGCAGTGAAGATAGATGGTTCATTGGACTGGACCAAAGACCTTATCTATATCTTCTACTGAAAAGTTAGTCTTTTTCCCCAACTCAAAGAGTAATTTCTATCCCATATTTTCCTATGGTTCTCTGAGCCTGTGAACTGGAGAATGGTGATATTAGCAGTACTGACTGCTCAGGTTTGGGGAGTCTCTGATGAAAAGAGAGACTTTCAAGTGCCATTTAAATGTCAGCCATCACCAGTATCATCATCATTATCTGACATCAGTGAGCTATTAGAGCTATGTCTCCCTTTCCTTTCATCTTCCTCACTAAGCCTCTTGGGTCTTGGTCTCCACTAGGTTCTTTCTAAATATTAGTGTGTACAGTGTCACTAAGGTTTTCAATTACTTAGAGAAGTACTATGCCTTCTCTATAATGATCTCCCCTCACACCCCAATGGAGATAGCCCATGACTCTTGGACAGTCAAAGAGTCCAGGGAATAGCAGTGGACCCTCCCCTCAGTCCAGAAGTCCTGCTTTGATCTCAGCCCACACAGCCATCATACTGGGGTCAGTCTTTGTGGAGATTTGACCTGTCAGTGAGCACCACAAGGTACTACATCTCTCATTTACCACTTCCTCAACACCCTTAGCTGCTGAAGACCCAGGGAACAAAAGGTCCTCACTGCCAATGTCCTTGCTACTTGCTCAACATCAGAAGGAAACCAGAAAGAGATCTGGTTTTATCAATGGAAAAAAACACTAGAGAAGATTCATTATCATTTGCTTTGCAGATCCAGCCACTTTTCATCTGACTTAGCCATATTTCACCACATAATCATTGCAGATTTTATGTCATTTTTTTTTTGCAAAAAAGGAAGGTGTAACCATTTGTGCTTTTTTAAAAAAATGTGCCAGTATTACTTTAAAATCATTTATCACTAAACTATCTTTGGTACTAGATTAAGATTCATGGAATACTTGTGAATATACATCAAAATGAGCATGTGCTGAGAATTGTAGACTCATGGCTCGAAATATGTGAAAGATAAATGCATATCCACATGCCAGTGGTGAATATACTGCTGTTCTGTTTACTTTTTAAGGGGCATGACCAACAGAATTATGCCATGTGACAATTATGTGATGAAAGGTTATAAACAAATTTTTGGACTGAAAAAATAGAGGGGAACAATTTTGCATTGGTGATGATTATGTGGTGAAGAGTATAGATGAAGCTTTCTATGTTCGCTGTCTCCCTTTATGAAATTGGGATGTCCTTAAAAATCAGGGTCTGAATCCTGTTTTCTCTTTGTATGCCCAATATTTAGAATGGTGCTTTAAATATCATAAGTGTTTGATAATTATTTAAATTTCACTTATTCATCTACAAAATACAGTATTTTAACAACATTATCTTTAAGGTCTCTTTTAACTTTAACCCTATATTATCAATGAAAAATTAAAAAGAGGCAATAAAGGAAGCTTTGAAAGATATTAGTGTATGTAAATGAGATGAATTAACATAACAAAGGTTGAGTAGCCCTGTTAGTAAACCTAGGGCAAGAATTTGTGGAGAAAACAATTCCATACTGAATCTCTTCTCGATCCCAAGTCTTGATTGCCCTTGTCCATCCCTTGAGCAGAGTGAAAGTGAGATCCATCGAGTCAGCCCCCCTTCACGCAGTGGTATCCCTATTGGTGGGCTTTGCAGATGCCCTTGCCTTTAGAACACTGCAGCTTAAAAGCAAATAACCCAAGAAATGGGAAGAGGACCAAGGAAGTCAAGAAGAAAGGAAAAGCAAAGTAGAGTGGAGCAGCTAAGAAAAGAAAGGAGAGTTTAAAAAAAAAAGGAATCTTTTGGTTTTCCTCCAAGTTCCCCATCTTTCTATTTCTATATCATCCATCAAAAATAAACACTATGCTTAGAACCTTAACAATCCTGTTAGGGTAAATTCAATTCAAAATTAAATTAAATCCTCATTTTTTTCCCTCCAAACAGAGAATTTAAATGATGTTATGAGCAAAGTATTTGCTATTACTCCTCCAGTCTTTTGAATAAGACAATTCTTATTCAATTAATTCAATTCTTATGAATAAGACATTCCATTATTACTGATTTTTAAGATATAAAAATGAAAATCTTATGTAAGGTATGAAAAATGAAAGGTCTAACTATTAATCCCTGGCAATAAAATGGAATCACAAGTCCCTGGGCGATGGATTGTCAGTAGGGCTCTCAAGCATTCCCATCTTCATGACTCCCTCAAGAAAAGTAGAAATGATCAGATCTCACATTTCTATAGCACTTCAAGTTCTATAAAGCACTTTGTTCACAACAACCATACAAGCTAAATGATGCATTTATGGTTATCTTTATCTTGCAAATAAAGAAACTGAGGTTCTGAGAGGTTATAGGGCTTACCCAGGATTACGGATCTAGTAAATATAGTAGGTACAAATCAAAACCATGTTATAGAATCATAGAAAAATAGGATTGTAAAAGACCTCGATGGCCACATAGTCCAAGGGTTGCCAACCTGGACCTCACTTACAAATTTTTTGTGGGGGTGTAATGAACTTATTTTTTAATATTTTGGTAACTGTCTTTTAATAATCATTTTCCTTTGTAATTCTATGCATTTTATTTTATATTTTATTTTGAGAAGAGATGCACAGGCTTCAGAAAACTGTCCAAGGAGTTCAAGTGAAGAACCCCTGATTCAGATTAATCTATAACCTTAAAAATGTGCAATCTACCCAAGAAGCTGTCATCCAGACTTTGCTTGAAGACATTAAGTAAATGGAAATACACCACTTCTATAATCATCCCACTCTATGCTCATTCAGAGTGGTAGGAAAGTTTTCTTATATCAGCTTTGAATTGGCCTCTTTTCCTTTTTTACCTCTTGTTCCCAGTTCTGCCTTCTGGGGCAAAGCACAATGAGTCTAATTCTTTTTCCAAATGAATACCCATCACATGCTTGAATACATCTAGCGAGTCCCTTCTAAGCCTTCCTTTCTCCTAACATTCCTAATTTCCCCAATCAATCCTCTCATGGCCTGGACTCAAAGTTCTTCTTCATCATGGTTGTCTGCACTTTGAATACCCTCCTGCTTGTGAATGCCCTTCCTCCTTAAACAATAGTTTGCCACTATTCTGAGACAAACAATCCACTATGACATTCTGATTCTCAAAAAGAAACAATGAAAAATGAAAAAGTCAAACATGTCTCTACTCCCAAAAATATGGATCTAGAATTGTTTCATATTCAAGTCAGAAGATTCTCTTGCTGTGCTGGCTTAGCTCTCCCCTTCTTCATTCTTTAATATTTCATAGTCTGCAGTGAATCAGCTCTCTTAGGCTACTGGAAACCCAGAAGGGGGTTTGAAAGAAGTGGCTTCTGAATAAGTTTATTTCACACACTCAGAAGTGACATTGTCATCATGAAACAGATGACTTAAAACATCTGAGAGCAAGGGGTTGCCTCTGGAACAAATGCTCTGCCCCATCTTTTACATAGGTAGAAGTTGAGGCCCAGAATAAAGCCACTTCACCATGAGCCATCACAAAAAATCCAGCACCATGGATAGAGGCTGGAGGAGCATTTCAGTCTGAAGTCACATTTCTCTTACCAGGCAGAAATTGTAGCGGAGTGATTAGAATTAGTGTTCCCTAAACCAAGCATCCAGTCTCTCAAGAATGAGCCACAGTGGTGTCTTCTCTCTCTCTCTCTCTCTCTCTCTCTCTCTCTCTCTCTCTCTCTCTCTCTCTCTCTCTCTCTCTCTCTCTCTCTCTCTCCATATATATATATCTATATATGTACATATATAGGTATATATATATATTTACCTATATATGTACATATATAGGTATATATATATATGTATATATATATATACCTATTCATATCATTCAGTAGGCTTAGAAAATACCTAAATTTCTTTCCATAGAATTCTCAGAGATTCACAGATTCAGAGCCAAAGATAGCTCTCATCAACTTGAGGGAGTTTTAAACAGATGAAGAGGGTTTATAGAGAGGACAAGAAGGAGATATCATATTTTTAAGTTTTACAAGTTGTGGGAGCTAAGGACTTCTGCAGTAATTATTTTGTAGGTTCATATAAATTTTCTGCACACCACTTCTTAGGAACGTGACTCACTCAAAAAACAGAATTGGAGAGCTCCAAATGTAGCTGTCCACTGTCATCAAAGGCCCCACCCACTCACTCATCAGAGGAGCCCAAGGAAAAACTAGGAACTCAATGCATTTTTTTCCTGCTTCCCTTCTCTCCAGCTTCTCAAGCTTCCCTCTAGCTCCTAAAGATTCCACATGACAGTTTCCAGCCCAAAGCCCTGTTCTGAAAAGCAGAATGGAGTGCCAGAAAGCAATCTGGACTTTGAGTGAGAAGACTCTGAGACTGAATCCTACCTTAGACACTTGCAGGCTGTGTAATCATGAGCAAGTAGAAAACTCAGTTCTGTTTCTGTATGATGGGAATAATACTGACACACCCTCTCTCATGGAGTCGTTGTGAGGGAAATATTCCACAGATCTTAAAGAACTCAAGAAAAGTGAGCTTTTATCCTTCCTTGTTCTTAACTACCTTTCCTGTCTTTTCTCCCATCTGAATTTGCTGGTCTCTCAGAGAGGCAGCTAAGTGGTTCAGTGGATAGAGCATTAGTCCTGAAGTTAGAAAGGCCTGAGTTCAAATCAGGCCCTAGACACTAGGTAACTGTGTGACCTTGGGCAAGTCCCCTAATCTCTGCCTTATTCCACTAGAGAAGGAAATGGCAAACCATTGCAGTATATTTGCCAAGAAAACTCCATAATGAGGTCAGAAAAGAGTCAGACATGACTGAACAAAGGCAAAAACAGACAGTAGAGCCTTTAGGAGCCAACAAAAAGCAGTTCATCCTACGTATGGCTCTTTGTTCAAGGGAGCATGCATCTTTCCCTCTAGTTAATGTGATGATGCCTTGACCAATTAAAATTTAGCTGTTTCTATAAGAATCTTAATAATCAACTTTCTTGATAGAAATTTGAAATGCTTAGAAGTCCCAGAGGGGATTCTTAGGGACAGTGGGAGCCTCTCCATTCCACACAATTGACACTAGTCTTGTGTCAATTCTAACATATAGATGGTGATGAGACAGTGACCTCATAAGCAGCCACAAGGAACTCTTGATAGATATAGGGAGAGAGCCCAAATACATATATGGATGCAAAGCCATGGGGAAGATACAAAGAATGCACAAGAGGCAGGCCTTCAAAGATCTCTCAGTCAAATCAGGGAGAATATATGGAATATGGTAACTGGGTCTAGTAGAATGAAGACTACATTTAGAATGAGATGACCTGGCTCCAGTGGGGTATTCTGGATTCTCTTCATTGGAGCAGGGTAACCAAAATCTAGTATCCATGTTCAAAACTCCATAGAAGGTGGGAGAATTAGGTGTATAGAGCTATGGATTGAAGGGCTGGTGCCTTCATAGGATCCAGTTCCCAAGAAGTTTCCAATTCAGGCCTTGGTTTTCAGTGAGGAAATCTCCTTAAAGAAAATGTGTTGGTATAAACAGCTAGACCAGGTAGTGAGCTGAGACTTTGCCTTTCCCATGACCCTGAGCAGTGACAGAGAAGGATAGCAGAAAAAAAGGGTCCAAACACCACTGACTTGGGGGATAGGGATGAAAGACGAGAAGAACAGCCTGGGGGTTAATGAGTTTATTTATACTGAAAGAGCAGCAAACTTAAGGAATCTAATAAGCAAACGAAATTACATGCTTACTGCCCATTTCAATTCCGAAATGAAGCACGCATAATGGCTTGGGTTTTGAGCAGAGGCTCGTTTCTAACACAATGAAGCCAATTACTATCATTCTGGAGGGAAAGAAAAACGTCCCTGGGCTTTGATTCAGAATGAAGTTAGCTCACACTTTCTATGTGTATTTCCTGTAGATGTCAGTCAGACCCTCTTTGCTTTCTGGCAAACCAGGAGAAAATGAAGCTGTCTGCATCAAGACAAGCTTCTTTTAGGGCTGTTAAATCAATAATGGGGTAGAATTCCTTTGTCTTCCTCACATAGAATATCTGAGGATCTGGTCCCCTGTGCTTTCTTGTTCACTGGCATTTAAGCTATGCCTCAGATAGATTATCTTTCTGTTCTTTCTTCACCACCATCAGGGTTGGCCTTAAATAAAAGTGAAGTAGCGACTCAGTCACAAACATGACCTGATTTGGAAGACACTAGAAGAATCCCTCAATCCCAAATTTAGATACTATCTGGTGTTAAAAACCCTAGGCTGGATGAATGTATATGTAGAGCCTGTACCAAATTTCATGATGTCTTGGGGTGAGGGAGGGGGAGATAAGGAGAAAATTTGGAATCAAAAATCTTATGGAAATGAATGTTGAAAACTAAAAATAAATAAATTATTTTTTTAAAATAAAAGAAAAGTACTTTCTTATATTGTACCAAAGAAAAAAACCTTAGGCTGGGAAATAAGAAAATTGGGATCCAATTCCAACCTTACCACCATCCACATAACATAGGATAAGTATTTTAATCACTCTGTGTCTCAGTTTCCTCAAGTCTTCATATTTGGAATGAGAGAATCAGAACAAGTAATCATAAAAATCTTGTCAGATTCTGAAATCCTATCCTTCTGTTCCATTCCATTCTATTTCATCCAGTAGGATTGCATTTCATTCATTGCGTCCCAGGCAATTCGAATCTATCCTGCTATTCTATTCTGAATCATTCTATTTCATATCATTCTCCTTGATTCTATTTCATTCCATTATCTTCTATCTCACTCATTCTTTTCCATCCCATTCTATCCTATCTAACCTGATTTTTTTCTGTTGTATTCTAATTCCAACCTATTCCATTTTATTCTACCCTATCCCATTAAATTCTATTCTAAATCGCACTAATCTGTGGCACTTGATAGGAGCTAGAGGATGAGGTGGGAGGCAGAGGTCCAAAGCAAGGAGGTGGGACATAAAAAGAGTGTGATATTGAGTAGGGAGAATTGTAAATTTCTTGGATTAAAAAAAATAAACTTCATGAATACAGGATGATGCAGATATATCTAAGCAACATTTCATATAAGAAAACTGGAGATAGACTACATGATAAGAATGTGATTCACTGTTGACTCATTCTCAAAAGCTAATGTATTCTTAAGGATAGAGACTGACAGAGGAAAATTCCTGGGTAAAGAAACTCCCTTTGAGTATTGAGAGGTTAAATGACTTGCCCAGGGTAAATAGGCAGTAAATGTCAACAACTAGACTGGAACGTAGGCATTCCAGGTTCCAAGGTCTACTCTCTATCCATTATGTAATAGAAACATGGTACTCAGAATTCCCAGTCCTACTGCCCTCTGCCCCATGAAGCATCTCATGAAATATTGAGTTCAGTTCTGGGCATCACAGCATAGGAAGGATTTAACAAGCTTTAGTATATGCTAAGGATGAAAATCAGGACATACCATATAAAGATCGATTAAAGAAATTAGAAATATTTTGCCTAGACAAGACTATACTTCTCCAGAGTTAGACTAGGTGGCCTCTAATATCTTTTCCAATTCAAGAAGATATCTTTCCTGACTTGAGGTGGTAGTCTTCAATCAGTCTCATGAAGGAAATGATATTTAATTAGACCATAAAGAATTCTAACAGGTACAGATGAAGAAAAATATATGGCAGAGTTAGAGGATGTCATGAACAAGGCCTTAGGTTTTAAAAAATAGCAGATCTTAAGGGAATGGAGAGATGTTCAGTTTGACTGGTGAGGAGAGGGTGGGATGAAGTTGGGAACACATTGAAAACAGTCTTCATTGCCAAGTCAAGGATTTGGGACTTAATGTGGAAGGCAAATCTCTAATAAAAGAATGATTTAAAAGTGCTGGTCTATGGCAGATGGACTCTCCTCCCAGAAAGGACTGGTCTGCTTATTTGTCCTATCCTCCAACAACAAAGCAACAAAAATGTTTTATGCTTCCTGGTTTTTCTTTCACTTTGTTACTCTGTCTGACATTTCAATTAAGGAATTCAGTTGGGTTAGGAAACCACCTTTTTTAAGTGACAGGTTAAGGATTGCTACTGTTGTTTCAAAGAGTCAAAGGGATATCAATCATTTATACCTCAGAGGGAGATTGGCTAATCAGCTTTCTTTCCTACTAATACTACCTGAAATCAGCTCTACTAATGGAATGAGAGATTTTATATTGTTGGTGGGGAAGACTTCAGTAGGATGTCACAATTCAGGCAGGGGCAGGAAGGACATACTAGTATAGCACTGGATACCAGTGGATCTGGGGAGAGGGAAACTTTCCAGTAAGATTTAAAACTGAAAAGTCAATTAAGTTTGTCTTCAGAATCCTTAGCTTTCCAGCTCTGAGCTCTTTGACTCACTCCCTCAGTAAGACCCAAAATCATATTCCTCTCCTATCAATTCATCCTAGTCCTAAACCTGATGCCACACACAAGGCCTAATCAATCCCTCATTTTGCTCATCTCCAGTAGAATGTTAAATTCATTAAAACTGGGAATCATTACCTTTCTGTTTTTATCCCCAGTGCCAAGCATAATGCCCAGCTTGTGAGATATATTTAACAAATCCTTGCACCTCTAGCTTCATCCTCTTTCTCTCTTCATCTTCATGTAAAACTCCTTGAAGCCATCTACACTTGGTGTCACCATTTCCTCTCATCTTATTCTCTTAGTCCTCTGCAGTCTGGCTTCCGACCTCATCATAATGTCAAAATTGAACGCCTCCAAATTTCCACTGATCTCTTCATCCATCATCCTTCTTCATATCTCTATAGTAAAACACTATTGAACTCCTTCTGGGTTACCAGTGTATACATCCCTGGGAAGTATACTATCAAGATAAATGAACTGACCCACAACATTCAGAACTTCTCCATTTGCTGTGACCGATGTTTTCCACATATGCATGATGTGGTAGTGTTTTCTTGAAGTCAATTGTCAGGCCAAAATTAGCATCAGCAGAAGAGAATTGATCCATACTTAGTTGCATCTCAGCTTCTGAGGCTGCATTGAGTGTACAGTCATCTGCAAACAGAAAATCATGCCCCAATACTGCCTCCACTTTGGTCTTGACTTGGAACATTTCCAACTTGAAGAATTTACCATCATTGTGGTCACTGACCTTGACACCATGTTCATCTTCATTGAAAGCATATGACAACATGGCTAAAAATATCATGCTAAGAAACAGCAGAGTTTCTTTAAGTTTTCATGACCCTGCTCTCCCCTGTTCTTCAATCTGTCTGATCTCTGACCTTTACTTCATTGTGTCCTTTGCTCCAAGACTTTGTCCTGTATCATCTTCTCCTTTTGTGCTATATTATCTTACCTGGTGAAATCATTAGGTCACATATGTTCAATTAGTGTTTCTAAGCAGATAATTCTAAGATCTACATGGTCAATCCTAGACCTTCTGTTGAGCTCCAGTCCCACATCATCAACTGCCTTTTGGACAGCTCATACTGGATGTCCTGTAAGCATTTCACGCCTAAATGGAACTAAAATGGAATTCATTATTTTTCCTCAAAAACCCTCCCCTCTTCAGGTCTTTCCTATTACTGTTGAGGATACCACCATCCTCCCTGGGCTCAAAACCTAGGTGTCCTCCTTGACTTCTCACTGTCACTTAGTCCATATATCCAACCCATTGCGAAGTATTGTCATTTCTACCTTGAAAACATCCCTAACATATATACTTCCTTTTATCCATTCATATAGTCACCACTATTCTACATGTTGGTTCTCATAACTTTTTTCCTAGAGTATTGCAATAACCTTTTAATTGATCTCCCTGTCTCAGGTTGCCATCCTTCACTCAGCTGTGAAAGGAATTTACCTGCAACACAAATCTGCCAGTGTCATACCCCCATACATCCTCAGTAAAGCTCCAGTGGTTCCATATTACCCTGAGGGAAAAAAAATACAAAATCTTCTGTTTGTCATTTAAAGCTGTCATAGATTAACCCCTTCCTACCTTTCCAGTATTCTTGTCCATTATGGTTCTCCACACATGCTAAAATCCAGCAACATTGGCCTGCTTCTTATTTTTCACAGATGATCATGTACCTCTTATCTCTGGGCCTTTATATTGACTGTCTTATGCCTTGGGATGCTCTCCTTCCTCACTCTTACCTCTCCCCTTCCTTGAGTCCCTTCAATACTTATCTCAAATCACCTCTAGGAGGTCATTCCTGGTTCTTCCGACTCCTGGAGCCTTCCCCTGTGAGAGTAACTTTCATATACTCTATACATATCTTTACTTAGTTATCTCCATGTTGTCTTTTCCACTAGAATATGCAATCCTTCACAGCAGGCACAATTTCTGCCTTCCTCATCACTATAAATAGTGGCTGGCACATAGTAAGCATGTACTAACTTCTTTCTGCCTGCCTTGAATGAATCATCAACATAATAGATGATGATGATGGTGGTGGTGGTGGTGGTAATGTTATTGTTGACTCTACGTGATCCCATTTTGGAGTTTTCTTGGCAAAGATACTGTAATGGTTTGCCATTTCCTTTTCCAGTTCATTTTTACAAACGAAGAAATAAGGCAAATAGGATTAAGTGACTTGCCCAGGATCACACAGCTAGTAAGTGTCTGAGGTTGGATTTGAACTCAGAAAGATGTGTCTTCCTGATTCCAAGTCCAGGGCTCTATCCACTGTGCCACCTGGCTGCCCTAGATAGGTGGATGAATAGATGATGGATTAATGCAAAGCTGGAGGTGTCCTTCCTGGATGCTTCTCCATCTTCTTCTGAGATCATTTCCACCAAATTCACTTGCTTACCACTCTTAAAATGGCATAGAAGAACATTGGGTCCCTTTGTCTTCTTGGAGAAAATGAGGTTCAGGGCCTCCTTTCCCTCTAAACTCAGACAGCAGAGGGGAGAACTGATCCCCTTACATGTGAGTGGGTGATGTCAACGCCAGGCAAACTTCACGGATTCTGAGATTTCTGAGTCTACACACCCTTGAGAGTCATGTGACTATAAAGTTCAAGTAGATATTAATTCTGCTCTAATGAACTGAATTTCATTTGAAAACTTGTCCCTAAAGAATATGGAATAAGTGAGAATTTTTCTGAGAAAAAAAGCAACTATGAATATCTAGCCTAACCCAGAGATAGAATCTTGCCTTAAGAGAACAATGGTAGGTTAGAACAAGGTTAGTCCTAGATAGCATTGAAAAATTCAAATTTGTGCAAAGATTACACTTTTTCTTCTTTGTAGCTCTCCACTCCTTTTTTCAAGGTACCTCTCCTCTCTTGACAAATACGAGGAGGAGTCCACACTTCATGGCTATGTCCTGCCCCTCTCACTGTGAAATCTCCATCAGGTCTGTCCTTGCCCGCCAATGTCCCATACTTCAAAATTTCCCAGGCCCTAAGCCAGCCACTAAAATTTGTTTATCCTGCTTTCCAATCTCTCAAGGAATTGCTTTCCAAATTGACAGTCCTGGTAGATTCATAGTTTAATTTGCAATTCTCCTTTTCTCTTTTTTTTTTTTCGTATCTGGAAATGCTTTTGGTGCTGATAGCTGTCAGGTTAATAATAAAAAATATTTACTTAATAATAAAAATGAAAAGAATGAGGAACTTTGAAATACTGTGCCACATTACATATGCTCCATTGTAAACATTGTAGCATCACGGCTAGGTTGAGAGAAATCTCATCTAAAAATATGGATGTTATATATAGTCAATACAAAATATGCATATATTATAACATGTGTATGTACAAGTATATGCATATGTACAGTAAGGTAGGGTGGAGTCAAGAGAGAATACAATGAGACAAATAGAGGCCTGGAAAGGACATCATGCTAGCATCCCTGCAGCTAAGGTATTTTTATTTCATTTCTATTTATTGTAAACATGAAAAACATCAGCAAACATGAACATTTCCCATACAAAGATCCAAAGGACAAGACTGAATATGAAACTATGAATCTTCACCACATACAGGGGTTGGGTTTTTCTTTCTTTTGGGGGGGGGCAATCCAAAGCAAAGGTAAGAATAATTTAGTCATCAAGATAAGTTGTGAGTTAATCATAAAAAAGAAATTAACATACAACCAGGAAAGTGACACAATGGATAAAATACTGGGTCTGGAGTCAGGAGACCTGAGTTCAAATCCAGCCTCAGATACTTACTAGCTGTGTGACCTTAGGCAAGTCACTTAACTCTGTTTTCCTCAGTTTCTTCATTTGTAAAATAAGCAGAAGAAGGAAATGACAAAACATTCCAGTATCTTTGCCAAGAAAATCTCAAAAGGGGTCATGAGAGTTAAACAGGATTGAAAATGATGAAGTAACAACATACTTGGGAATACAATACATGCTTGGGTTGTGTCAATCCTGGTAGAAATAAAGTCTGGAAAAGTAATTCTGTCTCAAACTGACTATGGAATAAGGGAAATGGCTAGGTCGCAGTGCCACTTGTTCCTTAGTTCAGACCAATTTCTAATTCTACTCCAGCCCTAGTCTTTCTAGTTCTTAGCAGTGATCTCAGATCTCTTAAGGAATGTGTTGATCTTTTTTTTTTTCATAGATACAGGAACCCTTAAGTTGAAAGGGGTGAGTTGAACCATCAGATGAAAAAGTAATCATTCAATATTACTTTGAATAATACTGGCTTTGAAAGTCGGATGTGGTATGATGGATAGGGAATTAGTCTTGGAATCAGGAAGCTTTTATTTCAAGACTCACCGTTGACAAATACTGGTTGTGTGACCCTGGGCAAGTCATTTTATGTCTCAGTACCTTCCACACTTGCCTAGAAATTCCTTTAAGATTATAAACTGCAGAGCAGTTGTTGATCTGATCAGTGGATGAAGCCTCCTCACTAGAAATTCCCCCACAGACTTCAATCAAAGATTCAGGACAAAAAAGAATCAATCTGAATCTAGCAGATTTGCCTAGGGATCTCCCCTTGCCTTTATGCTGTTTGATGCTTTTATTAATGACTTGGATGAAGACATGGAAAGAATGCTTGCTAAATTTACAAGTGACATGGAGATAGGTGGGGGGAGCTGGGGGAGTAGCACTGCATGACAATTCTGCTTCTTACAGTCAGAACTGCATCTATTTTGCGCTTTAACATTTGCAAAATGTTTTCATGCACATTACCTCTAGTCGTCCTGGGAATCCTGGGAGAGGTGTTTGCAGCAGTTATTTACCACGTTTTACAGTTAAGAAAACTGCACCTCAGAGCGTTTAGGTGACTGGTTCATATTCATACAGCTAGTCAGTGTCTGCCAGTCAAAATCAGGGCTTGGATGACAGAGACAGGGTCCACTCTCCACACCTGTGCACAAGCCACTCCCCTCTTTACTTGTACCTCCCAGAATTCTTTTCTTCTTTTAAGGTTCAGCTCAGGAAACACTTCCCCTAAGAAACCTTACCCAGTAGCTAATGCTTTCTCCCACAAAGTTAGTGCTTAATAAAGGCTTGTGTACTGTTGACTGACTTCAAATTATTTGAATGTGCTTAACTGTCATTATGTATCTCAGGGAGATGTAAGCTCCTTGAAGATAGGGACTGTTTCCCTTTTCTCTGTATCCCAGTGCCTTAGCACAATACCTGCTACATAGTAGGGGTATAAGAAATATTTCTTTGACTGAATTCTCTTTTCCATAGCACACATTCCATTTTTCTCTCAGATTATTCCAAGTAAATTTCTCTCACTAAGTTAAAAGAAAATCTCATTAAAAGAAGAGAAATCATGTCCACTCTCCAGGTATGAGCTCCAAGTCTATATGAATTTCATGCAGTGAAAGCACTCTTTAGAGTCTACTGTGAGTTGAGTTATCTGCCCTCCTGCTGGAGTAGGGAGGGGAAATTGCAGCAGCTTATGTCCTTTATCTTTTCCTGGTTGAAGAAAACATCAGATCCTTATGTACTCAGTGTTACATTGTGTGGAAGGAGCATTTTTCCTCATTACCTAGCAACTCCCTGGGTACATCAAGACAGGCAGATGCCCCTATGGCCCCAGTGAAACTTCAGAGCAAGCAGCTTTTAAGTGGACCTGGCCATTTCCTTGAATACACCTATTGCTTTTATTTATCTGGGGGACTTAAAAAAGGGAACACTAGTGAAATCTGTGACACATTAAGGCTAATTGAAAGGACCTTTCTGGGAAGAGGCTCTTTGTAAAGTGGAGGGCTCTAATGAGAATTAACCCGATTAGTGTTTACCTAATTCATCAATAATGACTAAGGTGAAGGGCATCTCCTTGGGATTAATAAAGAGCCAAGAGAGTTGATGGATTAGCCCATTAAACCCAGATTGGGGCAGGGGGAGTTAATTTTCAACAATGGCTCCTTGCCAAGCTGATAGAGCTTACTAAAAGGAAACCCAAGAACACAGATGGAAGAATTTTCCCCTTTGAGACAAGGTTTTAATTGCTATCTAAGTACATGACATTGGCTAGGAATGGGAGCCCAGCCAGCTCACGAAATTGCTCCAATTCAATCTTAATATTTCATCCCATTTGGAATGTCCTCTGGTGCATTGATGTAAACAGAAAAAGAGTGAGTGTCTGTGCTGTGATCAGTAATAGCTTGGTATGTCACCTCAGGCACTAGAGAAATGAAAGGAACCTAGGTAAGCTAGCATTTGAAAATATTATTAGGAAGACCTTCAAATCACCCCCACAGAGCAAATAATTCTTTCCTCACAATACCCTTAGGGAAAAGGCTGGAGCCTTCTTCAAAGCTTCTTGAAGTCATAGATGAAGTTACTACTAAAGGAGCCTTAGCAAAGTTGGGGGAGCTTAAGGGATCATAAAATAGATTCTTTCTGAGTCCACAGGAGATTCATAGGATGTTACCAGAAATAGTGACTTCAGATAGACTCATTTTAGCTCACTCTCTAGGTTGTTCCCCTTGGCCCCAGCTCTCCTTAGGAGTAGCCAGAAAATTCAGCTAATAGCCTTCCAAGGAGAAGGTGGTAATATTAGCCAGGAAGCCTGGTCTTAGACAGTGATGCACTAGTTCTGGCCATGAGGGACCAGAGTTAAGTAGAGGAGAAGATGAAGTGGTAAGTGTGCAGATGAAAAAAAGCACAAAGTATGCTCAAGATTTGGAAATATGCATAAAAATGAAGAATGACAAGAGGATTATGACCATTGGGATGTGTATATTACTTTAACATCTTTTTGGTACTTTCAAACTTGCAGCATGCTTTGTGTGCTGGAAAGTAAGGTGACAGAGAAGAATGAGCATCTACTGTAGAGTCAATGGACCTGGCTTCAAAATTCCTAAAGCCCAGATCTGGTCATGTCACCCAGAGTTTCAGTGGCTCCCTAACACCTTCAGGATCGAATATAAAATCTTCTGTTTGGCATTCAAAGCCCTTTATAACTTCTCTTCACACACACACACACACACACACACACACACACACACACACACACACACACACACACACACACACACACACACACCCTTTCCAGTCTTCTTCACACCTTATACCTCTACTCTTATGATACTCTTTGATCCAGTGACACTAGTCTCCTGGCTCTTCCTGAAAGGAGCTGTCTCTCAGCTCGGGGCATTTTCATTGGCTAGCCCTCATGTCAGGAATGCTTCTACTCCTCTGCTCTACCCCCTGCATTCTATCTTTCTTCAAGTTCCAGCTCAAATCCCACCTTTCCCAATCTCTCTTAATTCTACTGCTTTCATATCTGTCATTTCCCATTTAGACTGCCTATATATATATTATATTGTATATTATTATTTACATATAGCTATTTGCAAATCATCTTTCCTATTAGATTATGAGCTCCTCAAGAGAATTGTCTTTTGCTTTTCTTTATATAACACTTACTGACTGACTCTTCTGATAATTACTACCTATATAATCCTGAGGAAATCATTTAACCTCCCTCAGCCTTCATTTTATTTTTTAAGTAAAATGATTCCCTTACATGGCTTTGATGTTCCTTCTAGCTCCATCCAGTTCTATGATCCTTTATTCACTATCTCATTTGAGCATTGCAGCAGTCCCATAAGGCAGGGAACCATTATTATTGTACCCATTTCCTAGAGAGGAAATTGAGGCTGAGAGACATTAAGTGATTTGTCCTTGGTCACGTAAGTTAGGGAGTATTAGAAGTCAAATATGAACGCAGGTCCTCCTGCTTCCAAGGCCAACACTCTATGCTGAGATAGGCTAAGATAAGACAAAAGTCTAAAGAACCAAGTGTAAAAATAGGTTTACACTTATGTAACAAATGTATTTCCTAATGTGCCTCACTTTCATGGAAATTTTGCCTCAGCTGTTATGAACCTATCCCCATCCATTCCTCCCTCCTTGATCTTGCCCCTGAGATTCAGCTGTGGACAGCTCCCCACCAACCCTGAGTATCTTCCACATCCAAAATAGCCTAACTCCAACAAGCAGGAGTGGTCACTCTCAGAAGTCACAGGCAGAAACCACTTGCTCAAAATCTGTCATTCAGCTCGTCACTTAGCAACTCTGCAACAGATAAGCAGCACACACTCAGTGAAGCAGCTTGCCTTTGGCATATGCCAAAGACATTAGAGTGAATAAACCCTATGTGGACTTCACTGTTCCCTTAAACAGACCTAGCACATATCATTTATTCAGGATACCAGGTAGGGAAAGGTTATGACACTGGTTCCACATTAAACCTAAAGCAAAGACTCTTTCTTGGGGGAAGTGAAATTAACTGTGAAGAGAATTGGTAAAGAGAAATAGTACTTTAATGAATATTAATTAACAAAGTCTGGTGGAAAATGTATTTGCCTAGTGTCTTGTAAAATTAATACAAAGGGATTTAAACTAAAAAGGATTTAGGAGGGAGAAAATCTCTATGCATGTCCATCAAGACAACACAGAGAGGAGCTGTAATGAAAGAAGAAGATGAGCAGTTAAGACTCAACAAGTCACAGGAGAGGAAAAAATGCAAATATAAAATTCATGACTTCAAATGTCTAGACAGAAACATGCAAAGTTTTAACTGCAAAAAAAAAAAGAGAAACTGAGGACTCAGCTCAGAGGAGTGAGTCTGACTCCATGAATTTCTCTAAAACAGGACAATCTCACCTACTTGTCTCCTGGATCACTGTCAGTCAACTTGACTTTTGTCCTGCCATTGGACTTTGATGACTCTGGAGAAGAGAAAGAGGGTAATGATTTTGTGCAGCTCTGCCTCACATAAATCCAAGTCAAGCAGAAGTCAAGTCATCACCCTCATAATGCCATTGGTTTTCTTTGAGAATGATGGATGAGTAACACAAGAAACTTTGGTGAGATAAAATCCATCACTTCAATGTGACCCTAGATGCATATGTCTTATTTAAAACTGGGTCAATATTGAATATCATTAGACTTAAGTAAAGAAATTCATGAACAAGAGAGGAACACAGCAATGGATGTTTTGGCAAAAACTGAATGAATGAATGAATGAATGAATGAATGAATGAATGAATGAAGAAAAAGAAGCCCCTTCCTTTCAGTACTTTCTTCTTCCTTGCCTTCAGAGATACCATTCTTGCCTGGTTCTCTTTTCAACACCTACACCCATCCCTCTTATTATTTCCTTAAAGAGAATATTACCCAAGGTTCTGTCTTTAACCTCCTTCTCTCTCCCTTTCATATTCTCTCTGTTGGCAGTCTGTCACTGACAGACTTCATGTAGTTAATAAAGGCAGAAGATGCCTTTATCAATGTCTGCAATCCTCGTATCTCTCCTATATTTCAGACTTGTATTTTCCATTACTCCTAGGACCTTTGGTCCTCTTTAATATAGAATGGTCTGTTTTTTTCTCTACTGAATTGGCAGAATGAACCAGTTGTTTCCATATCAGATAGACCTGGGCAGCCTTGAAGTATGAATCAGAAATTACACTCAGCCCTGAACACATTTGGAATTAATTTTTAGGCACTAAGGAAATCTATACCAATCAGTTCTTAAGGGAGCTGCTCTGATGGATCTGAGGAAGACTGGCCATTACTGGCAGATGAAATCAGGGAAGGCTTCAGTGAGGAAGCGCCCTTTTAGCTGCAGTTTACAGCTTTGTAAGACATTTTAAAGGGGAGAGAGGAGAATTTTCAAAGCATAATAAAGAACATGAATAACCATTTGAGGAAGGGTGTAATGTATGATCAGGGGCTAGAGAGATGTCCATTTGGGATAGAGTATTGAGTGCAAAGGAAAGCATGACATGAAATTACTAGAAACATAAAGTAGTACCAGATTTTAAAGAGTTCTGAATGGTCAGGAAATACCTTTGATAGTTAATAGGGAGTCTCTAAGTTCTTTTTATTTTGCTTCACTCCTGGAACCCCTCTAGGCTCTGATATGCCAGCTTCCAAGGCTCAACCACTATTTCCCAATCATTTCTACCACTTCACCCACCCATCCATCCTCATCCATGCTTTCCAGTTCCTTTTTATGTGCTGACTTCTCTCCCCACCCCCACCCCACATATCCATTATAATGGAACTCCTTTAAGACAGGGATTGTTTTATTTTGTTTTATTTCTATTCCCAGATCTTAGAATAGTGCCTGGAATATAGTAAATGCTTTGAAAATTATCCATCTATCTATTGACAAAAGAATTTTACATATAGTCTAGAATCTCTAACCTGTAGATGGTCAGAGTCAAACAAAGCAGGCCAGAAACAGGTGATTCAGCGCAGCTTAATTTCAAAGTGAGGAAAATGCTTGCAAGTAAAGTCCACCTTAGAGGACTTACTTGCTTATGGCCGTGGTAGGGGTTTTAAGCATGAAAACCACAAAGGGCTAGACCACAACACAGTCCTTCTTAGGTCTTGAATAAACATTTCCCATAGCAGGCCCATGCATGTTGGCATTTTTGAGAGCAGAGCAGGAGAGGAGGAACCAGCACATGCCCAGAGAGTACAGAAGCAGCCGGGCAGGGCGCTGCTGGCTATGGGCACTTACAGGAGGCTGGAGTTTAAAGGGGGAGAACTGAAGAGGATAAAAACTAAATTATCAGAAAAAAATGCACAAAGGAGAAAGAATCCAACCACAGGGAGCTATTATAGGGATAGAGAATACCGGGGTTCATCTTCAGAGGAGGAAGCAAAGAAAGCCTCTTCTGCCCCCAAAAATAATGTCAAATGGTCACCTGCCCAGAAACAATTTACTGAAGAACTTTAAAAAAGAATTTAAAAATCAAATAAGAGAAATTAAAGAGTATGTTAAAAAAAAAATCTGAACACAATAAAAGATTTGACATACAAGAGCCAAGAGAAATGTAAGGTCCATACCAAGGATCAATTCCAAGGGACTAAATAAGGATGGAACCTTTTACATATGGAAAATGTAAAGCCTAAGTCTAAGATTGTTACTAGTAATCAGGTAGCTTCTAAGAAAGATTGGGGCAGACCCGAGTATGATATGACTTTAACAAGTAAAACCATTCAGCTAAAAGAATAATTATCTTACACCAGTGAGGTGCAATACAGAGAAATTAGATATGGGAAGAAGGCTAGTAGTTCTGGTAACCTACTTTCATTGGGAATGGCTTTAAGAGAGGGAAATACATATGCAAATATACATATGCAAATACATATACAGTATAAAAGTCTTCTAAATTTAAAAAGAAATAAAACTCTAAGGGGTTAAGGAGGGGCAGAGAATAAAGGAGGGGTCTTTAGAGGGGAGAGTTAGGGTATAGGTTAAAAGGGGATATAGAACGATGTCTAGATTTAGGGAAATGGGAAAATAAGGGGGGGGATTGCTGGAATGGTGATAGGTTAAGTAATAATAGGAGGGCAAGGTAGCAAGTAGAAGTAAAGTAGAGAAGTTAGGAGAAATGGAAAAAAAGAGATATGCACAAACATAAAAATAAGATTAGGAGTAGACTCCCTTAGGGAAAGTGTATGTTTATGTATGCATATATAATGTTGTGTTCGTCCTTTGTTTTTGAAGACGACCACGCCATCAGAGAAATGATGCCATGACTTGCACTTGACTTTGTTTTGGCTGAGGGAGAGCTGTGCAGGTCTCCAGCCTCACTTTCTCCCCCAGAGCCATCTGAATCCAATGACAGATATTCATGAGGATGGACCAGGATGCAATAAGAGACCTTGGCCTTTTAGGCTAAGGCCTGTTCAGGTACTCACTTAAAGTGAGGCAATGCCCATTCGGTGAATGGGCCTCTTTAAGAAATAGTCATGGGATGGCCCCTTTAATAGAAAAGAAAAAAAAATAAATAAATGTAAAGGAGAAATAGGTTCATAGACACCATTTCAGTCAAATTATCCTATTCTCTATCCCCTGGTTTCCTCCCAGAGAGTACTGGGAAACCCCGTGCAAATAACAATGAATTACATAGAGAATTGGTGACTATATGGACTACACTACAGTACTGAACAAAGAGGACTAGATGTGGAGTGCCAGCACCTTGGTAAAATCTGGTTTCTGTTACTTACCACTCATGTGACTCCCCCAGTCTCAGTTTCTTCCCTGGTAAAATAAAGGGTTTGTCCTGTATTATCTTCCAACTTCCTTACAGATCCCTAGCTTATGTCTCTATTTTACCTTTTCTATGTATTATTACTATTCTTTCCCTGGGGCTGCTATAGGAGAGCTAATTATAAAAAGCTGAAGCTTTCCATCATGGTTCTTAAACCTCTGCCATGCACCTTTTGTTCCTGCACTCCTGTTAGTACCTTACAGGAAACTGTTTATGTCCAAGTCAATGACTCAGGAAACCAAAAGCATTTTACAAATGTTCAAAAAGACTATTTTTCTTTTAATAGAATAGGCAAAGCTAGAACACAGGTCACTCACTCTACTGGTGGTATGATATGTCTAGAGACAGCCTAATTCAAGAAAGGAAATTTGGCTCTAGGGAAGACATAAAAATCCCAAGAACAAATCATAATCTCCAAAAATACAGTTAGAATTAAAGAACTAAGGTTTTGTTGTATCCTGTTACATTTTGGTTTGAAAAAATGTGAGAGAAGCCACGTGCAAAATGGAAAATGTACTTGCTTTTCAACCTAACTATAGAACTGTACAGTTACCTTGACTAAATTCCATCCCATTAAATTTTTCCAGTCAGATGAAGTCTATTGGGATCCTGATGGTGTTTGTTTACATATTAGCTATTCCTCCCAGGTCTTTTTGTTATCCAAAATTTCATCTAAGTCATGAAAAAGTGTTTGATGGATGAAGCCTGAGCTATGTCTACACAGGCCTTCCTCCAAGTTGACATCAACCCATTAACCAAAATTCTCAAAAGCTACAAATCCACAATTGTATCATGAAGCTTTATTAAGTGTCTTGATGAAATCCAGATACGCTGTGTTTCCAGAACTTTCCCTGATCCACCCAGCCTTGTAACTGCATTAAAAGAGCAAGTTGTATTAATTTGGTATAACTTGTTCTTGGCAAAGCCATACTAAATCCCAGAGGTTACCATTTCCTTTTCTAAATGCTCATAAGTCATCCATTTAATAATGTTTAAGAATTTTGCCAATGACAATCATTAATTTCACTATTTTATAATTTCAATTATCTCATATTACCCCATTTTGAAAATTAGAATGTGTCAGCTTCTAGTCTTTCAGCACTTTGCCCATTCTCAGAAAATCTGCCAAGTTCAATCGTTCTTTAATTGCTTATGCATGTTGTCAGGAGGTCATTTGTTTAAGCCTTAAGTCTCTAGCCTCAGAATAATTCCTGCTTTAATCTGAACTTCTTGAAATCTACTTTTCTGAAGTTTGGGGAACTTACTGAACTATCCTCTCTACTGTCTATGTTCGTATGAGTTTTAGAATAGCACCATTACTTTCACCAAAGACTGCCATCACCAAATAGATGGTCAGAATGCAGAACCGAGCAGCATTTCCCCTTCAATGCTTTTTACTGTCTCTTAAGAAAGGAAATTATCAGGAAAATAAGAATTTTTTAAATACTTTCTGTAATCAAAATGAGACTTCTGACAGATAACAGAAATCCTCAGTACATCACCTAACTTGCCAAATTCCCTCTGTGACCACTTGTCATCTAGAGCAGGAAGGCATCATCCATATCCTTCACTTGTGTGGGTAATTTGTAATATTCTGTGGTACTGGTGTTATTCCTTTTCTTTTCTCTTTTTATCCTTTAGACTATAACTAGATTATAAACTTTTTGATTGGAATCTCTTTAAAAATATTATCCTAGCATTCAGTACAATTTCTTGAAAATATCAGTTGCTTAATAAAGCATAGTATCCCAGAGTTGGATGGGGTTTCTGAGGTCACCTACTATAATAATGATAATGATGATGATAAACAATAATAATAGGATTTATATAGTTCATTAAAGTTAGCAGAGCACTTTATAAGTATCATCTAATTTTCATAACATCTCTAGAAAGCAGATTCTATTATTATCCCTATTTAGTGGATGAGGAAATTGAGCATTCATAAGTGAAGTGACTGGCCAACAGTCACACAGCTAGTGAATGTCTGAGGCTAGATTTGAACTCTGGTTTTTCTGACTCTAGGTCTAGCACTCTATCCACTGCATAGACTATCTACCCCAGAATGATAATTCCTTCTTTATCCTCCCTTCAAGTGGTAATTCAGCCATTGCTTAAAGACATTCAGAAAGGGGGAACCCACTATTTCCCAACACGGCTTATTGACCATTAGATGGTTCTCCTGTAGAGAGCATTTCCTGAGTCCATGTAAATGACCTAAATTTATCTCCATTACATTTCATCTTCTCAGATATGACCTATTATTCTAACCTTTTCAGATCTTTTTGAATCTTGACTTTAACTTTATTAGCTCTCCCTCCCAGTTTCATGCCATCTGAAAATTTCCTAAATATGCCCCCTATGCCCTTATCCACCTCATTGCCAGAAGAACTGAAGACATCTCACTGGGCGCTACAGGACAGAATTCCTTCCAAGTTGACAGATGACCCCTTAATGACTGCTGTTTGAGTCCAGTCCTTCGTTAGTTTCAAATCTACTTAACCTCATCATTAAATCAGTAGTTCTCTATTTGTCCACAAGTATAGCATAAAAGAATTTATCAGATCCCTTGCTGAAATTCCAACATACTGCTATGTCCTCAGCATTCCCTTGGTCTACCACCCTACAGTAGCACCCCAAAAAATTAAATTAGCATGGTCCTAGCATTGGGGCATGAACTCTTCTCAATAGAGCCATGTTAGAGTTTGGTGATCACTGTGAAAGATACGCTCTGTCTTAAAGAACTTCATGATGAAAAGGACAGAAAATGTTTTTGTGTAAAGGAATATACATATTTATTCTCAAAGATGTATTATATCACCACTGTCATGAATGAACATTTTGATATCTAATATGAGTAGAAAAAGAATGTTGTTTCACTATAAACTGATAAAATATGTACATGAAGAAACAGCTTTCAGATGGGATCTGGATGGCTTTGGAAAGAAAATGATCTGCGGTACAGATCTGAGGACTTGGATCTCCTCTAATAACATAGAATGATGTCTTACTTGTGTGGGAAGAATTTGATATTAAAATGAGACAGAGGAAAAAAGCACTTTATTTATTGGAAACTGTAGAAATGTAAGTGTGAAAAAACATAGTTTGAAGGGCACCAAAGAAAAACATGGAGCAGCTGGGTGGCTCAGTGGATAGAGTGCTGGGCCTGGGGTCAGCAACTCATCTTCTTGACTGTCAGTCTGGCCTAGGACACTTACTAACTATATGACCCTGAACAAGTCACTTAACCCAGTTTGCCTCAGTTTTCTCATCTGTAAAATGAGCTGGAGAAGGAAGTACCAAACCATTCCAGTATCTCTTCGAATAAAACCCTAAATGGTGTCATGAAGACTCAGACATGACTGAAAACAACTGAGCAACAACAAAAGATTTCAGAGCTGAGGCATGATGGGTGCCTTTCCACAACTGTATAAGCATATTTTCTGACACAGAGGAAAAAACTAAGAAAACAAGGAATGACATAAACATTTGTAGGCTGAACTATGATTTTTGAAAAGATTCTAATTCTATAAAGGTAATTTGTAGAACTGTGATGCTTTAAGGGAAAAATGAGCCTCTGAGAGTCAAGAGATTCTCTTTTCAGCTATGAAAGAGGGGGGATGGAGGGAAGGAAAGAAAGAAGGAAGGAAGGAAGGAAGGAAGGAAGGAAGGAAGGAAGGAAGGAAGGAAGGAAGGAAGGAAGGAAGGAAGGAAGGAAGGAAGAGAAGCAGCAGCAGGAGAGGGGCAAGAGAATTCACAAGAGAGCAAAACAGGGATTGGCAGTGGGCTGAAGGGAAAGGACCTTGAAAAAAGTTGAAGACATAGCAAAGGGGGTTGGAAACTGCTCCTCTAGAGGGTTTGCATTAAGTCAGCTCAGAGAAGGCTTAAGCTGAACAATTCCTGATTGTCTGGAGAGAATGATGGTATTGTCCAAGAGTACCTATGACAGCAATTGCTGTCATCTATTCTATTACTTACAATCGGCAGGTAGAGCACTAACTTTTTTATGAGGGCTTGTTGCTCTCTGCTGCCACCTATGGCTTAAGAAGGAAAAGTGGGGAAAGAGAGTGGGGTTGTAATTAAGATGGCATTCTAGTGAGCTGGATCAAAGAGTGAAGTGATTGGGAAATCACAGCAAGTCATTTTTCCAGCCCAGGGCAGCTTTGAGAGACAGAAAGAAAGGTATGTGGAAACTGGGGAAGGGATCTGGCCAGGTGAACTGTGGCACTGAGCATTCTACTACCTAGGGACTGAAAAAGGATCAAGAAACTGTGCCCAAAGGGTTATAAAGCTTTGTATAACCTTTGATTCAGCAATATCTCTATTAGGTCTATCTCCCAAATAGATTTTAAAAGGGGGGGGAAGGTCCAAAAATATTTATAGCAGCTCTTTTTGTGGTGGCTAAGAATTAGAAATTGAGGAGTTGCCCATTAACTGGGGAATGGCCAAACAAACTGTGGTATATGATTGTAATGGAATATTATTGTCCTATGAGAAATGACAAGCAGGATGATGTGAGAAAAAACTGGAAAAACTTACATGTATTGGTATGAAGTGAAGTGAACAGAACCAGGAGAACATTATACACAGAAACAGCAATATTGTACAATGAAGAATCATGAATGACTTAGCCATTCTCAGCAATATAATGTTCCAAAACAATCCCAAAGAACTCATGATGAAAAACACTCTCCACCTCCAGAGAAAGAACTGATGTGTCTGAATACAGATCAAAACATCCTATTTTCACTTTCTTTTTTGCTTCTTTGTTTGAGTGTTCTTACACAAAATAACTAATATGGAAACGTTTTACATGACTGCATATGTATAGTATTGCCAGAAGGCAAAGGATATAGTCTCCTAGCTCTGCCCTTCTTGGCCAAACTGAACAAGTCTAATGCCTCTGTTATACAATGACCCTTCAAATTTTAACTATACCTCCTTTATAAGATTATCCACTCTTCGTTATTCATTCACCATTGGCATCCTTCGTTCCCATATTCTATAAATGTCTTTTTAACCTCCCGATTGAGTGATAATCTGACTTTGTGTCCAAAATCTCTTATGTATCAAATACTGATGAACTGATTCCTTACATACTACATTTGCTACTTGGATTTACTGGTACATGAGAAAACTTGAGCTAAACTGCTCTCTGATGTAAACCTTCCCTCAAGCAAAGGACTCATTCAGACTGGATTCTATTTATACTCTAAACAGAAATCTGGTTTCCCAATTGGATGGGGTCCCATCCAATCTAACCAGTCATACAACTCAGTCATGCCCTTCAGAAGTGATTAACCTTTTCAGGAGTGGAATCTTAACAAAAATAGGAGGGAAAGGATGTATCACAAATTAATAATTAGTTATTAGTATAATAGTATAATATTATTTTTTCTTATTCTTTTCCAGCCACTTACATAGCCACCTTCCCTCTCAGTCCCAATCCTCATAATTTCTTGCCTCAACTATTGAAATAATCTCTTAATAGATCTCCTAGATTTCTCTTTCTTCTCTCTCCAAGCTATTCTCCATCCAGCTGCCAAATGAACTACTTGAGTCACAGTCACAGATGTTACTATGGTACTCTATCTATTTACCTCTGTTCAACAAACTTCATTGGCTCCTCATCCCTGACAGGTTAAAGCTCAGACTCTTAATCTAACTCTCCAGACTTTGTTCACAGTGCTTTTCTCCATGGGTATTGTATTTTCACCAAACTGGACCATTAAACTGTTTCCTAAATATGATACACTCTCTCCATGCATTTTCACAAGCTGCTTCTCCTGTCTGGAATGTCCTCTCTCCTCATTTCTATCTCTTATATTTCTTTTCTTCCTTCAAAAATCCCATTGGATACCATCTTCTATATGAAACCTTACTTGATTTCCTTAGGTGCTAGTGCTCTCCCTTCCCTTCTGTACAACATACACATACATTGCATACATATTTTATCCACTAATAGAATATAAGCTCCCTGAGAGCAGGGACTAGTTTCTTTGTCTTTGTAGCCACATAATCTAACACAGTACTTCACACGTAGCATTTATATTTGTGGAATTCATTCTTACAGCAAGGCAACCCCAGTCCTGGAAAGAAAAGAGTGGATATTAGAGTCATTGTGGATGAATTTTTTCCTTTTCAGCATTTTCCTGTTTACAAAGACCCCTAGGGTTAAGGCTAGTTACACCACTTTCCAAACATTAATCCCTTTCAAGAACTCCAAATAATATGAACAAACCACCTTGTCAAGAATTTGGAATACAAACTGCCTCTATATTACCTGATTGTCTGTTCTTATTACTGTCATTTATCTGAAAGAAGTGTTGTGAGACAAAGCAAAAGTCTTTAGAAAGGAAAGCAGATGGATTCTTTCCTAATTTCATTATAAAGCAATACCTTCAAAAGACACATATGTCCCTGCCAAAATCCAGCAGGAAACTGGAAATATCCATTCCATTAAATTCAACCTTGAATTAAAGAGGGGAAAATTGTAGCTCTAAATTGAACTGGGTTAGCCAGACCACCCATTTTCTCTACCAATTATCTGTTTAAAAGCTCTCTGAAAGAAGAAGTACCCATATTTTCCCACTAATTATCTGCACTAAGGTGCATGGGTCTTAGATGCTAGGAAGATTTACCATATCATGCTCTTCAAACAAGGAAAGAATTTGTAATAGCATCTGAAAAAGGAAGAGATTCTAAAGGAATTCTAGCTCTTCATCCCCCACCAGAAACACTTAATGAGGCTATCATACGTCCAGTTGGTCAAAGGTCAGTATTCTTTCCACCTAGGACTTTCTTTCAAAGTACAATAGAGTACCTGACTCATTGAATCCCATTAGATAAACATCATTTTGCTCCAGAGAAGTTATTTAATGAAAATTATTGAGCATGTAGAAACAGAATCTTAGAGTTGGAAGGACTACAAAGGTCATCTGGTCTAACCTATCTTCTAAAAAGAATACCCATTACAATATACCAGTAAATAGTCATCCAATCTCTCCTTGAAATCCTCCAAGGAGGGGGAATCTATCACCTCACAAGTAAGGAAGACTTTTCTACTTTGAGACATATCTCATGGTTAGGAAGGGTTGTTGTTTGGTTGTTTTCTAACACCAAGCCTAAAGGTGTTTCTTTTCTTTGCTTCTGGTTCATCCCTATGGAAACAAATAGAACAATCCTAATCCTTAAATAGTCATTCAAAAACTTGAAGATAGCTATCGTGTTCTTACAGGCAAGTCTTCTTCAGGGTAAATGTCCCCAGTTATTTCAATTGATCCTCATATTGCTTGAACTTGAATCCCTTCACTAGTTCAGTGATGCTCCTCTGCACATTCACCAATTTGTCAATGTCCTTTCTAATATGTGGTTGCCAGAATTAAGCACAATATTCCATATATGTTCTGACCATTAGAGAATATAGAAGGGCTATTCCCTTAAATCTATAATAAGGACTTCCCTATTCCTGGAAGCTAGGTTTGTCTTAATGAAGCTCAAGATTGTAAGAGGTTATTTTTTTAACTAGCATATCATATTCCTTACTCATATAAAACCTTGTAGTCTCCTGAGACCCCAAAACTATTTCAAACAAATTGCTATCTATTCTTACCTCCTGATTCATACTGGTGGAGTTTATTTTTTTCAATCTAGGCAAGAGTCAAAAAGTCATGATCCAGAGTAACTAGGTGGTACAATAGAGTCAGGAGGATCCGAGTTCAAATGTGACCTCAAAACATTTACTAGCTATATGACCCTGGGCAAGTCCCTTAACCCCAGTTGTCTCAAAAAAAAAAGAAATCAAAAAAAGCAATGATCAAGTTAGCAGCTAGGTGGGGAGTACTGGACTTAGAGCCATAAAGATGCAAGTTTGAATCCTGCCTTAGATACGTACAAGCTGTGTAACTGACACAATTTCTGTGAAGCTCAGCTTTGTCATTTGTAAAATGAGGATAATAATAGCCCCTACCTCACAGGGGTGTTGGAAGGCTCAAATGAGACGATACACATGAAGCACATTGCACACTACAAAGTACTGTAAAAATTTTAATAGCAGTTAGCCTTTATATAGCACTCTAGTGTTCACTAAGCACTTTATATATAGCATCTCATTTAACCCTTATAAAGCCCATAAAGTAGGTGCAATTGTTATCTGTTTTACAGATGAGGGAACAAGTAAGAGAAACAAAGTGACTTGCCCCAGGTCACATGGCTTATAAGTGTCTGAGAGAGGATTTGAACTCATCTTCTCAATTCCAAGTCCAGCGCTCTAGCCACTGTACCCCCTAATTGCCTCATTATGCTAACCAGAAGATGAAGAATATTAATAGGACCAAAGACTCAGCAGTTGAAGACTGTCCAAATTGGTCCATGGCCTTCAAGTGATGATACAAACTGATCATTTCTGGTTGACCCTTCTTCGAATTCCTCCATCCCTGCTGACCTGCATTTGATCTAAAGGTGTGACTGAGATCCTTGCCTCTCTCCTGATCTGATCTATGTACTTTTCTATCACCAAGATTAGAAGCTTCTGAAGAAAGGACAGTAGCATTTTTCATGTTCACATCCTTAATACCTACCCTAGGTTCTTTACACTGGAAAGCTTGATAAATATTTGCAGAATCGAACTTCATTGAATCAAGTCAAACTGAACTGAAATGAACTAAATTAAATCAATAGGACAGTCAAGGCTGCCTTTATCATGGCTCTGCCACCTATTAGCCATGTGAACAAGTCAATCGGGCTTCAATTTCTTCCTCTGTAGAACGGGAAGTGACCTCTTGGGATGATCCTAGGACTCGCATGGTTTCCCTTGGGGTTCACTGCAGATATTCATGACATAGTCGACCAGGATAAGAATGTATACAGATTGGGGCCATATAGACCAATGATAACTAGCTCTTACAAAATCAAACCCATTGTACTGGCCTCACTGGCTCCGTAGTCTAATCAACCAAAGTTAAATAACATGATCATCTCATAAGTCCTATTTCCATTTCCTGCATGACTCATCCAGGACTTGAGTAATATTGGATACCTCCAGCGCGCTCCAGTGTCATCCTTATAGGAGGCAGCTACCTACTCTGTGTGACTTTAGAGGCACAAGAAAGTCTTCTTTCTGTCCTTCCAAAATGTCCCTTTAGATGAAATTACATTTATAAAAGACAGCCTTTCCTTACTCAATTAGCTATCTTCAGGTAATCAACAAACATTTATTGACTACCTGTACTTGTTTATGTATCCAAGGTCCTTGGAGATTTCAATTAAAAGAGTAATTTCCTAAGGCATGGATAGCACTTAACTTAGGTATAATTCAGGTATAAAATTCTAAGAGGAAAGGGGAGAAAAGATGGCAGACATTAACACCTGAAGACCACGTAGGAACAATAGGGAGAAGGGGAAGAGGTCCAAATGAAGGCATGCAAAGATGCATTCAAATATTTGAAGGAGTGCCCTGTGGGAGAAGAATTAGGCTTGGTTGGTTGGTTGGTTGGTTGGTTGGTTGGTTGGTTGGTTGGTTTTGTTTTTGATGCAAGGGTAAGGGAAAATTTCCTAACAATTAGAGTTATCTAAGAGTGTAATGGCTTTCTCAGGAGACAGACAGGCAGATAAATAAGTAGATAGTGTGGTGTTGAAAAAAGGCTTGAGACACAATTTCTGGGTAATTAAATCACTTTATTAATAAGGTCAGAAAGGTTATTAATAAAAGGATGGTCATTTGGCCATTTCTCTTAGACCAAAGAACCTTAATAGCAGTGGGGCTCATAGTTTATATGCCCTTGGAAGATCAGGTGTTCCTCAGGGTGGTGATCAACACTAATTGGTTAATAATTAATGAGAAAATAAATATTACAATAAGAGGATGGGCTATATTACCATAAGGGTCTTGCAGTCCCTTTGGTCACCTAAATCTTGGTCAGAGAGACATCCATTTCCACATCTGACAAAAGGGAAGATCCACATTTTCCCAGAACTGTCTGAGCAAACATAATGAACAGGAATGTGCCCAAATTTAGTATTTCTTTTGCTGTCTGATTAGATCTTGGTCTGGGTTTCTGGACGAGGAAGTAGAAAAAGGGAAAAACCTTGGCTCTGATTCAATAATTAGTTATTAAATACAAGAGAGAAATAATCATTTCTCACAATAGATAGATAAGAATATTCATTAAGCGACTGCTATGGGTCAGTCACTACACTAAGCACTAGGAATAAAAATACAAGAGAGCAAGACAGTCTTTCCATCAAGGAAATTACATTTGAAGAGGGGAAGACAATACAGAAGGGGTTATGGAAATAGACAACATGCCTTGGTTGGGGCCACATGGAAAAGACTGCAGGAAGTTTGGGAGCAGCCCAGACCTACTCAGGATATGGCAAAAACCACACTTACCTGAGCTAGGGGAGGCAGGGATGAAGTCCAAGTTTCTGGTGGGGTAGAGATAATTGGAAAGTAGGACCCCAGTGAGGTTGTTAGGGACAATTGTTGCACTGGTAGAGTTATATTAAATAGCCTTCAAGATTCCTTCAAAATGGAATTTTGGAGGATTATGTGAAAAATGGAAGCTAGGCTCCTTGAAGCTCTAGTCCTAATACACCCAATGACATCCTGCAAATTAGATTCACAACATTCAATAATGGTACAGAGCAGAGGCATCAAACTCACAGCTGACTTACAAAATCCTAGGATGTAGCTCAAACTAGATTAAAATGCAATTGAGAAATGCTGAACAAAATAAATAAAAATACAGTGTAATACATATAATGTTACATATAATTGTGGTTTTCTAACTTAATATGCCAGGGATCCTTTTTATTTGAGTTTAACACCACTGAGAGATTAAGGCAAATAGGATTCTCTCCTATAACTTGTGGGCAACCCAACTCACTCTTTTTTTACGTGTGTGCGCGCATGTGTGTGTGTGTGTGTGTGTGTGTGTGTGTGTGTGTGTGTGTGTGTGTGTGTGGCAATCAGGATTAAGTGACTTTCTCAGAATCACACAGCAACTCAACTCAGTCTTATGTACCTCAGTTTCCTCATATGCAAGATTAAAAGATTGGACTACGTGATGGCTAAAATC
This sequence comes from Notamacropus eugenii, assembly GCF_028372415.1. NCBI lineage: Eukaryota > Metazoa > Chordata > Mammalia > Diprotodontia > Macropodidae > Notamacropus > Notamacropus eugenii. The sequence goes on along the minus strand of NC_092874.1, from coordinate 468,761,490 downwards.
CCACCCAGATCTAATAATCTGAATTTAAGAGATTAGAATGATTCATTTCTTCCACCATCCTGGCCCACATAAGTGAGAAATCTTGGAGGTAGGATGACAGATCAATTAATAATGTAATCCTTACTAGCTGCCTGAAATCCAGAGTGATTAATAAGCTTTGATGATAAAATACAAGGACCTCTTGCCTTCCCTTTGGTTCCCATGGCTACAGTAGTATTTGGTTGTGGGAACCTTTGATTTCCTCTTGTTGAAAGCTAACAGCCCAGAAGAGGCATATAATTCTCTTTGAAAAAGTAAAAAAAAAGCTCCCTTTGGCAGAGAAGGAAGGCAGAAAGCATTCCTTTTGTGATGGAACCTAGCTGCTCACTTTAGCAGGGATTCGGCCCAATTAAATCAAACTGGCAAACTGGGTCTTCCATCTCAGAATACGCTGACAGCAACCCAGGGTTCATTTCACTGGCGCAGAAGGTCATCTGCCTTCTGATGTGCACCAAGTCTTGTGTCTGTCTTCACTGACACCGAGGACAAAAGAATCAAGAGGGGCTTTGAACACTGATATGAAGTCCAAAGCCACGCAAATGCTCGGGGATCTCTTGGGGACAGAAGATACTGAACAAAGGTAGTAAGTTATCTTTAGGGGAAATCAATTTAGTCCAAGCTGAAAATCCCTTTATGAGTCAATCTGTTCTTAATCACGTTTTCTCAAAGGAACCAGTAAAAGCTAAAGTTCTTGCACCCCTAAATATCAGAAAAATATTAGTTGACACATTTTGTCTACCAGATTACCTAAAACTTTCTTAGCATTAGATAGATCTAATGTAGTTGTTCAAGGCTAATAAATCTAACAGGAGAGGAAAATAATATCATGCCAGGAACATGTAGTAAACCTGAGCATAGAACTATACTGGAGTGTGCTTTGATAATAATAAGAGAGCACAGAAGTTATTTTGCTATGAGAATAAACTATAGAACGCCCATGCAGACAGAAGGTATGGATGATACATTCCCAAATTAGATCATAAAAGTAACACAGAGGCACTGTAGTAGTGGAAATGAGATGTGTGTTGAAGCTTTATTCTTTAAAAAAAAAATCAAAGCACCTGATAAATATTATTAAAGTAAAATCTCTTTGAGATAAAAATTATGTATTATTTATCTTTGCATTTCCCTCAGCACCTAACATGACTGGTATGCAGTAAATGTTCAATAAATATTTCAATAACTGAATTCTTAGCTTCTTCTTGTCAACAATTTCCTCTATCATAAAGCAGAAGTACCAATGAACAAAATTGTTCTCCTGCTTAATTCTGACCAACCAAGAAGAAGGCATTGGTGAAGTAGCAGTGACCATTACATGACAGTCAAATAATAACCAAGCTTTTGATCAGAGATTACAAAGTCAGTTTTCAAAAAATTCAGAAAACAGTAATAGGCATGGTCACACGACCAAAGACTAAAATGGAAGATCATTCCAGAGGATGAGAATGTGTACTCCTTGAGGGCAAGGACTATCTCATGCTTATTTTTGCATTCCCAAGGCCTCCCAATTAGTGGATGCTTAACAAATCCATTCCTACAAAGCTATAAAATGAATGGGTTAGTAAATGGATCTTTTAAAAAGACTTGCTAAGGGAATTGTTGATTTCTAGGAGCCTGCATGGATTAAGAATGTTAACTGAGCGCAAGGTGAACAGGCATAGCAAGCAGACTGTTCCCCATAAGAATTGGCCACAAAAATGACAAGGATCTAGACTTAGAATTCCAGAGAAGAGCAGGTTTCACTTTCAATGACTATAAAGAGTAAGAGGAATTCCTTAGTGAACTGCAAGGATCATGCTACATTTGTGTCTTTGCCATTGACAAGCCCCAGCAGCGCAAACCCCAAATTCCAGATGGACCTCCTTCCTACAAGAGGAAGAGATGGGAGGGCTAGAGAGAAGCTATTCCAGCTCATAAGGCAGAATGGAGTGCTTCTTAAAAGGGTGGCATACGGGCTTATAAAGAAAAAGGAAGATGAGAACTGAAGGAACCAGAGGAAAACGCTAAATCATGTAAGGATGTTAGAGGGTAAAGAAAAATAGGAAAGACCATGAACCTTCTGAGCTATGAGCTATATGTGTGAGGGGTAGAGGGTAAACGTGTGCCTTCTGGGGAGAAGTAACTTGTGCTCCCAGTCCTGAAGATTGTAACTCAGGGTTGTCACCAGAAATAGTTGCTGATCTCCAAGAAATAGAAGAAGGTACAGCTATTAATGGCTAGTGACTTCTTACTAAAGTGAATTATGATAGTCATATGTTGACCTAACATAAACAGAAGGTCTGCTGTCTTACCTAGATGTATTTCTGGCAGCTGACAAAGAAATTCCCAATACTAATCAACCTTAACATAATAAAAACTACCTACATAAGTACTATTGGTGATTTACTTGGGGGAAAACAAGCTTATCAAAAAGAACTTAGAAAATAGGACTAGGGATCATGAAGTCCTGCCAAGAAAGTGGCAACAGGGGCACAGGTGGCATTTACATTCCAAATGCCTAATTTCTCAAGTTCCCTCCAATAAGGCCAATTTTGGCTTACTCATACCTGCTCATCCTGTGCTCCTGGTGTCTATACCATAGCATCCATTAAACAAAGGAAGTCCTGCTGTCATTTGATGGTAGAAAATAACCTATTGATTAAGAAGATGAATCTAAAAATGGGGTTTCAATGGTTGGGCCACGGATTAAAATCTAATATATTTGTCTGAAGTCATGTAAATCCAATCAAGAGCACTATGAAATGAAATGAGTTGAAGACTGACCAAGCATATGTTCCAAGTCAGATATCACAGGAAAATGAATACACAAGTAGATGGAACTAATAATTCAGAGATGATCTCTTATTGGGGATTGCAAAGTGGATTCTTCTTTATAAACTCTCTAGGGACTATGGTTTATTTTATTTTTTGTCTTTGTATCCTTGACATTTGACACAGTATCTGGCATATAGAAGTTACTTAATAAATACTTGCTGATTGACTGAACAATGCTTAGACCAAATGGCCTCGAAGGACCCGACTCCAATACTAAAAACTTCTGATTTGATAGAATCTTTTGATATTAACCTAATTTCCCTTTTCTTCTATAGACACTATTTATCCATTTTACTTAGAACATTTGAACATGGAATCAAGGGCTAGAAGGAAACTTAGAAGCCATTTGGTCCAATCTCTTCATTTAAAAGAATAGGAAACAGAGAAATTCAGTTAGTTACTTGATACTACACAGGGATTTAATGAAAGAACGGGATTTTAATCCTAGATCCTCATTCAAAATCCACTTCTGCTGCCACTGTACCTTAGATGTACCTCATTGTGGGGTAGGGGGAAGTTCATGGATCTACTAACATGCTGTACGAACTTCATCTAGCTTTTCATCTGTGTGAGCCTAGTTTCCTCTTATATATAAAACAGACTTTGAAAAGTGATGATTTTAATGTCCCTTGTAGTTCTAACATGCAGTGACCATACACTACTCTTTCTTCCATGTCTCAGTATATCTAGCCCATTACTCATTCTTTCTCCTTTCCCTCTTGTCTGAGAAAGAGAGAAAATCTTATTTTCCAAGACTAATGCTTTTCCAAGAAAAGGGGGGGGGGGGTCTAAGAGACTGATTAGAATGTACAAAGAGCTCGTTTACCATCTGGAATTTTTTAAAGACACTGTAGAACATGAAGAAAAATTACCTGCAAAGGTAGGTAATTATAAATGATGACAAAGTAATGGCACAGTCGTGCAAGAATAATTTCAAAACTCCAAGTTATCTGAAGTGGAAATGAATTCTAAGGACATGAAAAAAGAGCTTTAAAAAGTTGGAATCAAGTGGATACTTTCTAACACTAAATACAATAACAGCAAATTTCATTTTGAGAAAGAAAAGATTGAGAATCACCAAGAAAATAATGAAAAAGTAAGAATGAAAGGGTAGTGGTACTAACAATTTCAAATTACATTACAAAGAAGGTATCATCCACACAGTTTGGTATTGATTAAAAATAGAAATGTAGATAAATGAAATAGACTAGGTAAAAATAATTAGAAAGAATTTAACTCAGTAACTGTTTTTGATAAGTCTGAGAATATAAACTCTGTGGTGAAGAGGCCACCCGTTAATGAAAATGGCTGGGAAAACTGGGCAGCAACATGGAAGAAATTAGATTTAGACCAACATACTACAGAAGATGTCAAAATAAATGCAAAATGAATATTGAAGTTCAGACTATTTAAAATGTGAAGATAATCCAAAAAATGCTTTTTACACACCTAAGGCAAAGAGGATAATTTGTAATCAAAACAGGGTCAGAGGCAAACACAAAAAAAATAAAATAAATGATTTTCATAAAATGAAACTGAACATTTTTTTAATTAATTAAATCAATGCAACTAGACTACGAAATAGAGCGGTTGAATGGGGGAAATCTGATAAGTGTCTGATATTTAAGCTACAGAGAGTAAATTAAAATAATTTTGCTGAAGTATAAATGGTTAAAGCATATGAATAAATTTTAAGAGATAAAATGGAAACTATTAACAAACATGCTCCAAATCACAACAATAAGATAAATACACATCAAAACAATTATAGATTTCACTTTACATCCAGAAAATTTACAGAAATAATAAAAGGTGGAAATAGCTGATGTTGGAAGGACCATACAAGATAGCACACTAATACACTTTTAGGAGACCTGTGCATTTACCCAACCATCTTAGAATGCACGTTGGAGTTATGCTCAAAAAGAGACCAAACCATCAATGATCTTTGACACAGGGCTTCTGCTGCTAGGCGTGTGTGTATACATATCAGAAACAGATCAAAGGATTTCCTATATGACAAAGATATTCAGAGCAGCACTTATTCTGGTAAGGAAAAACTGGATACAAAGTAAGGTTGGGGAATGACTAAGTCAATTATGGTGCATGAACATAATAATAGGATTTTACTATATTGTAAGAAACATTTAATGTGAAAAATTCAGAGATATATGAGGAAATTTCTATGAATTGATTCAAAGTAAAGTAATCAAAGTCAGGAAAATAATATACATGACTACCAAAAAAAGTAAATGAGAAGCAAAACAACCACAAAACTGAATTGTTTTTAATTGCAGTGACCAAATCGCCTCAAAAATGAGATGACAAAAATGCATCTTTCCCTCCTTTGTGTTTAGAGGAGAACTATTCACGTGGAACCTTCCTTACACTATTAGACTCTGTTGATATATTTGGGTTACTTGTCTGAATTGATTTTTTTTTCTCTTTCTTTTTTAGTCTTTGTTACAAAGCATAGCTCATCGGGTGGGGGAGGGGACATGTTCAAAAATGAAGGTAATGTAAAAGTAGATTATATCAACAGAAAATTTGTTTAATATAATATAAATTAAATTGGGGACAAAGTGGGACCAAATAAAGGAATGGACCCATCAATATTAAGGGGAAATGGGAAGATGATACAAAGCAGAGAAAGGGGCATGGGGTGGGTAAAAGTAAAGAGGAAGGAAGCTTTCCTGAACAGGAATATTCAGAGCTCCAGGATCCCAAGGTACATCAAGTCAACAAGCATTTTGGCCAACTATGTGACAGATGCTGTGAAATACCCTAGAATAACTCATGGCCATTGATGCACACAAATGCATCTGACCACTTATTACTTATGTGTTTTTCCTTCAGATTCTTTTACAGGTGTCATCAACATAATGACAGATATTATTTGGCGATTCACAGGGGATTTCATGGCACCAGATTTGGTCTGCCGAGTGATTCGCTACTTACAGGTATATAAATAAGTCAAATTGAGAGATTAAATTTGTGTTCTGCATGTTCAAATGCTCACCAGGAGATCTGTGAAAGGGAATTTAGATGTATCACTACAATTCATCAAAGCATTTCTATGAATTCACAAAATTGTCATTCTAACTAAAGGACTTGTACTTTGGATACATACTGATGTGGTAGAACAAGAGATTCACAGAATCACAGATCAGGATTGAAATAGACATCAGAACACCATCTCTTGCCACTGCTACCATACAGAAAAATATATGTACGCTTGTATGTATGTATATTGTGTATAGGTATGCATATATGCACACATTTATATACACACAAATATACATTATATCTACACTTATAAAATTAACATAGCTGTATTTGCATATCAATATCTATTATACATATATGTGTGTCTATATGCACATACATACACATACCCCTAAACTTACATACACACATAGGTGTAGATCTGTAAATACATAATGTAAAGTTTATATTATTCAGAATAATGATAGTATATATAGTTACATAATACATTTAATATATCATACAATGTTCATATATGGCACATACATATAAACATTAAGTTTATATTATATATACAACTATATACATATATATGGATTACTAACTATATGTTCATTGCACCTGTAGGTATGTATATATAGCATATGTAATGTATATGTATGAATGCATGTGTGTGTATATATAGAGAGAGAGATATATACATACACATGTATGTATATACATATATAAAAATCCTCCCCTATATAATATAAGCTCCTTGAGAGCAGGGTTCATCTTTTGTTTACATAATTTCCATGCCCAGTGTTTAGCAAAGTAATCAAATAATCAATCAATAAACATTTATTAAGCACCTACTATGCTCCAGACACCGTGCTAAGCACTGGGTACTTTAACAGCACTTTGAAAATGCTGTTTTCTTCTTTCTCGTTTATTTACTCATGAGCATGAATACCCAACATTGCTGACAAGGGATCCTCCAGCTTTTGCATGGAAATCTCCAACAAGGGAGGGATGGGGGGCCACTGCCTCACAGTTCAGGACCTTTCCTTTAAAATAACATATGAAATCAAATTTGGTTAGGCAACTGGAAAGAATGATATTACAAGGGTCCATGAACTGGCATTGGCTGCAGGACCCTGTTGCATCGCCAATATAGAGTTCCATGTTATAGTTCAAGGGCATAAAGGTGCACCAGGGCTTGCATCCAGAAAGCAGAAGAGATTTATGGAAAAAGACCAGAGTGCATACCAGGAGAGCAGTGACCACCCATCTTCCAAGATCAAACCACCTTAGAAGCACTGAAAACTTGCAGCCAGAGGGCCTAAAGACAACAATGTAAAAACAGCTACATGTAAAACATGAGAGAAAAATACAAATTGGAAACAAGCCCAACAAGAATTATTGGATGAGCAAAAGAAAAATACTATGGTCATAGAGGAATAATGGGAAAGAAATGAGAGCAGCACAAAAACAAATTATGAAAAGGGAATTAACAGCTTGGTAAAAGAGAAACAAAAAAAACTAAAGAAAATGATATCTTTAAAAGCAGAATTAACAAAATGGGAAAAGAGGTACAAAGATTCGTTTAAGACAGAATTTCTTAAAAATTAGAATTGGGCAAGTGGAAATTAATGACTCCATGAGACATTAAGGAATAATAAAACCAAGTCAAAAGAATGAGAAAGTAGAAGAAAAGGTGAAACATCACACCAGAAAAAGAACTGCCTGGAAAAATAGAATGAGGAGAAATAATTTAGGAATTATTGGATTACCTGAAAGTCACAAAAAAGACTAAACATCATATTTCAAGAAGTTAGCAGGAAAAAGTGCCCCAATATTTTGGAACCAGAGGTTAAAAGAGAAATTGAAAGAAAACACTGATCAGTTCCTGAAACAGATTCCAAAATGAAACCTCCCAGGAATATTATGGACAAATTCCAGTCAAGGAGAAAATACTGTAACAGCTAGAAAGAAGGCTTTCAGATAACAGGGAGACAAAGTCAAGATCACTCAAGATTTAGCAGTTTCAACAATAACGAAGCAATGGGTTTGAAGTATGATATTTTGGAAGGTTTACAAATAATTAGGATTACAAATTATAATAACCTGCCCAGCAAAAGAGTGTAATCCTTCAGGGGGTTGGATATTTAATGAAATAGAACTTTCAAACTTTAGTGATAAAAAAGACCAAAGCTGGAAAGAAATTTTGAAACCAAATACGAAACTCAACAGAAGCATAAAGAGGGAAGCAAGAAAAAGAAATTATAATGGACTTAATAAGGTTAAACTGTTTACACTCATACAGAAAGATGATACCTATAACTCAAAAGCTTTATCATTATTAGAGCAACTAAAAATAATCTACATAGAGAGTACTGGTTTAAGTCAGTTATGTTGGGATGATCTCAAAAAGATGAAGGGATGAGAAAGAATTATGCACTAGGAGAAGGAGGAGAGGGAAGAATGGAGAAGTTTATCTATCTCACATAAAAGAAGTACACAAGTTTTTACATTGGAGGGGGAAATGGGCCAGTGATCTTGAGCACTATTTGAACCTCACTCTCAGAAACTGATTCAAAGAGGGAAGAATGTGTGTACACACACACACACACACACACACACACACACGGAGTCAACTGAGTTATAGAAATCTGTCTTAACCAACAGAAAAGGAGGGAAAGGGCACACGAGAAGGTAGGAGCATTAAAAAAATGACAGTGATCACAAGCAAAACAGACTTTAAGGAGGTACAGGAGCAGGGGAGATAAGCTGAAAAAAATGGGATGGAGGGTAATGCACCATTAGTAGTCTTAACTGGAAATGGGAATGGGATGAATTCACCTATAAAACAGAAGCAGATAGAAGAATGAATTTAAAAAATGAAATCTAATAATATATTTTTTTTACAAAATGCACTTGAAATAGAGAAATATACAAAGTAAAAAATAAGAGGCTGGAGCAAAATCTACTTCAGCTGAACTTAAAAAAAAGCAGAGGTAGCAACCATGACATCAGACAAAGATAAAGAAAAAATAGACCTAATTAAAAGAGATAAGCAAGGGAACTACATTTTGCTTAAACCTAACATAGACAATGAAGTAATATTAGTACTAAATATATATGCACCAAATAGCACAGTATAGAAATTCTTAAAGAAAATGTTAAATGAGTTGCAGGAGGAAATACTAAGATTATACAAGTAGGGGATACATCACTAGACTAGAAGATAACATTAACAAAAACAGCTGGCACTCCTAGAGTCTCAGTGCAAGGGCGTTGTGTGTCTCCAACAAGATCATGGATGTAAAGCACTCTGTAAACCTTAAATAGCTTCCCATCCATGATCTTGTTTGAAACACGTAACAACTCTGCATATCAACTATGTAATCATGCCCAAGTCATTTGATCTCTCAGTTCCCCCATGAAGTTACTGAGTCTAGAAGCTGAAGAGCAGTTGCTGATGTGCATCAGTAGAAGGGGCTGCCTCATCTGTCATTCTCTGTACCATCATAAGCACAGGGTCACAAGTCTGGTTAAAATAATAATCAAAGCCTTGACTTCACTGTGATAATTCACAAGAATATTAGCTTCATCTGTGAAAGTCACTTGCAGTTCAATGTGTCCTATAGATACAGAAATCAATAAAAAGAAGCGACTTTGTAGGGACCCATGAGAAATAATCACCCAGAAATGCTAGGACAAATGTCACTACCCACCCAGCTCTGTGTCCTGATACATAGATAGCATCCATCCCAGCTCTTGCAGTGCATGGCATCTGGAGTGATGCCCATTCTACCCCAAGGTGATATAAGCTTCCAATCAGCACCAGACATGGCTACTTTTTGCCAGGTAGCTTTCCTTCCACCTTGAACATTGAAACATTCCATCCCCTTTTCTGTCTTCAGGTGGTGCTTCTATATGCCTCAACCTATGTCCTGGTGTCCCTCAGCATTGACAGGTACCATGCCATCGTTCACCCTCTGAAGATTCTTCAAGGAGGTGAGTTGGTCTGTTGCTGCTAAAACGTGGCCAATGGAACGAGTCACTGGGCACTATTGAGAGGGGAGAAAATACAGCAAGACGGGAAAGAATGGTGTATTTTAAGTTTAGGAACCTGGATTTATATCTGAACTTTGCTCTTTCTTCCCTGTGTGATGCTCCCAAAGACAAACCATTTTCCCTTTGGGGTCTCAGTTTATCTTTATGTAAAATGAGGAGGTTAGACTTAGATTATCCCTTAGGTGATTTTCAGCTCTCATGGATACTATGATGAAATTTTTGACTGAGTTATTTTGGGACTCCCCTTCCCCCAAAAAATGAATCTATAGCCAAAGGGATACATAAACTGAGCCCATGTGAAAATGGGCACAGGATGGGGAGAAGAGGAGGAGACCAATATCTTGATAGGGACTGAAGTTAAAGGTTAAAACTCAAGATTTAGACCCAGTCATCCAACAGAGGTACAGAAGACATCTTCCTCAACAAAACAATTGGTTAGGTGGATCAAAAGAGTAGATTCAACAGCTGTTAAACTGAGAATGATTGATTTTGAAGAACTCTTCCTGTTTTCTTAGCCTTACTCACCCTATTCAAGAAACAAGGATTGAGTATCCTCTCTAAGCCACTGAGCTCACTAAAGATTGTAGGAAGAACTAAGGCAAATAGAAGATAGTCCCGTACCTTTGAGCTATTTAGGAAAGCAGCACTAAGGTGAAAATGGTTTCAGAACATTTTCAGTGCAGTACACCAATACTGGCAAGTTGGTATGGTCCCAAGTGCTGATGAGATTTTGAATACAGGCTCATTAGAGGTAGGCAGAGTTAATCTTGGAGGGTTATTGAAAGAGGTCTCTTTAAACTTTTAAAGTGTCAAAGAATTAGCAGAGAATAAATGGAGAATTTTTAGGCACAAAGAATGTTATCTATGGGGACAACAATGTGGTCTAATGGGAAAAAGCATCATCTCTGAAGTCAGACTATTTTTAGTCAATTCCCATCTCTTACACTTAAAATTTGTATGACTTTGAGTGAATCACTCAACTTCTGTAGGCCTCAAATGTAAAATGAAAGAACTGGACTACATGGCTTCAGGGTTCCTTTCCGATTATATATGAAAGACTCCTTCATAGAAAGAGCCATCGAAGGGGAATAGTTAATTACATGCAATGTAAAAACAGCTAACCCTTGTATAGAGCTTTAAAGTTTGCAAAGAACTTGACATAATTTCATTTGAGTCTCCCTGAAACCCTATGAAATAGGCTCCACCGAAAAAGTAGGGAAAGGGACTAGATTTGGAATTCAGACTTGAGGTTGTCCTTTGGTTGGCGCTCACCCTTGTTACATGGCCAACTTATCTTCTTTCCAAGCAAGCCTTTGGAAAATGACATCCCACTATCTCCATGAATCTGAGCATGAATCTGATTTCTCCTCTGGAACTCAGTTTCCTCATCTGTAAAATGAGGGGGTTTGCCTAAAGGACCTTGACATTTCCTTCTATACTCTATAAGGAAACAGAAAATTCGATGAGTTAAATGACCTATAGCATCATATATTAGAACAAGAAGGGAATTCAGAGGTTATCTAGTCAAGCCCTCACATTGTATAGGCCATTGAGAGTACAGATTATAGAACTGAAAGAGATTAGAGGTCATCTAATCCAACACCATTATTATACAAAGGAGGAAAGTGAGGTCCAGGGAGTTTCAATGACTTGCCCATGTAACATTAGAGGCAAAATTTTAGGCCGGGTCTTCTAAAGCCCTATATATTCTGTCACATTGCCTCCTAAAAGATAGCAAGCAAAATGAAATACTAAATTCTAGAACATTTGACCTGGAAGAGACCTTGAAGATTATCAAGCCCAGTGCTGGCTATAATGTGAGATCTTTGTTGGAAGCTAATGGAGAATAAGTTGGAAATGCTGCTTTGGGGAATATTATTGATGGTGAGGTTGATCTTTTAGGAAATGTGGGGAGATAGGCATGGCTTTGAAGCTGGAACACAACACAGTCACTTAGATCCGACTTTCCCACATGATGTGACGATGACTTGATTAGATTTCGTAAAGGGTTTGAAGGTAAAAGTTCAGCAGAAGAGGCCAGTCATAACAAATCACCATACCTACAGACTACATACAATAGACATTAAACTCAACAAGACAAGTCATTTTAACATGTATCAATTAATTACTTACGGTGGGATAAACATAAGAGATGCTACATGAATTTCATGGAGTTGTGATCTTTTATGAGGGCTCTTCCTCAGTGATTTAGATATCCTGCTGTGTGCCACAACATTCATACATCTGTCCCCCTCTGATTGCTTCAAGGGGCCCACCCAGAATTCTAGGAGCCTTTCCTGAGTTCTCTTGACCTTCAAAGAAACCAATTCAACATCTAGAAGCATGCTGCAAAGGAAACAATGTAACATTTGGACTCAGAGGTTCTAGATTCAAATTTCAGGTCTACTATTTATGCCTGACATGATCTAAGGCAAGATCCTTCACCTCAATTTCTTCATTTGTAAAATACTTTGGACCAGATGATTTTTGGGGTCTCTTCCCACTCTAAAGCTATACCCCAATGATCCATCAGTGATGATCCCTTGTTCTCACTCAATGACCAGCCCACCTTCACTTTTGGTCAAATATTTCTTTATTGGCATCCTTTGATGAAATACTGCAAACACAAAGACAAAAAATGGCAAAGGCCCGCAAGGATCTTACATTTTAGATTTAGTTCCCTGTGTAGGTTTCAATTTACAAACTTCTTGTTTTCAGCATTTCTGACTTTTTGTAAGGAGAGGGGAAGGAGGACTGAAGCCAGTGATCCACATATTTCTCACTGACTAATTCTTTGGTTTCCTTAAACAGAAAAGCAGGCAAAAGTTCTGATTTTCATTGCCTGGAGCCTCTCTTTCCTGTTTTCCATTCCCACTCTGATCATCTTTGGGAAAAGGAAACTAGCCAACGGAGAAATACAATGCTGGGCTCTGTGGCCTGACGACTCCTACTGGATCCCATACATGACCATTGTAGCCTTCCTGGTGTACTTCATTCCCCTCATCATTATCAGGTAAGAATACTGTCCAGACCACCACAAACACTGCTGGCCATCTTCTCAGACATGGCTGACGTAGAGAAGAGAGGCCACCTGTCAGCATCATGCAGGGGGCTATGGGAAGTGCAGATGAAATCTAAGCCAGATTAGAGCAGGAACAATGAACATTACTAAAGCCATTTAATGTATCTTATCTTGTACATTTTTCATAGGAGATGATGAGCACACACTAAAGGCAGCAAATGTAGAAAGATGGGTACCATTTGCTGATCCAGACATTCCTTTGAGGTAGGCAGGAGGGGCTTAATGAAGAGGGATGGACTTGAGACTCACCTCAAATCTCATTTTCTCCAGGAGACCTTACCTACACCCTGCCCCTTGTGGTGGGAAGAACCCTTCCTCTGAGATTACCATCCATTAATACTACAGATAGATGGTAGATAGATAGATAGATAGATAGATAGATAGATAGATAGATAGATAGGTAGATAGATAGATAGTAGATAGTAGATAAATAGTAGATAGTAGGTAGGAAGATAGACAGACAGACAGACAGATAGGTAGATAGATGTACATACACGCATATACATATATACATACACACACACATAGGTCTTGTATATACGTAGTTATTTGTATGTTGTCTTTTCCTATACAAGCTACATTATTGGAGGGCAGGGACTATGTATTTACCTTTCTTTATTTGTATCCTCAGTACTTAGCACAGGACCTGGAACATAGTAAGTGATTATGCTTTCTTGTTGATTTTGAAGACTAGGTAAGATTTGGATTCAAAGTATGGTCAATAATGGTTTGATGCTAATTTGAAAGAAGATCTCTAGGGATATGCCCAGGGAATCTATGCTCAACTCTGAGATATTTATTGTCCTCATCCATGACTTAGGTAAAGGCACAAAAGTCACAATTACCAAGTTTTCAAATGACCTTAAGTCAGGAGGGAAGGTCAAAGGGAACTTGACAAGGTAGACCATTGGGCTGAATCTAAGATGAACTTTAACTTGGGTTCAAAGACATCAGTTTCCTAAGTACAAGGTCAAGAAGGCATGTTAGGCTCAGTCTTATGAAAAAAAGCTGTGGGTTTTAATGGGTTGTTTGCTCAACAGAATTCAGGGGTGTGGTCTGGCACTCCTAAATACTAATGAGATCATTCTGAGATACAGAGCTTTCGGAAATGGGCCAGTGATCATCCCATCATCACTGGCCCTGGTCAGACCTCAGCTGAAGAATTAGATTCAGTCCTAAGAGTCTCAGTTTAGGAAGGCCATTGGTAACCTAGAAAATAGCCAAAGGAAGGAAACTAGAAAGGCAAAGGCTCTTGGCCATGCCACACAAAGATCAATTGAAAGGAATTGAGGTATTTCTTCTGGAAAAGAGAAGACTCAGGAGAAAAAGGATAACTGTACGAATTTGAAGGGCTATCAATCTGAAAGTAAAATCAATCAATCACATTTATTAGGCATCTACAATGTGCCAAGCGCTGTACTAGACATTGGATAAACAAAGACAAAAATGGAATGGTCCCTATCCTCAAGCATACATTCTATTGGAGAAGAGAAAAAAAGATAGATAGATAGATAGATAGACAGACAGATAGATAGATATATGTGTGTTCGTCCTTCATTGCTGAAGAAGACCATGCCATTGGAGAAATATTGACATAACTCGCACTTGACTTTGTTTTTTGAGTGAGGGCGGGCTGTGCAGATCACCAGCCTCACTTCTCCTCCAGAGTCATCTAAATCCAGTGACCAGCTATTCATCAGGATGACTGGAGAAGACCCAGGATAAGGCAATTGGGGTTAAGTGACTTGCCCAAGGTCATACAGCTAGTGTGTGTCAAGTGTCTGAGGTGAGATTTGAACCCAGGTTCTCCTGACTCCTGTATTGGTGCTCTATCCACTGCACCACCTAGCTGCCCCAGATAGATTAGATAGATAGATATAGATGATAATGTGTATATTATATATGTACTTATGTGTGTATCTACATACACGTGTTGTGGATTTCTGTGTATGAAGAATATATTTATAATAAATATATTGCTGAGAGGTCACTAACATATTCTTGGATCAGGAAAGGCTTCCAGTAGTTGAAGCTTGAGTTGAATTTTAAAGCAAATAAAGATTCTACTGGGTGGAGAATGGAATAAGCATTTATACAATGCCTGCTGTGTACCAGGCACTATGCAGTGCTTTTACAAATATTATCTCACTCGATCCTCACAACAACTCTGGGAGACAGGTTCAGTTCTTAGCCCCATTTTATAGTTCTGGAAACTGAGGTAAATAGAAGTTGAATAATTTGCCTAGAGTCACACAGCTAGAGTGTGACTGAGACAAGGTTTGAACTCAGGACATCCTAAGTACTGGTGCATGCCTTCTTTGCTGCACCACCAACAGCCTATAGGGCAGGAGGAAATGTATTCTAGGCACTGAGGACATCCAGTTCAAAGCCACAGATATGGGAGAGGAATACTATACATGAGGAAGAGAAAGAGGCAAGAAATGTCTAATAAGTCTGGACCAGTGGGTTGTGGTTAAGCTGTAAGGGGTTTTAAAAGTCAAATGGAAGACTTTATTTTTACAAATGTGTTTTGTCCTAGAAGAAACATGGAGGTACTGAGGTTTCCTAAGCAAAAGAGGGAATGACATGATCAGATCTACATGTAATGAAAATCACTTTGGTATCTGTACAGAAGATGGATAGGAATAAGGAGAGCCTCGAAGCAAGGAGACCAATTAGGAAGGAAGCTACTGAAATAGTCTGAGCAGGAACTAAAGAGGATCTGAACTAAGGCGGTAGGGGTGTGAGAAGAAAAAAGAGGATGGGTGGCAAGTATTAGGCTGGTTCTATCTGACCCTAGGAGAGACACGAACTGTAAAAGTGGGTGGAAGTTAGGAAAGGGGAATTTAGGTTTAATGTCAGGAAAAATTTCCTAACAATCCAACCTGTACAAAAACTGAAGGAGTTTTCTTGAAGAAACTGTTGGGAGTCTTTAATCAAATGCTGGGTGACCACTTGTCGTGGGTGTTGCAGTGGAGATCTGGGATGAGGGATACATTAAACTGGAAGGCTACTAAGCCTTCGGAAATCCTGTCATTCAATATGGATCAAAGAAGGGAGCACATCTTAGAAAACAGTTTTTCTAAATCATATAAAAATGTAAAAAGTATATAAATAGGAAAATGGAAATTATAGAAAACGTTTTTAAAATCAAGGCTGCTGGAGCAGAGTGTTGATAGGGAAGTGAGTAAGTTCTCCCAACTAGCATGAAGGGTATTCATCAGAGACTAGTGCAGCCTGTGAATCCTCAAAGCCTAGCATAGCTCTTAGCACTAATGGAAGCTTAAGAACTACTTTCTGCACATCACTGCCATACTTACTTTCCTAATCACCACCTGACTCCCTACTGAATCAATCTGTATCTGCCACTCTCAGTATTCTCTGAGGCTCCTACATCATCACTCACCTAGAAAGTCCTGCTCTGCTCAGGTAGTGTACTTTTAATGGTTCTTTCCCTCTGAATCCATTCATTAGCCAGCCTTTGTCTTCATTTCTGACAGTCAGTCCTGGCTCAGTACCCTGGACAGCAGCATTTCCATCTACCTCTCTACCATTGGACCCCTGCAACCAGCTGGGACTAGGATCAACTTTAATCCCAGGTTTAGGCAGGCTAGAGAGGGCTGGCAGGGGCTCCCCTGGCCACAGCCCAAGCTTAGGGAATAACTGTCAACATTTTAGCTGCCTTACATCTTGCCAGCTTTGCTGAGCATAATTTACCATTGAGCAGATGTTGTGCTTTGGTTCAGGAGAAGGTGTGGGGAGCACTGGAGGAGGAGGGGGAATTGTCTTTGTTTTCAATATAGAAAACCTTTCATATGTGCTGCTCTTGATGGCTTGAGAGCATTTCTGAAAGGTAAGAGAAGGCTTGGGACCTTGAGTCAAGTAGGAAACAGGGGCAGCAATGCCAGGGTTTGGTTTGTCTAATCGTTCTCCTCTTCATCCTCTTAAAAGTCACAGAAAAAACTATATATACATATATATGTATGTATGTATATATATACATACATATTCATACACACATATATGTGTACATGTCTATGTCTATATATCTATTTATATACACGTGTGTGTGTGTGGTGATGGTACTGGAATGAGGGGAGACAAGTCAGAAGAGATAGATATATAGATGGATAGATATGAAGGAAATTGGCATTTCTTAAGCACCTACTGTATGGTGCCAGACACTGTGTTAAGGCTTTATAGATATTATCTCATTCAATCCTCACAACTCTGTGAGGTAAGTGCTGTTATGACGCCCATTTTAGAAATGGGAAAACAGGCCAAGATTGTCACTTACCCAGGATCATGCAACTAGCAAGTGTCTGAGGCAGGATTGGAACTTGAGTGTTCCTGACTCCAGGACTAACACTCCATTCACTTTGTTACAGAAAGAAAGAGGGAGAAAGGGAGGGAGGAAAGAAGGAAGGAAGGAAGAAAATATAATATAACTAGCATTCTTGTGAGGGCAGCCAGGGTGGATAGAGTGCTGGACCTGGAATCAGGAAGACCTGAGTTCAACTCTGACCTCAGACACTTTCTATGTGACCCTAGGCAAGTCACTTAACTCTGTTTGCCTCAGTTTCCCCATTTGTAAAATGAGCTGGAGAAGGAAATGGAAAATCACTCCATTATCTTTGCCTTAAAATTTCCAAAGCCAAACCACAAAGAATTGGACACAATTGAAACAACTGAACAAAAAATTACATAGCACTTCAAAGTTTTCAAAATACTTTACAAATATTATTCCATTTTATCCTCACAACAATCCTGGGAAGTAGATGCTGCTACTGTCCCCCATATTACAGATGAGAAAACTGAGACAGATAGAGGCTAACAATCAGTCTTTTTTCAGTCATTCCTATCACATGCCAGGCACCATGCTGGCCATCGGGGGCACAAAGAGAAAAGTGAAATGATAGTCCCTACCCTCAAGGAGCTCACAGTCCTCAGGAGCAGACTGACACTGACAGGTCCATCTATGTCTACACAACAACAGCATAAGAACATTGTGAAGGGGAGGCCCTGGCATCTGCAAGATCAGGAAACAATTGGTGTCCATGTGATTGATGGTGGGACAGGAATTTTGTATGTATGCACACTCATGTGCATGCACACACACACACACACACACACACACACAATTTAAATCCCCAGTCTGGTTTGGAAAATCATTTTTTGTTTGGTCTGCTTGGTGCTGTCCTCTGTCTGCTGCCCTGCTCTCCCTCCCTCCCACCCTCCCTAATCTTAGCTCTCATTTAATACAACACAGTCTGGTTTGGTTTGGCTTGGGTTTTTTTTTTTTTCTGAAATCACAAATTGATGTCATCTGACAAGCTTGCTTTCCTTTTCCCTCTTATTAATTCTCAATTGTTGGCCCAAGGTGCCTCATGCCTCGGCTGCTGCCTCCCCAGGATCCAAGCTATGGGAGAACGAGAAATCAATTAGGTACCAAGAAAACAGCCAAGACTGAAGTCAAGCAATTACACCAGGTACTCACTCCAGAAGTAATTAAAGAGCTCTGCCAAGGAGATTCAGGAGAGACTGGGGGATGATGGTGACCCAGAAAAACAACTAATCACCATTATTGCGCATGAATGGACACAGCGCACGTGGGACCAGCTGCTTAGTTTCCCCTGGGGAGCCAGGAAGTGATCAATCAAAAAGTTTGCTGAAAATAGCTCCATAGCACCGGGCCCAATTCTAACTTCTATGGATGGAGCTACTTTCTAGACAAAAACCATACACTCCTCCACAGGGGACTGGGATTGCATGAGTCCTCTTACTACACAAATGATCACCAAACCCTGCCAGTTGGTCTCTACCTCCTGAAGGATTCCAGGATCACAGATTTCAGGCCAGAAGGGACTTTGGAAAGTATGGAGTCGGACTGCACAGCAGGATTTCAACCCAGGATCTACAATGCAGAATCCAGGGCTCTTTCTACCCACATCTTCACCAGATTCATTTTTTTTTTCACTAGAGCAACTAAAAAGTATCTCCACCAAAGTTATCCTCTGATGGCCAACCCCTTGGTGGCAGGGAGGGCACCAGTTGCTTTCCAGGGCTTTAACAGTGGGATGCAAGCTGTGACTTATTCTGCAATCAGAGAAGGCTTAAATTCAGGGCCCATCATGGGCCTCTTCTGAGGACTAGTCAGCGAAAGGTGCAGAGATGTTTCCACCTTCAATGTGGTCACTGGGGAAGGAAGCACCAGTGGACCACAATCTTCAGCAGAGGGCTTAGCATCTGTCGCTTGGGGGAGGTTGGGGCAATGATGAAATCACTGTTTTTCTGGAGGCTCCAAGACTAAAGTCACCAAAAAGCATCAAAATGGCCTTACCACAACTCTACATAATTGTTAATGATGATATTAATAATAATACGTAGTATAATAATTAATATTAATAACTCATATAGTACTTCAAGGTTTTAAGGTTTGCAAAGGACTTTATACACATGGTCTCATTTGATCCTTTTTTTAATCTCATTTGATTTTTACAATGACCCTGGGGAATGGGTGCTATTACCATTTTACAGATGAGAAAACTAAGGTAGGCAGAGGTCAAGTGACTTGCCCAAGATTATACAGCTAATAAGTGTATGGAGCAAGTTTTAAACTCAAGTCTGCTAGACCCCAGGTCTAGCACTGTGTCCCCTGTTTTCAAAGCTGACACTGCTTTCAAATCCCTTGAGAAGATGCTAGCGGACTTTAAAATCCTTGGAAGATGGGAGAGAAGTAGAAGGAAGGAAGGAACAAGGAAGGATCTAATGAGATGCAATTGAGCACAAAGTACCTGGAAAAAACTTCTCCAACTTAGAGCACTACACAGATCTGAACTGTTAGGATGTTATAAAAGTATTGAATAAATGAATGAATGAATGAGAGAATGAGGGAATGAATGAATGAGCATTTAATGATTGCTTATTATGGGAACAATACTGTGCTAAGCCCTGGTGACAGAAAAAGGAGACAGTCCCTGCTCTAAAGCATCTCATATACCAACGAAGGAGTTAAAACATGAAGGAGTTTCAGCCTTGGAAAAGCCTCATGGTCCCTGGGGCACAACACCAAAGCAGATGGTCAGGCCTCTTCTTTAGTGACATTTGCACTGATAAAAACATCAGTTTCTGTAGTTGAAACACTGGAAGGTACCTTTGTCCATGAGAACATTCTTTGGGGGGTCTGCACTAGCTATGGCTGTGGTACCCAAAGGAGTTGCCAGGCTGCATCTCCACAAGGCTCTCACCCCAGCATGATGCCTGGAGGGGCCAGAAACAGAGTATTCTGGGAGATGCACTCCCAAGGCTCTTCAGTTAGTCAGCTGCTGGTGGTGCTGGTGGGGGTGAAGGAATGTTGTCCTCCCAAGAAATGACCCCTTCGAGGAACCTACTAAAGCATCTGTTCTGGAGGCAGGCAGGGTCAGGGGTCTAGAGGAAAAGACTATTTCTAAGGTTCTTGGGCTCAGAGTCCTGGAGGGTTTGCCATCAGAGTATGAGGGGACGTGATGACTGAAGTGGCGGCAGTAGTCTGACATGCCTGTCTCCTTTTCCCATCCAGCTGGGCTAACTTGCCTGCCCCCTAGGTGGCAGTTGCTAGTGATCCTTCTCTAAAGGACTTGGGGGGGGTGGGGAGGAAGGGGATAGTACACAAGTAGAATCGATCCTCTGAGTGGGGGAGGGGAGGATGCCTCTTCCAAGACTAATGAACTTAACAGTCAGTGGGTGGCAGTTGCCCAGCTGTTGCTGTTGATGGAGGCAAGGAAGGTGAGCCTCTTCTCCAAAGACCAGGTTACAGTGAGATTGTGAAGGGCGTTGTCCACTTCCTTCTTGTGTTCGAACTTCCTTGAATTGTTTGAGACATTTTGCAAAACCAAAGAAGGGCAGGCAAGTCCTGGCGGACTTGTGGCATCCACCTAAGTGAGGTGCACACCCACTTCTTTTATCATCAAATATTATGGACTTCTCTTTTTGTATTTTCTTCTCTTTTCCAAATGTCTTCCAGAAGCTGCGGAAGAAAGTGCGGCAGCACTTGTAGTTTTTGTTAGTGACTTCCCTTGCGTATGGCATCCATTTTCTCTTCATTTTGCTGCATCCCAGATCTAGGCCTGACTCTGAAAGGGTATGCATCTAGGAGCAGCAGGCCATGGCAAGGCAATTCTGATGGCACTGATCAGGGGCAGCCTTGGAAAATGGGGCAGAGCTGTGCCCAGGACCTGAGATTCAAGGCCCCAAGGGTCAGGTGGAAAGAAAACCATCTTGATAAGAAATGGATGGTGACCAAGTCTCAAAAGAAATCTTTATATCTGAGGGGCCATATGAGTTTTATTGATAAATGGTTCAAACTATACAGTATTTTTTTTAAAACTCAGTTCCCAAGTTGACAGTAAAGAATAGTAGAAGGGCCACTAGGCTTGGGTTTTATTTGCATTTTTCCAGAAAATCTTGGGTATTACAGGGTCAGATAGAAAGTTCAAGGCTCACATGTTAAGATACCCAGGGACTAGGTGATCTGAAAGGTCATTTTCTATTATAAAAGGTCCCTATTCCTAACGAACATTTGTCAAACACAAGTACTCAGCACTGTGCTAAGGGATAAAGGAGAGATGAGGGAACAGTACAAGACACCAGTTGTGCCTTCAGGGAGATCACAGTCTTGAGGGAACCATTTGTCTGTTCTTTGTGATAGGAGCAGAGCCTTTGCTTGGTACAGCTCAGAACCTGGATTCTGAGAAGCTAAAGCATTGATTGTGAAGAGATGGGCCCCCACAGCTGTCTGGTCCAGCCTATACCTGAAAAAGAATCCCCTCTATCACACACCTGCTTGACATATGGTCCTTTGGCCCTTGCCCCATGACCCTCTATTGGGGGACCCTTCTTCCCTGGGGCCTCTCCGAGGTAGATGGCAGTACTCTCACCTCACAGAATGGAAATTCCAGAGGACAAGGACTGCTTCGTCTTTGTCTTTGTATCCCCAGTGCCCAGCTCAGGTGGAGGCACACAGTAGGTGCTTTAATGAATGCTTGTGGAATGACTGGTTAAAGACCTCTCTAGTTAGGTAGTTTTTCCTGGTATCAACACCAATATACCTCTTCATGGCTTCCACCCATCCCTCCTGTTTCTGCCCTCGGAGGCTAGGTAGAACATGTCTTCCACAAACCTTTCACACAGATGAAGATAGCTCTCCTGTCCCCAAGGGAAACAGTCTCAGTTCCTTCAGTGGATCCTCATATGGCATGGACCTATTGATACAATAGCAACTGTATTCTCCTGGAAGTCTGCCAGTTAATCTAGGTTCTTAGACTACGGTGCCCAGAAACAATCCAGTTATTCCCACGATGGCTGACTGGGACAGTGTGCAGGAGGACTCCAGCATCACAGCCTCCAAGTTGGAAGGGCCCTTGGAGGTCATTTAGTCCAACCCATAAACCAAAGGAATCCTTATAACTGACCTGATGAGTGACAATCCAGTGTCTACTTGAAGACCTCCACAGACTACCTCTCCAGCAAAGCCTTCCCACTTAGGGTCAGCTTTAATTGTGAAGAAGTTTTATCAAACCTAAATGGATCTCCTTCTAACCTCCACCATTGCTCCTGGTTCTGACTCAGGGGGCAGGGAAACAAGTCTAATCCTTTGAGATACTTGAAGATAGCTGTCATGTTCCCCAAGTCACCTCTTCCCCAAGTTAAACATTCTCCATTTCTCCATATGGGACTCTTACGTAAGGGATTCAAGACACTTCCCTAACTTGGTCACCCCTTTTGGACCTTCTCTAGCCCACTGGTGTCCTTCCTGACTTGTGGTGGCTACAACTGAAAATAATACTTTAGCCAAGATCTGACAAGACCTTTGGGCAATGTGACCATCACCTCACTGTTCCTAGAGTTATGTCCCTCCTATTTCAGCTGGAAGGAAGCAATTATCACTGAGGTAAGTCAGAAAATGATTACTTGCTCTGCTCTTGACAGAAAGAGGGAGAATTCCACTACTACTACTACTACTACTACTACTACTACTACTACTACTACTACTACTACTACTACTACTACTACTACTACTACTACTACTCTATTACTACTGCTGCTGCTACTACTACTACTACTACACTACTGAATAATAATAAAATCTCTAACAACCCTATAGCTAGGCACTGTGCCAAATACTTCACAGATATAATCTCATTTGATAATTTAGCAGATTCGTGCCCTACTGGAGTGATTGAAATATCCTTGGGACCACATCCATCCCATGAGCCAGAGGTTTTTCATCTTTTCCTTAGAAAATGAAGGGGAGTTTTTGTTTACTACCAATTCCTTTTGAGATGACAGCTGAACAGCTGGTCCCTAGAGCCAGGATAGTGGAGACAGAGCAACCACCTGACAAACTCTCCCATGGTCCATTCCCTTTTGGACGTTCTTCTGGATTAACAGGACATAGGTCATTATGCCCTGTCTTCTGTACATTTATTTGCCAAGGCCTAGTTTGGCTTCTCTCTTCCCTAGAGATGTGAAGACCTGAGTGAGGAGAGAATAGAAAACTTCTGGAGAAAAAAAATGCTTTTCTATCATTCCCACAAAGCAAAAAAATGTTTGTTTCCACCCACTCCACCATGCATGACAAGATTTTACATGATCTTTCCTTTTTATCTTTTAAAGAAGCATGAATAACATTTTTGTGAATAGACATTGAAGTGGAGGCACCAATGCAGGAGACAGAACCTTGGTCCCAGAGTAAGAACACTTTATCAGATTCCAGCTCTACCATTTACTGTCCCTTACATGGCCCTTCATGAATCTGGGCCTCGGTTTCCTCAGACACTGAAAAGAGATCTGACTTGGGAATCAGAGGATCAGGGTCTGAATCCTGCCTCTGGGGTTTCCATTTCAGTGATCTTAAGCAAATCCCAAGGCTTCAGTTCAGATGTCCTCTGAGGACCCTTTCCAGCTCCAGATCTCTTGTTCTGGGCAGCAACAGGGGCAGTGGAAAGAATGCCAAATTGAGAGTCAGTAGCCTTTACCAGTTCTTACCTGTGGGACTTGGAACAAGTCATCATTTTGCCTCAGTTTTCTCATCTGTAAAATGAGGGAATTTGAAGTGGGCAACTTCTGAGGTCCCTCCTATCTCCAGATCTATGATCCTAAAAGTTGGCATATGGCTAATCGACCTTAACTTTCCCAAAATAAGCTGTCCAAATAAAACAAGAGAATTGTTTGTAAAATTGTCGATAGCGTGGCATCACTCCACTTGCAGATAAGCAGGAGACTTAGTTGTCTTTAGCGATAGCACGAAGCGCGTGGGCCTCCAGGGAGCATTGTCTGTGTTCTGAAGAGAATGAAAGGCAGCTCCGGTGCCTCCTATGGGCTTCTTCATAGTGATGTTTCACCTCAGAGCTAACAGAAAATATTCCCATCCCATAGATCAGCTCTCACAAAAAGTCTCCATGTAGCAGAGCTTGGCAGAAGCATCTATTTTCACAAAGACTGAAGAGACTTGTCAGCTTCACCCCCTGAAACTCGGGCAAAGAGGAAAATCAAGTTTGCTGATTGGCCAAGGTCCCTTCCAGCTCTCGGAATCGTATGATTCCATGACATTGCAGACTTTTCCTATCAGACCTGCGACCTAGAACTCCTCCAAGAAGAGGAAGCAAGCCGGTTTCCCCATTCAGAGGGAAGCATTTCAATTCGTTTGCATTTCTGACTTTTGCACAGGCCGGGCAGGTCCCCAGGGCTCCCCCTTCTCCCCTCCACCTCTTAGGACCCTGGGTTTCCATCCCAGCTTGCTCCAATGCCTCTGCCTCCATGAGGCCCTGCCCAGTCCCACCAGCTGCACAGACCCCCTTGCCCCTTACGATTTGTGATGGTGGTGTTCAGTTGCTTTCAGACATATCGACTCTGTGACCCCATTTGGAGTTTTCTTGGCAAAGATACAGGAGTGGTTTGCCATTTCCTTCTCCAACTTATTTTACAGATGAGGAAACTGAGGCAAACAGGGTGAAGTGACTTGCCCAGGCTCATACCATTAGTAAGTGACTGAGGCCACCTTTAAAACCATGATTATTTAATAGGTTCTAAGACAGAGAGAGAAAGGAGAGAAGGGTGGAGAGCTAGATGGAGAGACAAAGGGTATGAGTCACATCTTTTTAGAGCAGTAACATAAACAGAAAATCGTGGATTGGTAAATTCGCTGAACTGGAAGAAAATTCAGAGGCTATGGAGTCCCACCCCCTCATTTCAATCCTAAGAAAACTGAGACAGACAAAGGCTAAGTAACTTGCCCAGAATCACAAGCAAGGAAGTGGCTGAAGCAGGATTCAAACTCAGGTCTCCCTAGCTCCAAGTCCAATTGTCATCTATAAATGACTTTATACTTAGTGGTATCGTTGAAAGGTAAATTCCTAGAGGTCACAAAGGCACTATTTCTGTCTTCCTGTACCCCTCCCCACCATGGTCTATATTACATAATTCCTAGGACTCTGTCCACACTCAACTTATTGGGTACATGGTTCAGCCTGGCCACCCCCAATCTGTACTGCCACATTGCCTTATGGGTGACTTTTATACTTCATTCTCCAGAGACCCTGGCATTCTGTGTCCAATGCCATACTATGGGTAGAATGTTGGCATTAAATAAATGGGCTTTGACTTTCATGGGAAGCATGGAACCACCCCAGAGGCCCAGCTCACTCCTTCCTACTCGTCAGCTCTGGGCCCAACACTGTTGCCGACAATTTTCAAATGCTCATTAGAGCTGCCAGTATCTCATGGTGCAGGGGAAGGAGGCTGGAAATGGAGCCAGAGGTTGTGGAGATGGATCTTGGATTTGTTCTGTTACCTCTGTGTCCTTGGGCAAGTCACTGCACTTTTCTGGGCCTCATATGTAAAATAAGAAGGTTGGAATAGATAACCCCAAAGAGTCAAGACTGGACCATCTCCCTGGTCCCTCCTGACTCTAATCCTGTGACTCTTGACTCCATTTGTCTGGAAATAAAGTCTTCAGCCTTGAGGAAGACTGATGCAGAGCTGAGAATCATAGAAACTGCTGCATGTTTTCTCAGTCTTGAACTGTGGAGGGATTTTAGAACGGCCAGACTCAGAGTAATGGAGCAGGAACTCTTAAAAGAGACAAGCCAGGGGTCTTAGGGAGTCTCTGTTTGAGGCCCCTGACTCCCTCCCAAAGAAAAGAGAGCAGAAGCTCAAAAGCACAGCCTTTGAGAGAATTGTGCATTTTGAGGCTGGGTCAAAACCTTTAGAAACTGTTAGTACCCTGTCAGCCCCAGTCAACACAAGCCCTGCTTCCATGGAGCTCTTCCATCAGCTCCATATGAGACAGTGAATGCGGAAGGTGGTCCTAGAAATGATTGTGGGGGATAGAGCTTTTAACTTCAGATGCAGCAGTTTCAAAGCCTAGAACTCACCCAAAATACTCAGAGACACTCACTATGTTTTGCTTTTTCTCTCCCTTACCCTTCTCTCCCCTCCTCCTTCTTTTCTCCCAATCTTGTCTCTCTCTGTTTCTGTCTCTCCTCCTCTTCTCTGTCTCTGTCTGTCTCCCCTTTTCTCTGTTTGTCTCTCTCTCCCTCCTTCTTTCTCTTTTTCTCTCTGTCTCTCTGTCTCTGTCTCTCTGTCTCTCTGTGTGTCTCTCTCTCTGTCTCTCTCTCTCTCCAGTGTTATTTACTTCATCGTGATTCGAACCATCTGGATAAAGAGCAAAGCCCATGATAGGATCATCTCTGATTGTTCTGGTAAGTCTCCAGTCCTAGCACCACATTCAAAATTCTCAATTTCTTTTATTTGTTTGATAAGTTTTCCTGTAGGATGTGGGAAATTGGGCATCTCTGAAGTCAAAGACACTTCAGTGATGTCATCAGTCAGCGAAGCCACTTCTTTCTACAGATGACTTCCCCTTAAAGAGACAGCATAGGAAGGCCTGACTTCAGATCTTGCCTGTAATGTTAGCTGTGAGACCCTGGGAAAGTCATTTACCTTCTCAAGATCCTGCACTTCTCTAGGTCTCTTAAGTCACAGCTGATCTCCTTAGGTGAAAGGTGTTTCTCCATCTGGAGATCAATGAGATCACATCTCCTTCAAGGCAAGCATGGCTCAGTGAGAGTTGAGCCAAGGAAAGGGACCTTGTGCTGGAAACAAACAAACAAATGAACAAACAACCTTGCCTTATTTGGACCCCCAGACAATAAAATATCCACATCAACCCTCCCTGCAGCACTCTAGAAGGCAGTCCTTGGCCCTCCCTCTGCTGCTGCCTATACAAGGAGGCTGGGGAATGAAGGAGACCTGCCATCTAATGCCATCAGTGTCTGTCTTCTGTCCACCCCCTGCTCCTCGCCCCATGAAGCAAGGTGCTCTGGGATCAAAAGGTTTGTGAACCTGTCAAACATTGCTGTGGGCAGGCAGCAAACACAACATTCTGCTTTTCCTCCTCAGAGGAAGATCTCTCCTTAAGAATGGATTTTCAAGAACACCTCCACATAATTATATCCTATTTTTATCCTACATTAAGGCTATTTTAGCCTTGATTCCACTAGTCCTTTCCATCAGTGACACAACATTGATCAAGGGAGGGCTCATCTAGCTTAAACATTGATTGGGAGGCAGAACTTGGAAGTTGGCAAAGAGCTCAGCAAGTCCTTGTTTGAGGCTCACAATCGGCCCCATGAGGTAGGAATTGTAGATGTTATCACCATCCCCATATTACAGATGAGAAAACTGAGTTTAACCTGGAAGAGAGAAGGCTTGGTGGGGGCTGGTATGGTTGATAGTCATTTAATGGAAGAGCATGTTGTCATTCTACATGTCTCCAGAGGGCAGAGCCAAGAGGAGTAAATAAAAGCTAGTGAGAAGTACATTTATGATTGAAGTAAGAAAAAGACCCTGAGACAGGAGTTCTCCCACAGTGGGATGGGCTTTCCCTAAAGGTAGTAGGTGTGGGTGTGTGTTTGGTATTGTGTAAAGGAGATTCCTTGGAGACTAGGAGTTGACCTGAGTGATGGCTGAGGTTCTGTCTCTGAAACTCTTTGGTTAAGTGACTTACTATTGCTATCCATATATTAAGTGTCCAAGCAGGATGTGAACCAAAGTCTTAGAATCGTAGATTTAACCCTAGAAGAGACCTTAGGAACCATCGAGTCCTCATTCTTCAAATGAGGAAACTGAGGCACAAAGCAATGACTTCGTAGTAGATGTCTGAGATAGGGTTTCAGTCCAGATTTTTCTGATTCCAAGTATTGATTTTCTGGTAAGAGGTAGACACCTGGGGGACCTCAAAGGAGAAATTATAGGGAAACCAATGGTTTTCAAGTCCCAAAGAATTTTTGCCAACCTAATAGCATAGTGTAGCAGTGGGAATGCTGGGTTTAGAACTGTCTTTCACCTCTCTATCCCCAGTGGTTAGCACAGTGACTGGCACATAGTGGGTGCTTGAGAAGTGCTTACTGACTGATTTGGGATTCAGAAAGATCTGAATCCACATTCTCCCTCTGATGCTGCTGTATGACTGTAGTTCAGTAACTTTAACTCTCTGGACCCATTTCCACCACTGTACAATAGACGGATTGAATTGGCTGGCTCCTGGGTCCTTTCTAGCTTCAATCTGTGATCCTATGACTCTCTGAGGGCCTACATTTATACAGTATAAACATTTCACTTATACTACTTAATTTAATCCATGTCACAACCCTGCAAAGCAAGTACTATTTCTCTTACCGGTCCTGATCTCCATCTCAACTCTTGGCCCGGATGGCTCCAGAGGAGATAGTGAGGCTGGTGACTGCATAGCCCTCCCTCACTTTAATCCAACTCACTTGTATGTCATGGTTCCTTTTGAGAATAAAGGACAGACAAGCGAAAGAATGAATAATTTCTCTTACCATTTTCCCAGGAAGGATAAATAAATGACTTGCCCAGGACCACCCAGCTAATAATTGTCTGGGGCAAGAATTAAACCCTTCCTCCAAAACTGCAACACTGTATTCTCTATGCCCCACTATCTTGTGCTGAACCCATGGTACCAGCTCTGGAACCATGTCTGAATGCATTCAGGAGGGATCAGGCCTTGAGAAGGCAGTGCCAACAATAGGTCCTTTGATGGTTCACTCTCTTTCAAGGTTCAGACTCAAATGATCTCCCATGTTGGGCAGCACCTTCTTGAAAAAGGAGCCAGGAGCATGTGATAGCTTAGGGCCCTGAGTTGCCAAGGCAGCCTGGCCAAAGGGGAAAGCATCTCTGCATTAAAGCCAGTGACCAGACTTAAGCTCTCCACCAGGAGGCCAGTGCCCAGGAAGCCTCTGGTCCCTCCAGGGTGCTAATGCACTGTGACAGCTACTTTTACTGCTGATCAACCAGCTCAGTCCCCATGGGGAGAGGGCATAATCTCTTTGCTCGCCCAATAACAGAGAACTGCTGGCTTATGAGTCTCTGTCTTATGAAGAAACTTCTTTCAATGCCAAAGGCATTTCTTTCTAGGCAGGGGTCCTGCTGAATGGGATCTTCCAGGGGCTAGTATCTGATGAAATCACCCCCAGTGTTGGTGTGGAAAGAGATGCCAGTTTTCATTTTAAACGGATTTCAATCCACCCCTGTCATTTTGATAAATCCACCCTCTATCACTCTAAAAGACAAACTAAGCCACAGTGAGTCTCAGGGTTTAAGAACTCGCCTGTTCTCATGGGCCAATCAGAGCACAGCCTCCCAAGAGAGCTCCTTAGGCAGCTGCCTTCTTGCCCCCAAAGGGAAGATGCTGCCATTTTTCTGAGCATTCATGATTCCTACCCAGGTAACAGCTGTGCTCCACAGGCTTTGTGATTACCTCCAGACTCTTCACTCTTTTGTGCTTTGGATCCCTGGGGCTGTAGTTTGGGGAAAACCTATGGATCTCTTCTCAGAATCAAGGTTTTTAATGCATAAAATAAAATATAAGGGACTAGAAAGGGAACTGATTATATTGAAATACAGTGATTGAAAAACTTTCTTAAAACTAAGTTCACAGCCCCACCATGACAAAACCCTGCATGGAAGCATGTTCTTTTCATTTCACCCAGACAGTCATTACTCCTCCACTCACCCTGGTTAGGTAGAGAGAAAGCAGATCTGCTGCCTGGTTTGGGATTTGAGATGGTTTGTAAAGAAATCCAGTTTACCTTCAAATCAATCAAATGGAGATTCTACAAGTGGGGACTCTGTTGACGAATCCAGATTACAAACGAGTACAAGGAAATTTCGTAATCCCAGAAAGGTTCTCTGCCCATAACTACCCAGTGAGTAAATGGCAGAGGCAGGAATGGAACCCTGTTTCTTTGATTCCAAGTCTTCCATTCCAGCTCCCACCTCCCTGGGGCATTTCCTGATCATCCTCCCAGATGCTAGTGATCTCCCTTAAAATTAGATACCTGGTTTAGCAGCAAAATGGTGTAGTGGGTAGAGAAGAGGTTGTGAAATAGGAATGCTTAGGTTTCATTTGTATTCCATCTGGGGCTGTGTGACCCTGGACAAGTCACTCCACCTTCTCAACAGCCCAGGCAACTCACTAAGACTGCTTTTCAGATCAAGTACTGCACTGGTAGAAGGAGTTCCTTCTATCACTGAAATGACAGGAGGACAAGTCCCTTTCCTACTTACTGAGGTGTAAGTGTATGTGTGTGTGCATGCATATATACATATTTATGTTACATACCCCACATTTCATGTATATGAGTATATTTATGTGTGTACATACATACACATGCATGTTAAAAAATTGGGAAACACTTCTAGACATACTCACACATGTTTCTCCTATTGAACGTAAGCTGCCTGAAGGCAGGAAATATTTTATCTTTGTATCCCTAGCACCCAGACTAAAACCCTGTACACAGCAGGGGCTTAATAAGTACTGGATAAATTGAGTTTAACTGAGGACAGCTAATTCTTTATGGTTTAAAAAGTACTTTCCATGCTTTGGCTTCTAGTTCTTACAACTGCCCTTTGACATGAGTAACACAGATGAAGTAAAAACTTAGAACAGTCATGTGACTCCCTCAAAGTCACCAGCTAAATGTCTTTGCTCCCATAAGCAATCCTCATTCCCATAGCAGCTGGTCTGGTGCCTCCCTCGGAGAGGTCCTGCTTGGGGAGAAAGTGTCTCTCTCCAGGTCGGGGCTCTCAGGGGGCACCCAGGACGATCTTCATTTGAATCAATGAGTAAACAGAACTTTTATTAAGAGCCAACGGATGCAACTTTTGGGTACATAGTAGGTGTTAAATAATTGTTTGTTGAATTCAGTTCAATTGAACAATCATTTATGAAGGATCTACTTTGGACCCAGCACTGAACTAGATACTAGGGATACAAAAACTAAGAGGAAAAAAAAGGAACCCTGATCTTAAGGAACTTACATTGTACTGGGGCAAAGCAACACGTGCACAGATAAGCAAACAGAAAATAAGTGGAAAGAAATTGCTTAATTGTAGGGGGTTTGTGGTTCAGCTGTTTCAGCCACTGCCAATTCTTTGTGATCCCATTTGGGGTTTTCTTGACAGAGATATTGGAGTAGTTTGCAATTCCTTCTCCAGCTTATTTTAGAGATGAAGAAACTGAGGCAAATGGGGTTAAGTGACCTGCCCAGGGTAACACAACTAGTGAGTATCTGAAGATGAGTCTTTTTGGCTGCAGGTCAGATGCTCTGTGCACCCATGGCACCATCTGGCTGCCCCAGCTGTAGATGGTAGAACACAGAAATGGGGATGTCAGCGAAGTCCTCTCATAGGAAGTGGGTCATTTTAGAAGAGGCAAAGGGGAGGAAGGAAAATATTTCCTGGTAGGGGGTACAACCTGAGCAAATGCGAGGAGGTGGGAGATGAAGTCATGCTCAGGAAACCTCAGGGTGGCCAGTGTGACAGCAATGCTGCATATTTGGGTGAAGGATGGTGTAATCCTTCTAGGCAGATGAGCAACTGGTAGACTTTGAAGACTGAAGTACCAGACAGGAGCGTTTGTGTTGTATCATAGCAGGGATCAAAAACCATGAAAAGTCTCGATGCAGAGCACTAACATGGTCAGGCCCATGCTTTAGGAAGACGAACTCGGCAGCCAGGGGTTGGATAGGTTCAACAGGAAATTGAACTGATTTTATTGAATTGAACAAGAAGAGTTATGGAATTTGATTCCACGTATGGTCCCCTGGGCCTAGACTTAACCTATCTGCCTTTCAGATACTGAAACTATTTCATCTCAGGTTTGATTTTCGCTTTTCCCCTTCTCCTATACAGAGGAAAAACTACGTTCCAGCTACAACCGAGGACTCATCTCAAGGGCAAAAATCAAGGCCATCAAATATAGCATCGTCATCATTTTTGGTAAGTAAACCACCACGAGCAGGGCATTTGGAATCTGTTGTTCAGGAGTTTCACTTGTGTCTAACTCTTCATGACCCTATGTCACAAAAATACTTGGCAAGGATACTGGAGTGGTTTGACATTTGCTTCTCCAGCTCCTTTTACAGATGAGGAAACTGAGGCAAACAGTGTTAAGTGCCTTGCCAGTCATATAGTTAGGAGGTGGCTGGATTTGAATTCAGGTCCTGACTCCAGGCTCTGTCTTCTATCCTCTGCCCTACGTAGCTGCCCAATTTGGAAACTACTCCATGAAAATTCCAAACCTGGTAAAGGTGGGAATGGAGAAAGACCTCCCAGTGAAGAGTGTTGCACAATGGACCATGCAGCTTTGTTTGAGATGAGGAGAAGAGATCATCCAAACATCTCCCCCACTGCCTCAGGACTGCAAAATGTACTTTTACTGGGAAGCATGTTTCAAGGTTAGGGTAATAAAGGGAGAGTTGCCTATTAGATTTGAATTCTTAATACATGGTCAGATTTTTAGATAATTCAAGTAGAATATTAGTCCCATTAACTTGCATTTATGAAGTGCTGGAAATACATACACAAGCAGGAAGGTTTCCCCTGCCCTCCAGGAGCTTATGTTCCAATGGCAGAAGACAATGCAAAAAAAGGCAGTTGCACAAACTTGGGGGAAGGGGATGGAATAAGAGGTGAAACCCCTGGAGCAGGAGCAGAATAAAGTCCAGGAGAGATAAGTCAGGAGGACAGGAAGCCCTGGTTGGCCTGGGTGGGCCTCCTCCTTCAAATGAGGGGTCTGGGAAGAACTAGCCAATCCAGGAGAGGTCAAAGTGGGGGCCCACGGGAAGGGCCAATGTGAGGGGGAGTCCAGGAGAGGATGGAGGGAGCTTCCAGGGTACAGAGGTGTCAGTGGAGATGAGTCAGCAGAGTAGCCTGGCACAATAGATTCTGGAAGATCTAGGTTCCAAGCCTGCCCCTAATGGCCTTCTCTGACGCTAGACCTAGCTGCCTAGAGCCCCACATGATGAAGTGATCGCCCTGGGTCACACAGCCAGTATCCATCCTCCTGGCTTCCAGGTCTCCTCTCTTTCATCCCCTTTCCAATCCCACCACCTTTCCTCTTTCTCAGCTACCCTCCCATCTCTGGGTACACTTCATGCCCACCCTTTTCTCCCAACAGAACATAAAGATCACCTTTATGGCAAATACAGTCCTAAATTTGGGTGAAGATAGTTTTGGGCCAGGACACTGGGAGGGGATCACCTCTGTCCTGTGATCACCATTCTGTCACCTGGACAGGTGGCGCTGTCCCTGGTCCTAGAGTCCTCTGGGCCTCAACCTCTTCCCCCTCACAAAATTCCTCATTATGGTCCTGACTGAAAACATTTATTGAGCCTCTACTGTGTGTAAGCAGCTAAGCTAGGCTTTTGGAGCTCTCCAACCCTAATGTGAGCCAAATAGGTAAGGGAACCAGGACTCTAAGCCTGGGGCATGGAGGAAAGGGGGAAGCAATACTCTGGGTCCCTTTGCCACCTCATGTCCAGGCTCTTCTCCATTTTGATTTGATTCTTAAAGCACTTGGATCCTAGAGGCTTCTAGCATGCTCCCCTCTTGGCATTAGACCCTGTGAAAACTTTAGAGTAAAGAGAATGGGCAAATGCTTACTGGACCACATAGTGGAGGGGGGAGGAATGGAAGTGGGGGATCCAAAGCAGAAAAAACAGAGAAGAGAGGGAGAAATATGACCCAATTCCAAAAGCTGATCTGGAGGAGCAAACATTTATTTTCTTCCAAGGTTTCAAGGCTTTTTATCAGAGGTCCCTGCAGTACATAAAAGACATTCACAGACCTGAATCCAGCTTCCCTGGGAATTGAGTAAAAAATGTACAGGCTTCTAAGCACTGTTCCAGAGCAGGGAGAATTCTTCTAATCTGAAACTGCACCCAGGGTCCTTTGGTCAGAAGGCAGGGCTTGAGATGGAGGAGGATGACGCAGCTTGGACATTCTAAACCAAAAGCAAGCCACACGTGTAGAAGTGGATTAAGGAATGGTAGCCTACCTCACATTTAAATAGGGATGTAGGGCGTGTGCTGGGCTTTCTCGCTGACAGAACCATGAAATTGCATCCATTAGCGTTTCCATTTTACAGATGAGGAAACTGGGGATCAGAGAGAAGAAGTTACTTGCCCAAGGTCACAAATAGGAGCAGAGTCAGCACTTGATCCAGGGTCTCCTAACTCCAAGGCCAAAGCTCTTCATCAACCCATCCCTGAAAGAGCATTGAGTAAGCCAGACCTGTTATCTCTACCCCTGGGAAGGCTGAGACTGATGAGCTCCAGAGTTCTGAGCAGCAGTAAGGCTAACGCAGATCAGGCATGTGTCCCAAAGTCTTAGACCAATATGGCAAGCCCTTAAGAATGAGGGGGCCACAAGGCTCCTGAAGGAGTGGACTGGCCCAAGCTAGAAACAGAAGCTGGGAACTTTCAACAAGATCAGTATTGGGATTGGGGCCATAAATGCCTGAGTAAGACAGGGAGAGTCAATCGAAAACCAAGAAACAGTGCTTACCCTCAGGCTGGTTACATTCTTTACAAGGAGAACACCTTGTCAAGAGAGACAGAGACAGAGAGAGACAGAAACAGAGGCAGAGAGACAGAGATTATATTTATACACACACACCACAAGATAATGAGCAAGAGGGAAGTAGGCACTTTAGGAGCCAGAGAGTTGGGAGGGACCTTAGGAGCCACACAATCCCAGTCCTTTCATTTTAGAGAGAGGGTATCCCAGGGAAGTCCGATGATGTGCCTAAGGTCCCACAGATAGTATGTGTCAGAGACATAATTCAAAAATCTGTCTTTTGACCCCAAATCCAGGAAACCACAACCCTCCTGATGATGTGGAAGGATCTGTTACTTTATTCTTCTGATGTTTTGCAATGTTGTGGGGAAAGAAAGCACAACATGCCAGAGGAAAAAGTCTATAAGGAACACATCATCCTGAGAGCAAACAATCTGGTGTATATAACATGTCTGCTTTTTGAGGTGAAATTGGGGAAGTTCCCTGAGTCCCAGAAAGACCACTGAAAGCTGTTATTGGGTTTGGGGAAGGGTTGCTATTTGCTGGTGATTCAGCAAGCATTGGTCCTGGGGATAGAATCTTAATTGGTAGCCATCTGAGATCAGGTGGGGGTTTGCACCAAAATCCAAGGGACTAAGATGAACAGGAAAATCAACTGTGGGCCAGGAAAGTTGAGGCTACACAGTCAGCACTAGACTAGAAGGCAAGGTACAGAAAGAATTGGGGAGCTGATCATTTGTTTGACTCTACCTGCTCTCTTGACTAGGGGCTGGTTTGAAAGCCCGCCCCACTTTTGGTGACACATCGTCATGAGCAGGCTGGGCTCCAGCATGCCCTTTCCTGCCTCAGTTACATCAATGTGACCTTACCCCAGAAGGATGCAAAGACTTCTGCCTACTAACTTATTCCAAAGCAGCTCCATGCTAGGGCATGTTCCATTGCTTTAATCAGCAAGAGAAATTAGAATGTAAAAACTACCCCTTCTCTTTCCTTCTCTCCCTCTTACTCCCCTCTCTGTCCTCCCTCTCTCCCTCTTTCACTCTCACACACACACTGAATGCAGTGTCGTGGGTGTATTCAAAGGACTGGGACACTTTCTGTAGCACTTTGGAGAGTGTGAGAAATGAGGACCCTTTTAGAAGGCAGGACGCGGTGTCCTAAAAGCATCCACCAACCCTGGAACAAGCACATTGTCAAAAGACTTGACTGTACTCTGAAAGTCGTGGTTCTGTGACCCTGTTTCCCCTCTCCCACCCTCCATACACACATAGACACTGTAGCAACAATCTGAAGGTGAGAAGTAAGGATGTATCTCTATAGAGCTTCTCCTCTGAGACTCCCAGAAGAGCTTTATCATCGTTATACTTAGAGCTACATTTTATGTGTATCTACATTGATCTAGCCACAAAGCCATAACTAAGGTGAGGCAATCTGGTCTTTGGCCAGAGTACTGAAACTTAGAGGGTGCTTATGGCACTTGCAATCCTTCACCAATCTGGAAACAAGTGATCCTAGTATGCACTTAATAAGAATTAAAATAGGTGTCTGTATCCCAAGTGAACTCTGTACCAGTCTGATGGTCCTCATTTTGCATAAATAAATAAAAATAGGGTTAAACCAAACCTCATTAATACAGAATACCTGAGAGTCAGAAAGCAGTACAACTATCCTAATCTAGTGAAAAAATTTAAATAACAAATGTTATTTACATAGATCTATGAGCTCATTGATACAGCAACTCCCCGGTGGTACAGACAGGCCCCTCTCTATGTGCCGGTCCTACAACTCTTTTCTTCATCTCTTCCCGTAAATGGGCCGTGGGGAGTTTGTGCTGGTCTATCTCTTGTCACTGCATAGATATCAGTGGAACATATGGGCTGTCCATCTGCTCTCCCTAGCTCTCACTGTGTAAGTAATATTGGTTATATTTTTTCATGTATTTTTATTTTGTTTAAGTGTAAACCAGACCAAAAACGTTTCTGCCCTATCAAAGATTTTAGGGGGTTGGCTTCATGGATAAGTAGTCAGTCTTTATGGCTAGAAGATCGTTTGTTTATAAGTAAGGACTTGAGATTTTTAAAACATACACACAATTTTAATCTTTGTAAGTAAGATCCTCAAGGAGGATTTGAATGGAGGTGAGGAAGCCATAACTGTGTTATGTTTTAAATGAGCGTTTACACTCTTATTTACTCATGTGGAGAGATTGGTTTTAAGCCTCTGAAACAATCCAAGGCTTTAGGGGAGCACATTTACTGAAAACAAATTCCTCCTAGTGCTTTCTGTTTCACTCTTCTTCTTCCAAAGTCCTTCATTTCTCACCCCCACACCTTTGTACAGGAAGGAATGGCATGCTGCTTCACTCCCTGTCTCTTAGAATTCTTAACTGCCTTCAAAGCCCATCTGCAGTGAAGCTTCCTCCATGAATCCTTCCTTTATCCCTACAGATATTAATTCCCTCTACCCCCAAATGAACACACATATTGTATACATGCACAGAAAATGTTATACATACATATACACACATGAATGCATATATGTGTGTGTTGTATTATATGTCTAGCTATAATTAGGTATAGAGATATAAATTCCTGTGTGTCTGTTTCCATGATAGAATATAAGATCCCCTAGAACAGAGACTTTGGTTGTCATGTCTGTACCACCACTCAGCCAGCTGTGTCTACTCACAGGATTGTGTTTGTCCTTCATTGATGAAGATCATGTCAAAAGAGAAGTGATGACATGACTTGTACTTGACTTTGTTTTGAGTGAGGGAGGGCTGTGCAGGTCACCAGCCTCACTTCTCCTCCAGAGCCATCTGAATCCAGTGACCAGATATTCATCAGGATGACTGGAGATGACCCAGGATGCACTGGGTAACTCAACTCCTCCTCTCCTGTCTGCCTACCCCTCCCCTTCCTTCTCTCCAAAGGAAGGTAAATTTGGACAGCCAAAAGATGCCCAGTTGACTTGGGTTTTACTGGCTCCTTCCCTTCCCTTTCCCTTTCCCTTCCTTTCCCCTGTCCTGTCCTATCCTGTCCTCTCCCCAAACCTCCTACCTACTGCACTCTGAAACTGGGACGCCAATGGGCCCCTCCCTGAGGGCTCCTCTGGACCCTCCTAGATTTAGAGTGATTATCAATAGTAACTGTTGCTGTTTCCCACCCAGTCTTTCTTTTTCTTGCCCTCATTAAAGGGGCCATGCCCTGGCTACTTCTTAAACAGGCCTATTCAATCAATGAATGGGCGTTGCCTCACTCTGAGTACCTGCAAAGACCTTGGCCTAAAGGATCCAAGGTCTCCCAGTGCATCCTGGGTCATCTCCAGTCATCCTGATGAATATCTGGTCACTGGATTCAGATGGCTCTGGAGGAGAAGTGAGGCTGGTGACCTGCACAGCCCTTCCTCCTTCAAAACAAAGTCAAGTGCAAGTCATGTCATCACTTCTCTTTTGCCATGGTCTTCTTCATCAACAAAGGATTAACACAATCCTGTACCACCACTCCCTAGCACAATGCCTGACATGTTAAGCAATGATTTAAGTAAATGCTCACTGATGGATTGATTGATTTGGATCCAGATGATTTGGGTTCAAATGTCAGTTTTGCCACCTCTGTGACCTTGGGCAAGTCCCTCACTAGCTCAGTTTCCTCCTCTATGAAAGGAGGAGATTGGACAATGTGACATCTATGCTCCCTTCCATTCTAAATCTGTTATTTATGGAGACCTCCTAGTCCAAATATGAGGAGCTAAACCCTCAATTTCTTTCATATTTCAGTCAAATTTTGTCCTCAGACAAGTCAGTTCTTACTAAGTATTTGCTACCTGACTGATTTTGATGAGTTTCAGAACCTGGACTTGTAAGCCCAAGGCAATCTGTATGACTAGAGAAAAGGCTGATCATATGGATCATTACAAAGTTTCTTCAAATTAAAAAATTAAAATTAAAGTTTGTTGCCCAGAGGAAGAAGCCATTCAAAACGTTAAGGCAGTAGTCAGGCCATGAAGAGTGGAGTAGCTGGCTGGAGATCCGCATGCTAAGGTTAAGTACTCATTCCATTTTTACAACTTAATTCTCTCTCCTTTTAGCATTTGTGATCTGCTGGAGTCCCTACTTCCTCTTTGATATTCTGGACAACTTCAGTCTCCTCCCCAAGACTAAAGAGCGCTTCTATGCCTCTGTGATCATCCAAAACCTGCCAGCCCTGAACAGTGCCATCAACCCCCTGATCTACTGCCTCTTCAGCAACAGCCTCTGCTACCCCTGCAGGTCAGAACAATGGCGCCTTGGCTTCCTGGGCACAGATGGTTTCTTTAGCCCTATCATCTAGGCATTGCCTGATTGGAGCTCCCCTATATGATTAGGGCATCTGCACTTTACATCTGAGGAAACGCAGGCTCAGAGGAATAAGTGGCATGATTTAGGGGCAAGTACGAAGGACTGCAGCCACCTGGGTCCCTTCAACTACTGGTCCTAGGGATTTCCCATCAAAGATGCTGCTGCCAGCCCTCTGATCACTGGGAAATCAGAATGAGTTGAGGGGAAAATATGGTTTAGAATAAAGCCCTGGATTCAAATCCTGACACTGGCACTTGATGCTGTCTTAGAATCCCTTGCTTCCCTCGAGACTAGGCTCAAGTACCACTTTCTTTCTGAGTAAGGCCTATTTTGACTCCCATAGTGGCCAGTGACCCGCCTTTGGAATACTCTGCTTTTTTTAATATATTTGGTTATGTGCAGTAGAATGTAAGTCCCTCGTGGTCATGGGAACAGAGGATCCCAGTTTCTGAGCTAGAAGGGAACTTGAAGTTAAGTCCAATTGCCTCCTTTTACAGAAAGGGAAACTAAGGATCCCATATCTAGTATCTGAGACAAGAATCAAACCCAGAACTTCCTGACTTAGCCCCAAGGACCTGAAGGCCTTAATTTTATCCCTAAGCTAGGAGGGAGCTCACTGTTGGAATAGGGTATGGCTAAATAAATCTCCAGCTTGTGGCATGAGAAAGGAAAGAGGACACAATGGCCACAGACCAGGCTGAGATGACCCAGACAAGGCTTGGTGAAACCTTGGCGATCCTGGGTGTAGCCCTTCCAAAATCAAAGGGAGAGCAGAAAGGATCCAGAGTCACCCCTGAGGATATGAGGACCAAGGATTGCCTGATTTGGGTCACTGTATCCCCTCATGCCCAGTATATAGTAAGTGCTTAATAAGTGCTCATTGAATGAATGAATTTGTGTCATCTTGGTCATGGCCTCATCACTCTGGGCCTCGCTTACCCTGTGGAGTCAGACTGTGTAGGTTTAAAGCACATCTTTGGCATTTACCACCTGTGTGACCTTGGATAGGTTGATTTACTTCCCAACTCTCATTGGCTCCTCTGTAGGATGAGGCAGTGGGACTACAGCAGGGTCTCTGAGGGTTCTTCCAGCTCTAAGACCCTGATCCATAAGTGAGAGGGAGCTTTCTTCTGGCTCTGCATGCCTGATTTCAGTATGTCTACCTGACCCATGGACAAAATTAATGTTTGTTTTCTCACTTTGCTTTCTCTAGGGAAAGAAGGGATATACGAGGGACTTTCCAGGAGAAAACAGAGAGGCATGAGATGCACATCAGACCCAAGCCAGAATTTGTTTAGCAGGGAGGCTGGAGGGACTGCAGCTGCTAAAAACCTGGGCTCAGTAAAGAACCTGGTCATTCCCGCCATCAGCAGGGCAGGAATTGGCAAAGGCCCCAGCCATCCCTCCACTTTCCCTTCCATCTTCCAAAGGAACACTGCCTCGGATCTGGAGAAGCCTTGTCGATCCAGGCAGGCCAGCAACCTGGCCAGATCAACAAGGCTTCTATTCAAACACAGATCTGTGGCCTGGTCACTGGCCTGGGACAGAGCACAGGACTTCTGTGGATCCCCGGGTCACCCTTTATTGGCCTTTCTACCATCATTCTCTCTCATCAACAGAGTGAGGGCTGGGCAGAGAGAAGAGAAAAAAGGTGGGGAAGTAGGAGAGATGAGGCAAAGAAGGGAAGAAGGCAGGCTGGGAATGGATCAGGGCATGGGCAATTTGTTATTTCACGAAGCCTTTACAGATATCGTTTAACAGCTATGGCCTCAGAAAGGTCTGTCTTCTAAATACTGGCCTTGGTCCATTTCCATTGAAAGACTGTCAGTATCTCCTCTCCTAGAGAACGTTGGTTTGTGAGTGGGTTTGT
This sequence comes from Notamacropus eugenii, assembly GCF_028372415.1. Lineage (NCBI taxonomy): Eukaryota > Metazoa > Chordata > Mammalia > Diprotodontia > Macropodidae > Notamacropus > Notamacropus eugenii. Next base: position 468,720,378 of record NC_092874.1, on the reverse strand, counting down.
AGGCAGCAGCCTGGCTACTTAGTGAGGGACCTAAGACCATGCATGTGACCAACTAAGAACCAGGACCACACTTGCCAGAGGAGAAAAGCCAAAAGCCAGAGAGGACTGTGGGAAAGGAGTATTAAAAGGCAATGGGACCTTGTCAGAGCTGGAAAAGAAGCAGAATTCAGAGTGTGCCTCTCCCCATCTCCATTCTCCAGAAAGAACATTCCCACTGCTCTGGGTCCCTTCTCTCCAATGTCTCAGGGAAGTTTCTCCATCCAGACTAAAGGGAGGTTTCCCTTGGCCCCTGACTGTCAGCACTTCCTCTACCCTCTCCAATCTGCATGCTCCAGGACCTTATCTACTGAAGTCCATGCATCATTCTGCAGTACATTGCTTGGCATTTCACTTGTTCTAGCCATCCGAGACATTTCCTCTTATCACCTTGATCCAACTGGGACATGGTTAAGTTTTGGGGAAAAGTTGTGATCCTTTGTCAGATTCCTTCCCTTTGGAAATGGAGCAAATGTCACTCAGTTATGAAGACTACCTCTGGGCACAAGGATAAGCATTTTATTTTTAGCATTGCATGGATTCCTGACATTAAAGTGTCCTTGGCACAACCCTCCTCCCCAGGATTCAGCACTTAAATCTCCTTCTGCTGCCGCAAGAGTGGAGTCATTAAAATGTTGGACATATTTTAATAGCACTCTGGCCCTTATTACGGTGTCAGCCCAGGGGTGGCATAGTTAAGGTCATGGTGGTATTTCTACCATGAACTCCTCTTGTCCCATCTGTGCATGAGGGAAAACATCCTTTTAGTCTAAAATTGGAGTCATCAGCCACCATCTGCCCAGTGGGGTTTTGTTAAATTTGAAAAATCTGAGGCTGGTTTTCAGGTTTAAAAACTCATGGAAACCACTTGGATGGACTTGGATGACCCCACTGGCAGGGAGTGGCTTTTGTTTATTAATGAGCACTGCCCATCCTTTGGCTGGAGATCACAGCTTTCCATAACAGATGCACAAAGTCATTTTCAAAACCTTTGCATGAATCTGGGCCAATTAACAATCAAGGTCTGGAACATACTCTAGACTGGCAAGTCAGAGATCTGCTTACTCTGCCTCGGTCCCAACTGCACAAGTCCCACCACTCAATATTCTGCAAATGGCCTTTGCTGCCTACTTCAGTGATTGCTGGGCTCTGCAAGTTAATGAGTTTTCCAAGCATGTTGTACACAGCAGATAAATTCGACCATTGTTATGGCTGCTGTTCCTAAGACATCGTAGCTGCTATCACTTCAGAACAAGCAGTAGAGAATAAGACAAGCACATGGGATGATGTGATAAGCTGCCTGGTTCAAATGGGAAAGCCTTTGTATGAACCTGGATTGTGGGAATCCAGTGTGTTTGCGGAACTGATGATGGAAATAAGTGTACCTTAAGAGTCATGATTCTTGGGGACTCCAAGACAATTCACAACCAACCTATGACTTAGTGGACTCAGTGGGTCAAATGATTGTATTTTTAAGGGGGAAGTGAGCCTAGCCTCATTTTACAGATGGGGAAATTGAGACATAGAGAAATTGCCCACAGTCACACAGAAAATAATGGGAAAGCTGGGAAATAGACTCCATAGCTCCAACCCCAAATCCAGGACTCTTCCCATGGTATCATGGGAAATCATAAAGCTTCTCAAGATGCAGAGACTTTCCCAAGGTCAGAAAGGCCGTACAGAGAGACAGGATTGGAATGCTGGTCATGCCAACTCCAAGCCTGGCACTTGATTCACTACATCACACAAGCTGTTTGTTTTAAAACCTGAACCTGCAATCTTAACTTGTATAAGGAGCTTCGTCTATCAATCAGAATTTTCTCAACTCCTCTGCAGCTTATTGTGCCCAAGAATTACCTGAGAACCTAGAGATGCCTAGAGTGCTGCAGTCAGTCTGTGTCAGAGCTCAGAACAGAACCTAAGTCTTCCTGGCTTCCAAGAAAGCTTTCTCCCCACTGTCCCACATTGCCTCTCCCCAAGATAATTATGGAAATGATTTGAATTTTATTCTATGAGAAGACACGGATCCCTCTGCTGCTCACCAGCTGTAGCAAGTCATGTAACCTCTCATGGGGCTCAGCTCCCTCATCTGTAAAACAAGGATATCAGCTTCTCTGCCTCCAACCAGAGGTCAGACCAAGATCTCTAGTTCTCAGCACTAAGATTTATCATTTGATTGGCTAAAGGTGTGTCTTGAGAATAAGAAATCCTGAGATCTTTTCTGAGGACCTTGTTCAAATTACATTCCATTTAGACTCAGTTCAACCTACTTAAAGCACTAGTTAGTACCTACTGTATGCAGAGAGATGTCTCGCTACAAATTTCAAAGAAGAAAAAGCTAACTGGCAGATTCAAGAAAAATCTTTTGTAGCTGTGATGCCCAAACCCAATCCTGCAGAAAGCTTGGGATTCTAATGAGTGACCCTGAGGAGCCATTTTAAGGTGGGAAATAATGTGCCAAATTCCGTGTCTTTTCCTTCCATGACTATGGTCTCTGAGATGAGGATATGATTTACGATCTTGAACATACTTTGAGTCTTGGGAGAAAATGAGTGTCCACTCGGGCAATGCTCCAAGAAGAAGGAGAGGGTTGGGGAGGGTCATGCCAAGCTCTTCAGCAACACAAAGGCATTGGCTTCCTGCATCAGGGACACCTACAGGGCTTTCACAACAGCTCCCCATTTCAGGGCTAGAAGGAACATCTGTCTAACAAAAGCAGGCGGATTTAATCGAGTCAAGCTCACAAAAGAAATGTGTGCTTTTCCTCCACTGAAGCAAATTAAGGGAAAAATGGAAAAAATCTATTCAGCTTATCAGGCATATGTTGGACATAATTTAATTGAATTCTACTTTTACCAAGTGTCCCACACTATTTTTTTCCCCAAATACCTTTAATTTGTGGTTATTTAAAGGGAAAGAAAACCTAAAAATAGAGCCTTGAAGTATCGAGTTTTATTTTGACAAATATTCTCAAATACTGTAAACAATCTGTGTTTTCCTTATTCCAGGCCTTTTCTGTATCTGTGGGGCTTAGTAACAGAAGGATAGGGTGTGGAGTCAGAAGACCTGAGTTCAAGGCCAAGCCCAAATCTTTCCTAGCTGTGTGACCTTAGTTTTCTCATCTGTGACATGGGAGAAATAACTTCCACATAAGTAAAGCACAGCGCTTTCCCACTTTTCATGTCCCAGGCAGGAGGAGCCAGGTACCAAACTACCGTGGAGCATGGGACGTGCAGGCTTTTCAACATTGTTAATCTTAGCAGGGTTTGTGATTACAAAAACACCCTTGAAGAGCTTAGAGTCACCTCCCCACCATGAAAAGGTACTTGAAGGGAATTTTAATGGAGAATGCATGTATTGTCAGTGCATATTATATTTAGACCTTTATGTACACAGATGTGTATGTGTATCTAAAAGTACATATTTATGTGCATGTATACATATATACTTATATAGCACTTGAAGGTTCACTTTGCAAATATGATCTCAACACCCCTGACTGAGAGGGACAGGTGCATTTTACAGATGAAGAAACTGAGGCAGAGAGAGGTTAAGAGGTATGCGCAGAGTGACACAGCCAATCTGTGTGTGAGACCACATTTGAACTCAGGTCTCCCTGACTCCAGCTCCAGCACCCTGTCCTCTCTGTCACCTGGATGCCTCTGAGTAAGCCACTCTGAACCATGGTCCCTCTTCTTTAAAACAAGTCTGGTAAGGACCTATGTCACAGGTTTGTTGTGAGATTCCAAGGAGATAATACAGGTAGAGCACTTCTCAAACCTTAAAATGTTATGCAAATATCAGTCATTGCTAGAGAAACTCCCTTCACTTGTGTAGATAACCATGCTGTCCCTTTGTCCTGCATAGCTACTGTCCACGTCCTTTTAACAGACTTGCCTAGGATCCATACTCCACACCAGAGATCTTCCTTTAGTTCTTTTAATATTCTGTGGCTACAGATTGGTGCCATCCATAAGTAGTCTCTCTCTCCCTCCTTTCATTTCGTTTCTCCCACCCAGGTCATTGGTGGGCCTGTGCCACAGTCTGCTGCCACCCACCAGATACCGTCCTGCAGACGCTTGGGTCACCCACAACTCTAATTCTTCTGAGATGGTGATGTTGCACAACTTGCAACCATATGGCATCTTTCCATCAACAAAATCCTTTACTAAAATGTTTTAAAAATCAAGCTTATCTTCCTTAGGCCCTGCTCTCTTTCAGAAGGGTTCTATTGGGCTAGGATGTACACTCCCATCAGATCAAATGCTAGAAGAGGAAAGAAACAGATTGGGAATAAGCTCTCGACAATCATTCTTTGCATAAGAACAAACAAATGAGTTAGTGAAGAGAGACATCCCCATTCAGAGAGTAAAAGATATGAATCAGGTTTTATTAGAGCCACAGTCATTCAAAGGCACTGGATAGATAGGTGTCTGCTAACAAGGTTCCTTCTAATAAAGCCATGCATGGTGGGTACCAAACCTGCTACCTGAGCTGCCAGGGACACTGAGGCTGAAGAGTTGTATGCAGCAGGGTCCTCTCTGCCAAGGGATCCACACTGAGCTTTCAGTCAGATGAAGAGCCCTCAGGAGTGAGAGGTTCCCAGGCTGCCTGAAAAATGCATGAACTAGCTCAGATTGCCAACAGACAGGGTGAAATCAACCCGTGAGCAGTCCCTGACCAGGGGCAACATAGGGAGACCCAGACTTCAAAAAAAAGAAAGTAATTGAGATTCAAAGACATGAGAAAGTGCTGAATTAGGGTCGGGTATGGGACTCAAACCCCACTTTGCTGCTTTACTCCATGTCTGACTTTGGGCAAGTCACTGACCCTCCCTGGGCCTCAGTTTCCTTTTCTATCAAGTCAAGGGGCTGGGTCCCTTACAGCTCTAAATCTCAGATTCCAGAGACTGAAGGTCAAACTGACTCAGCACCCCCAGGACCTGGCGCCACGAGATGGAATTAAGACTATTGGTGAATCTGGCCATCTAGAAGAGCAATAAATCACCTCTAGGAAAGATGAGCTTCAAAAGCCCAAAATGGAATTGGCGCCTTTTCAGTTAGACAGCCTAAAGGAGGAAAGGAGAGGGGATTTAGCACAGGAGGCACTTTGGAGGCAGTCTCCCCACCCTTTCATTTTCCGAGTTAGGTACTGGAGGCCTGGGTCTTTAAGTAACCTATAAAGGGTCATGGGATGAGAACAGGCATTTTTGGAAGCCATGTTCACTGACTTCCAATCCAACCCTTTTCTTGCAAAGCTGCTCTTCCACCTTCAGTCAGCAAGCACTCTGGTCCCACTGGAAGGGAAGAGAGGGCATCCCACTAGAGACGAGTGGCAAGCCACTCCCTCCTCCACCAGGCCCTGTTGGGCTATTTCTGCTGCATCCATATCATCTGTGCCTCTCTGGGTGTCTATCCCTAGCCCTTCTCTCCCTTCCTCTTTGCCTTCTTCCTTCTCTCCCTCTCTCCTCCTTTTTCCAGTCACTGAAATGGAGCCCTGATCAGTGTCTGTTGAGTGTACCATGAACAAAGAGAAGTAAAAAGAGTGGCAAAGGTCATAGCAGGATGGCATCATAGATGTAGAGTTAGAAGGGACCTTAGGAGCCCTCGAATCCAAATTCCCTCATTTAACAGATGGGAAAGTTGAGAGTAAGTGACTTGTTTAAGGTCACATGGTTAATAAGTGTCAGAGTCAGGATTCAGACCTAGGTCCAAATCCAGTTCTTAACCCCTGCGCCATACAGCCTCCTGAAAAGACTGAGGAAGGAGCAGACTGGGGGCAGTCACAGCAATATTCAGAATAATAAAAATAATTCAAGAAAACAATGGGTCAGGGACCATCGAGTACACTCTGTACCCTCTCTGTATTTCTGCCCAGATCTTGGCTCCCTGGTGTCCCCTTCAACTTGCTACCATCTCTCTGGGCTGACTTCCCCAAAGCCAGGCCACCTGAAGGAAGACTGAAGGCTCTTTTTTCTACGTCCTATTCAACTCTTAGTCATTCTCAAGACAGCATTCCATGGAAGGTGGGGGAAACTAGGCATATACTAACCAAGGGAAAGGATTAATTGTCAGTAATTTACAGACTAGATGGCCCTCCTGTATCAGCAAGCAGAGGCCGGGATTGTGGATTTCACAGGAAGTGGAGAGAGTGACATGCACAGGTCCATTTAGGGGTGGGCTTGCTGCCATTCCAGATATCTCATGACAGATGATTGTTATATTTTCATTGTGAGCCTTCTATCTCAAAAATCAGAAAATGTTAAAAAAAAATTTAAGCTGTTTTATTGTTTTGTTGATAATGTAGAATTAAAGTGATAGAGTCAGCAAGGTGGTACAATAAAGAATGGACCTGAAGTCAAGAAGACCCGAGTCAAAGCTAGCCTCCCATATTTACTAGCTGTGTGACCTTGGGCAAGTCAATTCAGTAAACCTTTATTGAATGCCTACTATGTGCCAGGCACTGTGTAAAATGGGGATAACAACCCCTACCTCCCAGGGTTGTTTTGAGGATCAAATGAGATAATACTTACAAAGCCCTGAGTTAGTACAATGCCTGGCACATAGTAGGTGTTATTGAAATGCTTACTCCCTAATAGAGAAAATGGAACAGATTAAATTTTTAAATGAGTAGCATATACTTTTCTTTAAGCAGCTAGTTTTTAAGCACTTACTGACACAACCCTGGATGAACCCAACTGGTTTTCCACCTCTGATGTCACCTAAGCAGATAGCTGCCAGTTATCAAGGCTGCATGAGGCACGGGTGTTTAACTCATGAACTGAAGGTTACGGGTATAAAAGATTCCAGAGAAGGGTGGGGGTGCCAAGTAGAAAGAGGAATGAGTCTAAAATAAGAGTAATGTGTCCCACACAAGCTTCATATCTCAAAGGTTCCCCCAAGAGTAGGGTTTTGTCTTTTTTCTGACCACCACACATGGGCAAGGCATATCACCTCTCAGAGCCTCAGTTCCGTCTTCAGTAAAATAGGTGTAGGTAGCACCCCACACAAGTGGGCTTGCATGGTCCCTTGAAGGACAGTATGTGATCCAATATGCTGCAAGTGTACACAGAGGGAGCCATGACTCCTGGGTCAAAGGGGAGACTTCCAAGAAGAAATGGAGAAAGGAGGGTTGAGGAGACAAGGGTTAGCTTTGAAGGGCAGTCAAGAAGCCTCAGAGCCCCGGGCACATAAGGAGGGATGTCACCACAATATGCCCCATGATTCTCAGTCCTTGTATCCCCAGAGAACCCCAAGTGCAAACATGTGAAACAAATTTGTGTCGTCCTTGGTTAAGCTGCGATTTCATCTTGTTTCCCAGTTGAAGAGCTCCTGACTCTGGTGTATTCTATAGCTAACCCGATCTGTATAACTTCCCTGATTATGGTATTACTGCTTGCTTCAATAAATATGTTTGCTTGCTATGGGGAATTGCCTTTTGTTGGGGAGAAGAGGAGCCCATCTGATCAGGATGAAGCTAACTCTTACAATCTAGGTTGGGGTGGGGGGAGACATCTTCCCATCCCAAGAGACCGATTTTACCCTGAACCCCAAAGAGCATCATATCCCTAGAATATAAATATTTGGCATGAAATGGATATAATTTTAGCCCCATGTTTCCCTTGAAGACATAGGCACAAAAAAAATGATCATCTAATCACAAGCATTCTTATACTCTCCTCAAAAGAGGAACTCCAGTCTCCTCAGAGGGAACATCTGATCCCCCACATCAGATCTATCCATGCTGCCACCTCCTGGGCCCTTGTGATCCAGTTTAAATGCCTACATACATGTGGAGGGCTGTTGGGAGGTTCAAGTGAGACAATACGTCGCATCCATCTAGCTATGGAAACGAACTTTCATTTGAGGGACTGTGTTTTTCTGGAGGGCTTCTGGGGGGAGGAGGCAGAAAATTACAATGAGCAGTCATTCTTACTGATATTTACCATGTGGACAAAAAGACAGAAGGATCTCTTGTGGCAGCCCAACCTCCGGAAGCTGCTTCCCTTTCTCCTTCCTCTTCCAGACCAAGAACTTTTTGAGCAGAAGGTACTTTTCCCACTTGCGAATCAATGAGCCACACCTTGGTGAGTCTTGAGGGTTGGGGGGAAGGGAACTGCATTTTCCTTCATTGGCCTACTAAAGAGGGACTGACTGGCTCAAAGCTTGCATCTCCCTTAAAGATGATTTCCTTTCCCTTTAAGAGAAAGTGGTGCTCCCAGGAAGTAGCTGACTTGGCTTCTATAATCAGCAGCCCTGACTGATTCCTGTCTTAACTGTTCACCTACCATTACTCACTGCTCTTTCCTTTCTACTGTTTCCCTCCCTATTAAATATATATCAAGAAAACCTGGCAGGCACTAATCCTTGTTATATGTCTAACACCTGTTGAGGTAGAGATTTGGAGGAAGACTTGGATTTGAGCAGAAGGAGAAACATTGCCAGTCTCAGTCACAGGGTCAAAGAGTGATTCCATACAAAAGTCACAAAGGCAACAGAGGTATATCAAGATCGACCACCCCACCCAGAGCCAGCACTTGTTCAAAAACAAGTAACCCCTTGGACCTAGGAGAGATAAGCTCTTGAATAAAGGCATGGAAAGATAGGGAAAGGGGAATCTATATTACTGTCTATATCTCATCTTACCCTTAGATTCTTTACAGATTGACCGTCCCCCCTCCATTAAACCCAGCACATGAAAGGGGACCCCTCCCTCTGTCATATGTCTATCTTTACCTGCTGAACTGGGCACAGTCTTCCCTTGTAAAATGCCATGCTCAGAGATGCCTCTCCTCACCGCCTACAGTGGTTACAGGTTGACAGCCCAGTCATCTGCTTTTCATCATATATAAAGCATTCTGCAAAGCTGATGGCATTTCCTAAATGTCATATTAAGTATGATTATTATTTGAAGAATATGGCAAAAACAGTTACAGGAATGGTTGGGGAAGGATTCCTGAATAAGGTGGAAAGTGACCTCTGAAGGATGGGTGGTATTAGGGAGTGGGTGATGGAGAAGAGGTCTGATGTTCCAGACGAGATACAGGACACAGCATAAGCAAAGGCATGGAGATAGGAATGAGCATAAGATCTACAGCAGGACAGAAAGAAGAAACTTCTCCCATTGGAAAGTTGGGACATACCAGAAGACATGGACGCTGGTCCAGAGACAGGGGACCTGAATTCATACTTCACCTCCAACTTGTACTATAGGACTGACCTTTTGTAATCATTCAATTAACCAGCCTTCACTCAGCCCCTCTGGCCTGGAGCACTGATAGGGTAAATGACTTGCAAAGGGGTCATCAGGCCAGACTGTGTTAGAGATAGGATTTGAACTCAGGTCTTTTTGGTTCCAACACTGACTTCCTATCCCCCTCTACTTCACTTCCTGGTCTAGGTCAGCTTTCTTCCCATTCAACTTCTTTGTTAAAACAAACTCTCTCCATCCTACTGGACTGCTCTAAACTCAGTCCAGCTCCTGCCAGATCCTCCTCCACTTTTTTTTTGTTCTTAAATCCCTTCAAGCCAGGTTTGTCTATTCTGCCACTGGGAATTCTCTCAAGATAATGTCAATTCCCAAATGACTCATAATTAATAATAATTATTATTATCCAAGAGACAACACAGAATAGGAAGAAGGGTAGAGGGCTAGCCTGAGAATCACAAAGACCTGGGTTTGAAGCCTCGGTCAAGCACTGACCCAAACTAGCTGCAAGAACCTGAGCAATGTTTCCCCAAGCAACATTCTCAGATGATGAACCACAGGGCTGTGCTGGCAAAGGCAGTTTCCTGATTGGAGGCAGGGGTGACTATCATGAAATCACTAATCCAGTCCAATAATCATAATAGCTCACATCTACATGGCAGCTAGCAAGGATCTGAGGCAGGCTTTGAAGTCAGATCTATCCAGCTCTGGAAACCTCTCTAGCAAACCCTAGAATTTTGTGTTTAAATAGCTAAAGGCCTGGAATTTGAAGTGTCAGTGCTGTGCTACTAAGGAGGTATGTTTCTGAGAGTGCTCACATTCTAGGTCCTTGATTCTCCGGCACCCAGGCCTGGCTGCCACTAATAGCTCATTAGAGAAGTGAGACTAATGCTGAGCCTTCAGATCTTGCACTGGCTAGTCCTTCAAACGGCTTGGTGGCTGGCACACAGGATTATGGGGTGGGTGAGAGCCACTGATAAAGCAGCCTGTGAAATCCTGGTCATTACCTCCTTGAATGTGTCCACCTGAGGTCCTGGAGCCTGCCCAGGGGCTCTTGGCAGCCTCAGCTTGATTAAAAGAGGCTGTGGGTGTAGTAAGGCTCCACTTCACTAGCACTTAGCAGAAAGGAAGGCCCTATTAGGTATTTGGAACGAGAGGCTGGTTTTTCTTTTAGGAAAGGCACCACCAAGACAATTTACCCACTCAGTCCCTGCAGGGTCGTGACGCCTCTGCTCTATTTCTATCCAAATTCATCCAAAGGGATGAAAGTAAAGATAACAATGGTGATGATGATGATATGAATCTATAATAAATCCTCACAATCTCTGAACTGTTTGGAATCGAAAGTTCCCAAAATAGACACATAACAGAAGAAATCAAAACCATGTGGGAACAGGATGAGACAAAGATGATCTTTGTCATCCTATACCACTGGAATTGCTCCAAGGATGCTTTCAGTGAATCCGTAGAAGACACATTCGTATCCCAATACTCTTATTCACCTACAAAAAAAATCAATCAATATATTTAATTAAGCAAGAGGCCATTAAACATAAAAGACTAATGACAGAATACTGACTTACCTTGGGATCATCCCTGTCTTACCTCCACTGAATATCAAGGATGAAGGCAACAACAATATTGATGATGATGACGATGACGATGATGATGACTGACTTTTATGTTAAACCACAGAGTGTTTCTGACAAGGCTTAATTGTCCTTCTTTAAGGATGCACTGGGAGAAGGGAGAGGGAAATGGGGCAAATTATCTCACACAAAAGAGGTAAATAAGGAAGAGTTTTACAGTGGAGGGGAAAATGGCAGCATGGCAGGCAAGGCTTGAACCTCACTCTCACCAAAATTGATCAAAGAGGGAAGAATACAAGCTCAATTGAGCAAAAAAATTGAGGGAAGTAGGTGGGGAAGACAGTAAGAGAAAAAGAGTGGGGCTTGATAAAAGGGAGGGCAGACTAAGGGAGGTTATGATTAGGAGCAAAACAGACTTGAGGAGAGACAGAGCAGAAAGAGAAGGATAAGCAGAAGAAAATAGGATGGAGGAAAGTATGCAGTTAGTAATCATAACTGTAAATGTGAATGGAATGAACTCACCCATAAAACAAAAGTGGATAGCAGAATGGGTTAGAAACCAGAATCCAATAATATCTTGTCTACAAGAGGCATACTTGAAACATCAAGACACACAAAGAATTAAGATAAAGAGGCTGGAGTTGAATTTGATGTGCTTCAGCTACAATTAAAAAGGCAGGGGTAGCTATCATGATTTCAGACAAAGAAAAAGCAAAAGTAGACCTAATTAAAAGAGATCCTCAGGGAAACTACATTTCCCTAAAAGGTACCAAAGACAATGAAGTATCAAAGAAATTTACAGCAAGTTTCTCTGACAAAGACCTCATTTCTCAGATAGGGAACTGGGTTAGATTTATGAAAATAAAAGTTGTTTTCCAATTATAAATGGTTAAAGGATATGAACAAGCAATTTTCAGAAGAAGAAATCAAAGCCATCTATAGTCATATGAAAAAAATGCTCCAAATCACTATTGATTAGAGAAATGCAAATTAAAACTATCCTGAGGTAGCACCTCACACCTATCAGATTGGCTAATATGACACAAAAAGAAAAAGACAAAGGCTAGAGGGAGCATGGGAAAATAGGGACAGTAATGTGCTGTTGGTGGAGTTGTCAATAGTCCAACCATTCTGGAGAACAGTTTGGAACTATGCCCAAGAGGCCATAAACCTAAACATAACCTTTGACACAACAACACAACTACTAGGTCTATGTCCCAGAGAGATAAAGGAAAAAGAGCTCCATGTACAAAAATATTTATATCAATTCTTTTTGTAATGGCAAAGAATTGGAAATTGAGGAGATGCCCATCAGATGGGGGATGGTTAAACAAGTTGTAGTATATGATTGTGATGGAACACTGTAGTGCTATAAGAAATGATGAGGTGGATTGTTTCAGAAAAATCTGAGAAAATTTATAAGAACTGATGAAAAGGGAAGTGAGCAGAACCAGGAAAACATTGTACAAAATAACAGCAACATTGTACAAGGGTCAACTGTGAATGACTTAGCTATTTTCAGCAATACTGTGATCTAGGACAATTCCCAAATACTCATAATGAAAAAGCTGTTCACCTCCAGAGAGAGAACTGATGAATTCTGTGGGCAAATTGAAATATCATTTTTCATCTTCTGTATTTTTCTTCCTTTTTTGCAACATGGCTAATATGGAAATATGTTTTGCATGATTTCACATTATAATTGCTTGCCCTCTCAGTGGGTGGGGAAGGAGCTGGAAGAAGAAGGGAATTTGAAACTCAATTTTTTTTTAATGTTGAAAATAAATAAATAATGAATTAAGGGGAATGACTTTCTTTTTAGGGCTTGAAGTTAATAAGAAATTCTGAAAGAGCCAGCAATTTTGAGGACTCAAAGGAATACATCCCTAATGTGGGATTTTAGTAAATGGAAGGGATATTTAGGATCTAGGGCCCAGTCTGGCACCTATCCTAATTATATTATATCAAGGGCTGCCTTCTCTGAGAGCTTATAGGGCTGATCAGTCCTGACTACAGAGCATGGAATACTATATTGTGCTTTGTATAGACTATCTCATTGAGCCCAATAACCACCCTATGAAATAGGGACTTTGAGTTGTAATATACCCAGTTAATATATGAGAAAACTGAGGCACGCCATGGTGAAACAAGTTGCCCATGATCCACATCTAGTCAGTGTCAGAGAAAGAATTCAAACCCAAATCTCACTTGAATCTGGTTCTAGTATCCTCTTCATTACCAAATAACATTATAAAATTTCCATGCAGTTGGGAAGGATCACAAAATCCCAGTATAAAGTGGGAGTAGGAGACTGGAGTCAATCACTGCATCTCAATGCAAGTAATTAGAGTAAAGCAATTCTTATCTGGTTAAAATGAGAATGCCTCTATTAAACAAATCTGTCAACTGAAGACTTCAGGCTAGGTATGGAAAAGTCCCTGAACAATTTATAAATCTTTGAAGTCATTGAATGAAATGGAATGATACTGTCAAGGAAGTGTGTAAGATTGGTTCAGGGTACTTGGTCCATCCCCTGTGGTGTTCAAAATGGTAAGCTAGTTTGGAATTCAGTGCTTGAGCATCTGGAAGCTTAGTGGCAGAAACCTTACGGACAAGCACCAGAGGAGAAAATTCTTAAGAGAAGAAAGAGGCTCTTGGCTCCCCCATCCTCCCTGCCCTTGACCAGAGGGGGACCTTGTGAACTTTGAAGGGTCAGAGAACTTTAAGACATCTGAGTCCTAGTCCTAGCTACATCCCAGAACAGTAGGCACTGTTGTCTGCATTGAGAGTCAAGAACAAACTAGGCATATTGAGGGAAGGAAGCTTCAAAACTCTACCAAAATCCCAGCAAAAAAGAGCTATGACATGACTAAGGAGAAATTCATAAATACTCCCCACAAAGGGAAGGAAAGCGCTTCTAACAACCAGGACCTGAGTCTCCACTTTGTCCCATCTACTTCCTAAGCTTGAACCCACTTTTCCCTGAATTCTGATAGAGTATGTCACAGTCTTTTTTCTTTGATAGTGGGGTATGGGGTACATCAATTGTCCTTACCATATCATCTTAGTAAAATATTCTTTTCTGAAAGCTAATCAATTCCAGACAACTAACTGATATCAATTGATAATCATAGTATGTGAGAATATACCAAGCAGGCTTGTGAGCTCTCTGATTAGAGATATCCTAATCCCTCAGGGCTACCCGTAGCATCCTGGGGGAAAGGTAGCAGTCACTCTCTGGGCAACTGATTTGTCAGTGTTTGTGGCCATTGGGAAAATAGCCACAAAGTATATGTTACAACAATATCATAAACTTAGAGTCAAAGGGACCTTAGAGGCTGTCTAGGCAAATACCCTCAATTTCCAGAAGAGGAACAAGGGCTGAGAGAGATTAATTGACTTTCCTAGGGTCACCCAGGAGATATGGAGCAGAGCGGGTGTTTGAAACAAGTCCTCTGATTCAAAACCTAGTAAATTTTCCATTGTACTACCTCCCTGCCCCTTTCCTGGGAGGCCTTGCTGAGAATAGCTTATTTGCAAAACATTAAAGAAAGATAAAGGAATATTATAAGCAGCATCACCTCACAAGAATAGCAAAAAGCCAAAAGTGGGGCAAGGAAAATGAGAATGCAGAAATCTTCAGTGTCTATTGAATTGAGTCTAATCTGAAGAACTGGCATAAGACTCAGCAAAATCAGATTATTGAGATAGTTTATACACAGATAAATACAGCCATAATGCTTGTAATCTTCCTTTATCCTCTTCTACATTTTATAAATAAGTTCATATTCTCTGCATCTACATCCCCAACAACCCCCATTCCTTCCAAGATATGAAATGATAAAGGCTTAACCTTATTCTCCTCTAGGGCATTTTCCTTTTAATAGGGGACTCCAAGAGAGCACAAAGTCTTCAGGTTTTAGAAAACTGCATTTCAAACACCAGATACCATGACAAGGACCAGGAGGGCCATTTTGCAGCAAGGGGCCCTGCCTGGCATACAAGCACAGATCACAGAGGGGCTTCCTTCCTTGCCAACACATTGGTCCAGATTTGGTTGCCAAGAGGGTATGGAGAAGCCAGGAAGTTGACTAAGCTCTCCCCAGTTTCCCTCAGAATCAAATTAAATCAAGCCTCTAAAAGAATTCACAAGTTCACAAAAAAATGGAGTGAAAAATTTTCCAACTGAAGATAACTTAGAAGGACTTCAGGAAAGGTCTGTCTCATTTGGTAAAAGGAGAGTGACAGTATCCCCTTTACCTCAGGAAGAGAGTTCAGTTTTTTTAAATGTGCAAAAAAAGAGAGCCCTGACTACAGAAAGCTACTATGGTGACAGAAAAGATTAAAACAACTGGCCTGGGAAATAAATCCAGGAGAGATAATTTAAGAATTATTGGACTACCTGAAAGCCATGTTCAGACATTGTAGGTATACATTGACTTTGAGGGGATGATAAAAAAGTAAGAGGTGAAAAAAGGATTTTACTGAGAGAAGAGGAAAGGGGGAAATGGGATAAATTATATCACATGAAGAGGCATGAAAGACCTATTACAAATAGAGGGAAAAAAGGGAGAGGTTAGCATTGTTTGAACCTTACTGTCATTGGATTTGGCTCAAAGAGGGAATAATATATGCACTCAGTTGGGTAGAGAAATCTATCTTACCCCATAGGGAAGTAGAAGGGGAAAGAAAAAGGAGGGGGACTGATAGAAGGGAGGGTAGATTGGGGGAGGCAGTGATTGGAAGTTAAACACTGGTGAGGAAGACAGGGTGAAATGAGAGAGAAAAGAATAAATGGGGAAATATAGGATGTAAGGGAATACATAGTTAGTAATCATAACTGTGAATATGAATGGGATGAACTCTCCCATAAAACAAAAATGAATAGCAGGGTGAATTAAAAACCAGAATCCTACAATATGTTGTTGAGAAGAAACACATTAGAAGTAAAGAGATATACACAGGGTAAAGGTAAAAGACTATGCTTCAACTGAAGTAAAAAAAAAAAAAAAAAAGGTGTTGCAATCCTGATCTCAGACAAAGCAAAAGAAAAAAATAGATCTAATTAAAAGAGATAAGGAAGTAAGTTATATCTTGCTAAAAGGCACCATGGACAATGAAACAGTATCAATACTAAACATATATGTGCCAAGTGGTATAGAATCCAAATTATTAGATGACAAGTCAAGTGAGTTACAGGAAGATATAGCAAAACCATACTGGTGGGGGACCTCAAGCTTCCGCTCTCAGAACCAAATGAATCTAACTACAATACAAATAAGAAAGAAGTTAAGGAGGAAAATAGAATATTTTAAAAGTTAGACATGGTAGATCTCTGGAGATTAAACAAGGATAGAAAGGAATATACCTTTTCCTCAGTGGTACATGGCACCTACATAAAAACTGACCATATATTAGGGCATAAAAACCTCAAAATCAATTGCAGAAAGGCAGAAATATTAAATATATCCTTTACAGATCATGATGTGATAAAAATTACATGTAATAGAGGGCCATGGAAAGATAGACTAAAAATAAATTGGAAACTAAACAATATAATCCTAAAGAATGAGCGAGTCAAGCAACAAATTATAGAAACAATCAATAACTTCAACAAGAATGACAATAATGAAACAACACAACGCAGTCAAAGCAGTGTTTAAGGGAAATTTTATATCTCTAAATGCTTACATGAATAAATTGGAGAAACAGGAGATCCGTGAATTGGGTGTGCAACTAAAAAAGCTAGAAAAAGAACAAATTAAAAATCCTCAATTAAATATCAAATTAAAAATCCTGAAAATCAAAGGAGGGATTAATAAAACTGAAAGTAAGAAAATATTGAATTAATAAAACCATGAGCTGGCTTTAGGAATAAACAATAAAATAGATAAACCTTTGATTAATTTGATTACCAGTATCAAAATTACCAGTATCAAAAATGAAAAAGATGAATTCACCATCAAAGAAGAGGAAACTAAAGCAACAATTAGGAGCTATTTTGTTGAACTATATGCCAATAAATCTGTCAATCAAAGGAAAATAGATAAATATTTACAAAAATACAAATTGTCTGGATTAACAGAAGAGGAAATAAAATATTTAAATAACCCCATTTTAGAAAAAGAAATTAATCTAGCCATCAATGAACTCCCTAAGAAAAAGGTCTACGGAACCAGATGAATTTACAAATAAATTCTACCAAGCATTTAAAAAACAGTTAATTCCAGAACTACATAAACTATTTGGAAAAATAGGTGAAGGAGTTCTACCAAATTCATTTTATTACACAAATATGGTGCTAATACCTAAGTCAGGAAGAGCCAAGATGGGAAAAAAAAATTATAGACCAATTTCCCTAATGAATAGTGATGCATAATTTTTAAATGAAATATTAGCAAAGAGATTACAGCAATTTATCATGAAGATAATACACTATAGCTAGGTAGAATGTATATCAAGAATGCAGGGCTAGTTCTATATTAGGAAAACTATCAGGATAACTGACCATACCAATAACAACCAACAGAAATCACGATTATCTCAATAGATGCAGAAAAAGCTTTTGACAAAATGTAACACCCATTTCTATTAAAAACATCAAAGAGCATAGGAATAAATGGAGCTCTCCTTAAAATGATAAGTAGTATCTATCTAAAACCATCAGCAAGCATTATACATAATGGGGATAATCCAGAAACTTAACCAATAAGATCAGGGTGAAACAATGATATCACTATCATTCAATGTTGTACTAGAAATGTTAGCTTTAGCAATAAGAGAATTAAAAGAATTTGAAGGAATTGGACTAGGTGTAATGGCAATTTAAAAGGAAAGATCTTTCCCATTTATTAATAGACCCATGTGACCTGCTTAAATCACCTGGAAGCCTAAGTCACATGTGATGGGAGGAGCTTGCTGAACAGGTGGTACAGAAAAGATGGAACAGAGCCAGGAGGAAGTAAGTGAGAGTGGTTGGGGTGGGAGAGAAAGGATGCAGGCCAGCAGGCACAGCAAGACTTGTGAGTGTTTGCTTGTGAGAAGATCCTGGCAAGGATGGGGGGGAGGCTTGAGGATGCCTTGTCTCTAGTAGTATTAATGTGTATTGACTTCTTGGCTACTATGTCTGATTTGACTTTCTGGTATCTGAATAAATGTTCTTCTTCTGCCTTCTATATGGAGAGTCTTTTATACTTTGTGATTCAGAACTATACCAGAATATTCATAGTCATCCTCAGTGCTGTGGATATTGCCTGGGTGATACACTAGGCAATGAGGGAAAAAAACTATCCCTCTTTGCAGATGATATGATGGTACACTTAGAGAATCCTAGTGAATCAACTAAAAATATACTTGAAATAATTAACAACTTTAGCAGAGTTGCAGGATATAAAACAAACCCATATAAATCACTGGCATTTCTATATATTACCAACAAAACTCAGCAAGAAGAGATAGATAAGAGAAATTCTATTTAAAATAACTATGCACAATATAAAATATTTGGAAATTTACTTGCCAAGACAAACCCAGGAACTATATGAACACATTTACAAAACAGGTTTCACACCAATAAAGTCAGGTCTAAACAATTGGGAAAATATCAATTGCTCATAGGTAGGCCAAGCTAATATCATAAAACTGACAATTCTACCTAAATTAATTTACTTATTCAGTGACATAGCAATCAAAGTACCAAAAAAAAAAAACCTAACTTTTTACAGAGCTAGAAAAATAATAACAAAATTCATCTGGAAGAGCAAAAGCTCAAGAATATCAATGGAATTAATGGAAAAAATGCAAAGGAAGGTGACCTAGCCATATCAGATCTAAAACTATGTTATAAAGCAACAATCATCAAAACTATTTGGTACTGGCTAAAAAGTAGAGTGCTGGATCAGTAAAATAGATTAGGTACATGAGACACAAGTCAATGATTTTAATAACGTAATAAATATGGTAATCTACTGTTTGCTAAACCCAACGACTCCAGCTTCTAGGATAAGAAATCACTATTTGACAAAAATTGTAGAGAAAATTGGAAAATAATATCTCAGAAACTACACATAGACCATCACCTTATACCATATGCCAAGATAAGGTCAAAACGGGTGCATGCTTAGACATAAAAGGTGATACCATCAGCAAGTTGGAGAACAAAGAATAGTTTATCTGTCAGAACTATGGAAAAGGGAAAATTTTCTGACCACACAGAGAGAGAGAACATTATGAAATGCAAATTTTGATCACATTAAATTACAAAGGTTTTGCATGAACACAACCAACATAACCAAGATAAAAAGGAAAGCAGAAAGATGGGAAACAGCCAGTGTTTCAGATAAAGGTCTAATTTTTCAAATATATAGAGAACTGAGTCAAATTTATAAAAATACAAGTCATTCCCCAATTGATAAATGATCAAAGGATATGAACAGGCAGTTTTAGATGAAGAAATGAAAACTATTTGTAGTCATATTAAAAAATGCTCTAAATCACTATTGATTAGAGAAATGCAAATTAAAACAACTCTGAGACCTCACTCAGACACCATACAACTGTGAGACACCTATCAGATTGACTAATGTGACAGAAAAGGAAAATGATAAATATTGGAGAAGATGTAGAAACACTAATGCATTGTTGTTGGCGTTGTGAACTGACACAACCATTGTGAAGAGCATTGAAACTATGACAAAAGGGCAATCAAACTGGGCATACTCTTTGACCCAGCAATACCACTATTATGTCTTGGGATATAGAAATAAAAAGGGAAAAGCATCTGCATGTCTGAAAATATTTATAGCAGCTCTTTTTGTGGTGGCCAAGAATTAGAAATTAAGGGCATGCCTATCAACTGGGGAATGGCTGAACAAGTTGTGGTATATGAATGTAATAGAATACTATTGTGCTATAAGAAATGATGAGCAGGAGGATTTCAGAAAAGCCTAGAAAGACTTAACCTGAACTGATGCTGAGTGAAATGAGCAGAACCAGAAGAACACTGTACACAGTAACTGCAATATTGTGCAATGATCAGCTATGATAGACTTAGATCTTCTCAGCAATGCAGTGATCTAAGACAATTCCAAAAGACTCATGATGGAAAACATTATTCACATCCAGAGATAGAACTACGGAGTCTGAATGCAGATTGAAGCATACTATTTACACTTGTGTGTGTGTGTGTATGTTTGTATTGTGTGGCTTTTCCCTTTTGCTCTGTTTCTTCTTTCACAGCATGACTAATGTGGAAATATGTTTGCACGATTGCATATGTATAACCTATATCAGATTTCTTGCCTTTTTGGGGAGAGAGGATGGCAGGGAGGGAGAAAAAATTTGAAACTCAAAATCTTATTAAAAATGAATGTTGAAAACTACCTCTACATGTAATAGGAAAAAAAAAACATTACTTACCAAAAAATGATGTGGATACAAGAATAACACTTGGAGTTGTATGTGTATTACCCTGTTATGACTGAAAAAGAGATGGGATGGCCATACAGTAAGATCTCATCAGTAGAAAGTGAGCTGAAATTAGAGTAGAAGCCCTGGGTTAAAATCCTCTATTACTGCTTTGTAAATCACTTGTTGGTCGAGTCACTTGTTCCATGGGCTTCAGTTTCCTCTCCTATAAAATGAGAAGGTTGGGCTAAGGTGGCTTTTAAAAAAAATTGACTTTAAATCTGCAGTCTCTCAATCATTTGTTTGTAAACTGAAAGTAATATAAAAGATTTTATGAAGAGAATAAATGATTGAGAGACCATCTCATTTCTGACCACACCCTTCAATAAATCCCATTCTCTCTCTGTGACCTCCAGGATCAAATATAAAAATCCCCTGTTTGGCCCTTCACAACATGGCCCCTTCTTACCTTCCTAGTCTTCTTACAACTCACTTCCCTCCAAGTACTCTGTGATTTAGTGACACTCTCCCCTTTACTGTTCCACTCACAAGACACATACAACCCACTTTACAGATGAGAAAACTGCAGATCTAAGAACTTAAGTGAAAGTAGTAAACGTTTATGCTGGTATGCAAACCTGAGTCATAGATGTAGAGCTGGTAGAGAACCCAAAGGCTGTTGAATATAATCTCATTTTACAGTTGAAAAAACTAAGACCTGGAGAAGGAAAATGACTTGTCCAAAGTCACGCCAGTAATAAGTGGCATCTCCTTGAGTTTGTCCATTGGTGCAGACATCTTAGCTAGTACTACAAATGGACAATGGACTAGGCCTAGAATATAATAAAAAAAGAAAATCCTAAGAGCTCCCTGGCTCTGCCATCTGCCCTGTATATGGAGTCTCCAATATCCATTGTCTTCCCCACTGAGAATATCAGCACCTTGAGAGCAGGAAGTGTCTTCTTTCATCTTCATAGCCATGCACTTAACACATTGCTTTGCACATAGTAAGTGTTTGATCAATATTTTTCATTTGTTCATCACATTTGGGAAATTTCAAGGTGTCTTAAGTGATGCCAGGCCAAAGTCCATCTTTCTCACATTGTTTTTCTCCTGGTGATGATACATGGACCTGAATCATGGAAAGGCAGATGAGTACAGCAGGCATAATATAGCTTGTTACCAACAGGGATTTACAGGCAAGAAATACCCCGAAGTCAAACATGACTGAAAATGCAGGATGGTTGGTCCTGGAGTGAAGGAGGGACAATGGATAGATTCCAGCTCCCCTAACTGAAATACTTGTAATATCATATCACATCACATCACATTATTATAAAAAAAAAACTCAGAGAAATATGGCATCCAATATACTATATGAACCCTTTATGGAAGATCTATTGAAAGATATAGAAGATAATTGTACTGCATTAGTAATCTGTGTAGGCTAATGTCATACCCAAACTTAGGAAAGGTAGCCTGACTTATCGGGTAGAGTACGAGTCTGAGAATTAGAGACCTTGATTTGAATACTTGAAAGCCTATAGGCACTTAGTAGCTAGTAGGTTCTCAGTAGCTAGTGGGAACTTCATAATTATTGGCTGACTGAGAAATTCTAGACAAAATTCTAGACACATAACTTTACTCATCTTCAGTTACCTTTTCATAAAATATATAGATTGGACTAGAAGTTGAGCTCTAGATCCAGGATCCATATAAACGTCAGTTAGCATTATTATTACTTCTTGAGGGTCAGAGTGTATTCTATTATAGCCTTCAGGATAAAAGGCAAACTCCTAAACTTGGCATTTAAAGATTTTTTGCTGTCAGGTTCTAGCTTGGCTTCCCAGGCTGATTACGCATCACCCCCCTGGGTGTGCTTTATATTTCAGTCAAACTAGCTTCCTGCTGTTCCCAGTACATGAAAGGCCATCTCCCACCTCCACTCTATTGCAACGGCTGTCTTCTGTGCCTAGAGTGCCTCCCTGATGACCTCCACCTCTTTGGTTTCCTTCAAGACTCAGCTTAGATGTCACTAATCCATTCTGAAATTATTTAACATATGTATACATGTGTGTATATAGATATACATATGTTAACATATGCATGTACATTTAATTCACTTATTCTATACCTCCCCACCACCACCACCAGCTCAATGAAAAACAAATTCCTTAAGGACTGCTGATAGTTTCACAAAAATCTGGAAAAATTTAGATGAACTGATGCAAAGTGAAGCAAGCAGAACCAGGAGAACATGATAACATTGTAACAGCAACATTGCAACAATGATCAAATTGAAAGATTGAGCTACTCCAAGCACGGTAATGATTCAGGCAATTCCAAAGAACTCATGATGAAAATTGCTATCACCTCCAGAGAGAGAACTGATGAATGCATTTGAAAAGTCATGATGAACTCTAAGAGCAGATTGAAGCAGACTTTTTTTACTTTCTTTATTTTCATTGTTCTAATTAAGATTTTCTTTTGCAATATGGCTAATAGGAAAATATGTTTTGCATGACTTCAGATGTATAATTAAAATCAAAGTGCTTGCCTTCTCAAGGAGGATGGAAAGATGGGAGGGGGGAGAATTTCGAACTCGAAATTTTTAAAAATAATTTTTAAAAAATTTTATGTGTAATTGGGAAATATTTAATGAAATAAATTAGAAAATATTTTTTAAAAAGAAGTCCTGCTTCATTTTTGCGTTAGTAACTCAGCACAATGCTTGGCATATAGCAAATGCCAAGTAGGTATATGACCAATGAATGAATGAATGAATGAGTGAATGAATGAATGAAGTCTTGAAAAAGTTTGAAAAGCCCTACAGACAAAGAATTCAAGTTGTCTCCTCTTCCCAGGCCAAAACAAGGGTTTGTGCTGCAACCCAAGCTGAAGTGTTTCCAGAGCACAAAACTGGATATGAAAAGCCTTGACATTAATATGCCTCAGGGCATAATCTTCCTCTTGTCTCCACAACCCTCCTTGTAGTGAAGCCCATACTGAGTTTCCAAAAACCCAGGGTAAATACTGGAAGTATTTTCAAATACAAGTAAGGAAAGGAGCTGTTTATCTTAGCTGTTGAAATGCAGCCACTCCAGGCCAGGGCCAGTCCTGGGTAAACTTGAGACAAGAGAGCAAAGACAAAGTTCATAATCCTTGGATTTCCTCTTCCCAAATCAAGCTCTGCTTCTCTCTGCTTCCCAGAGGGCCTAGAGCTCCTTGGCTGCCTGAGCTGCCTGGGCTGTGGAATTCAGGTCTGCTCTTCCAAGTCATCTCCATCTGTTTTATCAGATCTCCATCCATGACCTGCCCTCTATGTGGGTGTCTTCTCAAGGCTCCCTACTAGTCAGTTCCTTTTCTCTGCTCTGTCTCTGTCTCTCTCTGTCTCTGTTTCTCTGTGTCTCTGCCTCTCTCTGTCTCTCTCATCTCATCACCTCATGGGCTCCACTACCATCTCTATGGTAATGATTCCAGGTGTCAAACTCAAATAGAAACAAGGACCTATGGTTAATCTGTCCCTAATCATCCTGCCTAAGTCTAACATGCCATGTTATCTATGTTTTTTATTTTTATTTTGCTCAGTATCTCCCAGCCCCATTTTCATCTGGTTCTGCAGCTCTGGAGGAGCATGTTTGATCCATGAGCCATGGCCTGGGGTTCAATTGCCTTATCCTGGGTCATCTCCAGTCATCCTGATGAATATCTGGTCACTGGATTTAGATGGCTCTGGAGGAGAAGTGAGGCTGATGACCTGCACAGCCCTCCCTCATTCAAAACAGAGTCAAGTGTAAGTCATGTCATTATTTCTGATGGCGTGGTCTTTTTAGGCAACAAAGGATGAACACACACACAGTGGATGGAGTAATAGGCTTGGAGGCAGCAAAGCTGCCATCCCTAAGTAAGTCCTTTAGCCTCCCTCAGCTTCAGTTTCCCCATTTGTTAAAAAGAAAGTGTCTGACTCCATCTCCTCTAAGGTCTCTTCTGTCACTAAATCTTTTAACTTCTGCAGCCCTCATCTCTCACCTGGAATCCAGGTTCACATCTCTAGCTTTGCTGGACAAAACCCTCTCCTCTTCCTCCTTTTTCTATTACTGTGGGAAGCTCACCACCATATTCTTCCAAACCCTCAGGTTGGCGACCTCAGAGTAGTAGTAAAAATAATAGTGATAATTGGCATTTATATCACACTTCAAAGTGTGCAAAGTACTTTCTAAATAATTTCTTAATTTCATCCTCAAAACAACTCTGAGGAAGAGGTGTTATTATCTCCATTTTACAGATGAAGAAACCAAGGCAGGCACAGACTCCCACTGCTAGTAAAGGTCTGAGACTGGATTTAAACACAAATCTTCCTGACTCCAGGCCTAGTGCTCTTTCCACTAATCCACCTGGCTGCCTGTCTCTTCAGACCTATCTCGTCATTCTCTCCCCTCCTCAAGATTGTCCGTGTGGGCAGTTTTTCACCACATCCCTCTGCGTGGCTGTGTCTGTCTGTCTCTCTCTGTGTCTGTCTGTCTCTGTTACATCTTCCTCCTTCACATCCTAGTGAGCCTACTTCTAACTCCCGGCGCCTCTTGAAGACATTCCTAAAGCAGAATTGTGACTCTCCCTGAAGGAGCTGTGCTCCCAGCAGGGCTCCCTGGGGGCCACTAGACTAAAATATAAGCTTGTCATTTGGCATGTGAAGCCTCCACAGTGGGACTCCATCCTCTCTTTCCCACTTCTCCATCTCTCCTTTTCCTCTGCCAGCCAACAGGTCTCCTTGCTGTTCCTGTACTTGACATTCCATTTTCCTTCTCTTTTGCAAGTCGGTCAATAACCATTTATTAAGCCCCTACTATGTGCCAGGCACCAAACTAAGCGCTTCAGATACCAGAAAGTGGTTCCCTATGCTTCCTCATCTCCTCTCAGAGTCTCTTCCTCCTTTCAAGGCCCAGCTCAGACATCACCTCCTACAAAACACCTTTCCTGAATGTCTGCTTGTGAGAGGCAGCTAGGCCATTCAGTGAACAGAGCTTTGCATCAGGAAGACCTGAATTCAAATCCAGCCTCAGAGCTTTTGAGCTATGTGACTTCACCACTGCCTGCCTCAGTTTCCTCAGCTGTAAAATCGGTATAATAACAGCTTCCAACACTTTCTCGTGAGGATTAAATGAGATACTAGTAAAAAGCACTGATCATAATTCCTGTCACATAGTAGGCCTTTCCTTGTTCTCCTATCCCCCTGGAAATTGGTTTGTATCCTATTTTGTGTTCAGTTATCTGGGCAGTATTGTCCACTCCCAGGAGAACATAGGTTTCTTGAGGGCTGGGACCACTGTATGTTTGGTTTTGTGTCCCCAAAGACTGGGGAATTGTGGCCAAATTCTGATGTCTTCATACACAGTGGAACAAGCTCCAAGAATCATAGATCTACAGGTGCAAGGGATGACAAGAGGTCCAGTGCTCTCATGTTACAGATGGGCCCAGGGGAGACAAGGACTTATCCAAGGACATTATTGAATAGAATAGAAAGGAAACAGGAAAGCTAGAACATGCTAAATTAAAGATCAGAACATGCATATTGATTATGAATATATAAGTAATAATTGTATAAAAAAACCTAACAGTACCAAATCAATCACAACAGACCTGGGGAAGGAACACAGAGAAGATAAGTGGCTGTTATTTTTGTTGAAGTGTATAGTTTTTCGTGTCTTCAAATGTAAATAGCGTGAAATATTTGGTTCTATTTGGGATGCCGGTCGTCTTTTGTTTTTTATATTTATCGATGTCATCCTTCCCAGGACTCAGTTTCCCCTACCAGCTGGAAATCTAGGCTCCTTTAAAATGAGAGGCACTATCTAAGAAATAATTCTATTAGAAAGAAAGAAAGAGAAGGGTCAGGCCTTCTCCCCTCACCTTTGCAAACAATTCAGAACCCAATAGAAGCCTTTACTTTGGAAAGCTGTAGCCTGGGATCAAATGCCTCCAGCTGATGTACAACATCTATGCCTTCAGTCCTCTGGGATACTTTAATTCCCATCTGTTCAAACAGGCTTCTTCCCACTGAGACTAGAGTGATCTGCCAATAACCCCCTAAGAGAGCGTCCAGCCCAGAAGTTGGGCCCCCCCACCGTATTCATGAGTTCTCAGCTGGGGCTTTCAGTCCTCAATGCAGGCTGCTTCCTCTCTCTCCCAGGCATGAAGCTTTGTTCTCTGGCAGCCCAGAGAGGGGACATCCTCAGGCTGGGGGAGGGGAGCTTACCGAGCCCCCTTAATATTGACTATTAGATTCTGAGATAAACAAAGTCATTCATACTAACTTGTGAATGAAGCCTAAACCAACTCCCCTCTCAGAGGAGTTTAGTTTTTGAAGAGGAGCTCATTAACCCCAATAAATTTTACAAGTGTTGGAACGAGAGACCAGAATCTCTTTAAGCAGAAGGCCCCAAGGGCTCTCCTCAGCTTTGGATGGAACCACTGTGTATCCACTTTTTTTCCTCCCTTTCATCCTATGCAACCAAACATCTTCCCCATGTTCCTCTGCTTAAAAATTTACTGGGATTAATGAACTCTTCTTTTGAAATACAAATTTGCCATGGAAATCCTAAATCACTGTTCCCAACCTCCCTCACTCTCTTGCAATCCCAAAGCAGACCCTTCTCCATGCACACAGAGGAGGGAGCTTGATTCTCCTGCTCCACTAATAAGAGGGGATAAGAGAGGTCATTCAACCTGATTGAGTTACAACTCAACCCCATTAGAATGTAAACCTCTTGAGAAGCTATTTTCTTCTCTCTCTGTCTCTGTCTCTCTGTCTCTCTCCCCCCACTAATTTATTAATACATTCTGTATTTCCATCACAAACATTCACAGATAACTCCCACTTCCTTGGTTCCTTGGAACCAAGAAAAATATTTCAGACTTCATCTGAAAGTGAACATGATGTCTCACACGTGTCCTAGCTCCTGTTGCCCCAGTTCTTAAAATGAACAGAAATCTGTTTATTTTCTCTCCATTCAACCCTCCATCTCATTAAAAAAATGAAATAAAATAAAATTATTGTAACAGATATTTGTAGTCAACCAAAACAAAATTCCCCAGTGGATGTTCACAAATACACACATACACACACATTTATTTATTATAGATCTAGATACATATAACATATATACACACATATGTGTATACATTCACATATGTATGTATATTTATATATGGGTCTGATTAGGGTACAGAATGATTATATACATATATACGCATACTTTAATATATCTATATGCATATAGCACATATACACAGATGTGTACATTCACATATGTGATATGTGTGTCTATACTTTTATATATGTAATTAGGATACAGAATAATTATATACATACATATGATTATATCTACATATTATGTGATCATATGGAGAATCATTCTGCACCCTAAATCTATCACCACTTTGTACCAGGTAGCATCTCTGATCATCGGTTTTCTAGAATCATGAATGGTCATTGCATTGATCATAGCTTATAGCTGTTATAACTGTTAAAGATGTGTGTTTCTATGTTGCTGTGGCATAACTTATATTCCTGGTTTTGTTCGTTTCATTGTTCAAAAGTTTATTTTAAAAAGCTTCAACTCTTTATTTTTTACATTATTGATGATCTGTAGTATAAATTATTCTTCCTCTTACCTCACTCTGCATCACTTCATCTAAGCCTTTCCTTGTATCTTTGAAGCATCTATTTCCTGATTTCCTACAGCACAATGTTTGTCCATCACGTGCCTTTACCATAATAAATTCAGTAATTCCTCAATTGCTAGACCTCTTGGTTTCCAAACAGAACTTCTATAAATATTTTCAAACATGTAAGACCTTTTCTCTTCCTTTAACCTTTTTGGGGTAGAGGTCTAGCCATGGTGTGGCTGGGTCAGAGGACACATACTGTTCAATAAGTTTTTGTGCATAATTTCAAATGGTTTTCCTTGCACCCATTCCCAACTCTCCCAACAGTGCACCGATGGCCCTGTTTCCCCATAGTCCCTCTAACATTTACCATGTTCCTTTTTTGTCATCTTCTCCATTCTGACGGGTGTTAGGTGGAATCTCAAAATTGCTTTAATTTGCATTTCTCTAATTAGTAGTATCTTGGAGCTTTTTTTTTCCCATGTGGCTATAAATAGCCTGGGTTTCTTCCTTGGAGAGCAAGCTGCCTATTCACATCTTTAGACCACTTATAAATTGGTGAGTGAGTCTTTTTGTATATCCTGGAAAAAAACCTTTATCAGAGAAACTTGCTGCAAATATTTTCCCAGTTAATTGATTCCCTTTAAATCTTAGTTTTATTATATTTGCCTATACAAATTTCATATGTATAATATATTATATTTGCTTTTAATTTTATACAATCAAACTTAACCTTTTTATCTTCCATGATCTCCCCCATCCCTTGTTTGATCATGCACTTCCCTCCTTTGTATAGATCTGACAGGTGCTTTTTCCCATAGTTCTCTATTTTGTTTATGATCAATAATGTATTATCTATACACCTGTGAGGTCCTTGCCTCCACACGCTTCTCATCTTCATTCTTCTCAGGTCTGCAACACCTGGACTCCAATCCTGCCTCTGACACATACTGGCTGGGAGACCTTGGGAAAATCACTTAATCTCTCAGTAGTGTCCCGTTCCGTAAGGCTGTATATTTGCATCAGCAGAAGGACTTTCCCATACATATGAAATCTCTGATCTGAACCCCAAAAAGAAAATACACCTTCCTGGGCTCAAATAACCCAATGGATATGCAATCACATTGAAGTGGTCATTCCCAACAACGAGATAATATTGTAATTGACTCATTCTGGGCAACCCTTATCCATGCCTTCCAATAATTTTGACTCCAGGGCCATAGCAAAGGTTCTGGAAATATTTCTCCCTTTCTTCTGGCCAGTCAATACTTATAGAAAGATGGCTTCTGAGACAAAAGCTCCCTTCAGTGGTAGGAGGAGTTGAGTTCTGCCGCACAGTGAATGCTGGCTCTGGAGAACCTGCATTCAAAGCCTACCCTGACACTTGCACGTGGGATTTGGGACAAGTCACAGTTTCCTTCAGCATCATTTGCCTAATCCATAAAATGGGAAAGTTTAACAAGATAGCACCTCTGAGGTCCCTTTGAACAGAGCTGGGATACTAGGTGTGCCAGAGTGAGTCCTTTGTCCCATGGATACTCACATTCTCTCTTTTATCACCATGTTTTCTAGTTGGAATTCTCTTTATTTTCCATTAACAGCTGTGCTGGTAATAAGAAGTGAATTTGGAATTATTCCAAGCACATGTGCTTTATGAAATCATGACTGGGGCAAAGTTCATCTTGGAAGTCTCTTACTTAAGGACCCTCTTTCACTGCCCTTTGTGATCTCTCATTCTTCCTCCTAATTGGACAGTGGGGGATGGCATAGAAGAAGGAGCTCTAGATTTGACATTGGGGTGGGGAAGGGGTGTGCTCTTTGAGCCTCCCTGATTGCCAGCTTCCTCATCCCTAAGGTGATGGCCCCCAAGGTCTCTCCCAGATCTAAATCTACCCTGCCATCCTTCTGGCACCTGTGATTTTGTCTGTGTGGAAATTCCTTCTATCAATGCACAACTTATCTTATGATCTTGGGCTTCAAAGAGATCAAGCAACTTGCCCATGCTCACTTGGCAAGTTGAGAGACAAGGCTTGAACTCCTTCACTCCTGTCTCCATGGGTCCTGTGCCTGTGATATTGGGTTATTTTACGAAGTAATGGCTTGTATTTATCGCCTTTAGGGTCACAAAGGAGATATAAGATTATCCTTCCTGATGCTCACAGCATTTGGGGTCACTGAGAGGATAGAGAAGCATCAATCTTGTGTTGGTACCCGATGCCCAGGCTTGGTCCTCTAACCCCATTTGGAGCAGGAATGGGCAGGCACGAGGCCAGCATTCATACAAACTAGTCTGCTCCAGCTATCCCAGCTGCTCCCACTTGTCCCCAAGTGGCTTTCCACATCACTGAGGAGCTTGTACTAGATGATAGCGTCGGAGACCATGAGCAGCAGCTGAGCAGTTCTCTGACTGTGGGCCTCCATCCAGCCTCATCTCCTTTATGTACAGTTTTGATCCCTGATTAAATACAAAGGGCTGTGTGACCCTCCCATCACAAACCCTCCCATCTCCTGACCTTTCTTTCCCCATCTGTCAAACATAGACTTTTGAATCATAAAACTCTTCTCAGAATAATGTTTTAAATGGAATATAAATAGGATTGCAAAAGAAACCAATTATACTGAAATAAAATCATCAAAATACTAAAAAAAACCCAAAAAACCAAGCTCCCAACATTCAGGGTGAGAACTCTCTTAGATCTCAAAGCTACCTTCTATCTTGGCCATTTAGCAAAATATGGAAAACCAAAGCTCTGCAAAGGGAAAAAAATAAACTTAGTTATTTACACTGTAGTGTGAGTGGAAGGGTATGAACAAGGAGCTGTGTTCTTGAAGGGAGAGGAACAAGGATTAAGAGTGGCTTATCATGGTGACATTTACCTAGCAGGACCTGAGAAAAGGAAACTAGACAGAAACAAGGTTATTTGTGGAATGATGGAGAAGGAGTTCAACATTTGACTCAGATGCCTTACTTGCAGCTGCAGAAAATTTTAATGAATGTAACCAGTTTTTAGAGGGATTGTGGGTAATGCCCCTTTCCTGTTACTTGACTTAGGTTCTGGATTTGAGTTACTCTGTATTGGCTCATTT